>NC_046161.1:49436929-49736929 GCF_011064425.1 Rattus rattus | reverse complement strand
GGTTTGGCTACAAAAGAGAAATGAGGGAACTTAATTGGGTCACAGAATCATTAGGCCTTGATAAGCATTTGTCAGATTTAATTGAAATTTAAATCTACTTAAGATCTCAAACTTTCACCCAATTATAGAAAAGTTTAAAAAATATCAGGCCATAAATTGCCAACAAACATAGGATATTCACCCCTAGTTATCAAGAAGAAACAAATACAAACCTCACAAACCTCACAAAAATGTCAGCACATACTGCTGAGAGGACTAAACGGAGAGAGTTAAGAACCAAGCTCAGGTAAGAATCTGAACTTACTGAACAGTGTACTGCGAGGTGTACACAGATGGATTAAAAGCGTCTTAGAACACTGTTTGCCGTAGCTAGCAAAACTGATCCTATACAGTTGAACCCAGAAGTTCAACACCTAAGCCTATTCCCAAGCCACCTTGTGTGCCAAGTATTTAGAGCAGTATTGTCCAAATGGGACCTCATGAAAATAGGAAGTTTCTGTGCAGCACAGCACAAGGAAAGGCGAATGAAA
This sequence comes from Rattus rattus, assembly GCF_011064425.1. NCBI lineage: Eukaryota > Metazoa > Chordata > Mammalia > Rodentia > Muridae > Rattus > Rattus rattus. The sequence continues at coordinate 49,736,399 of NC_046161.1, read as the reverse complement.
GGAGAGCCTGGAGATGGGAGAAACTTCCCACACACCATCTTTGAGAGGATTAATAGCTACAGTTTATAAAGAAGTAAAAGAATATGCCTGAAAGCAGCCCAGTTTTAAAAAAATTAGCTAAGTGACTCAACAGAATTTTCAAAACAAGTACAAACAGTCAATAATTGTTGAACATATTGCATATGTTCAAAACCATTAACTTATCAAATGGAAATTAAAACCATTTTGAGATTTCATTTTGTCCTAGTCAAAGTGGCTATCATCGGGAAAACCAGTGACAAATACTGGCAAGGATGAAGGGAAAGAGGAAACTGGATTTATTTTTGGAAGGGGTATAAATCGGTGCAGCTACTGTGGAAATAAATAGGAAGAGTTCTCAGAGAGCTAAAAATAAGTCTGCCGGGGTTGGGGATTTAGCTCAGTGGTAGAGCGCTTGCCTAGGGAAGCGCAAGGCCCTGGGTTGGTCCCCAGCTCCGAAAAAAAAAAAAAAAAAAAAATAAGTCTGCCATGTGACTGATCTACACCATCCACACCACCCCTGGGCTCGTGCCCAAAGGAATGTAACTGGTGCCTAACACCGGCTTCATGTCCGTGTGCAATTACTGCTCAGTTCCTAATAGCAGAGAAACAGAATAAAGCTTTTGGAGGGGGAGGCAGGGGGGGACGGACAAACAGACAGACAGACAGAGAGAGAAGACAGGAACCTGAGGCTTTAAACATGACAGATGAGGAGGGTGACAACATGAAAATAAACAGAAAAAGAGATTAATAGAAAAAAATACAACATACACACAAAAATAAAATGAACAAGTTTTAAATAAATAAAACAACTTACTAAACACCTAGGTTTTATAATTTTTTACTATTTTATTGCAGGGAGTACTTTTTCATTAATAATATGTTGTCATTTTTCAACATTTTTATTGGTTATTTTATTCATTTACATTTCAAATGTCTCCCTTCCCAGTTTCCCCTCTACAAACCCCTCATCCCCTCACCCTCCCCGTTGCCTCTATGAAGGTGCTCCCCCACCTACTCACCCACCCCTGCCTCGACACTCTAGCATCCCCCTACACTGGGGCATCAAGCCTTTATAAGACCAAGGGCCTCCCTTCCCATCGATGCCCAACAAGATCCATCCTCTGCTTTATATATAGCTGGAGCCATGGGTTCCTCTGTGTGTACTCTGGTTGGTGGTTTAGTCCCTGGGAGCTCCGGGTGGTTCAGATACTTGATATTGTTGTTCATCCTATTGAGTTGCAATCCCCTTCAGCTCCTTCAGTCCTTCCCCTAACTCTTCCATTGGGGTCCCTAGGCTCAGTCCAGTGGTTGGCTGTGAGTATCTACATCTGTATTGGTCAGGTACTGGCAAACTCTCTCAGGGGACAGCTATACCAGGCTCCAGTCAGCTAGTGCTTCTTGGCATAAGCAATAGTGTCAGGGTTTGGTGTCTGCAAATGGGCTGGATCCCTAGGTGAGGCAGGCAGTCTCTGAATGGCCTTTCCTTTACTCTATGCTCCTTTTTTTGTCCCTGTATTTCCTTTAAATAAGAACAATTCTTGTTTAAAATTTTTGAGATGGGTGGGTGACTCCATGCCTCACCTGGGGGCTGTGCCTATCTACTAGAGGTGGTCTCTACAAGTTTTGTCTCCCCTTTGTTGGGTATTTTGGCTAATGTCATCCCTGTTGGGTCCTGGAAACAAACCTCTTGCTTCCCTGGCATCTGCGACTTTCTAGTGGCTTCCCCAGGTCCCCATCCCCTACTGCTACATATTTATCTTCCATTTCCTGACCCTCTGTACTTCTCTCTGTCTCTTCCCATACCTGATCCTACCCCACTTTTTTTTCCTTCCCTCTCCTCTCTTCCTCTCAGGTCTCTACCTCTCTATACCCCCCATGATTATCCACACTTTGCTCTTCCTTCTTCTTAAGCTTCATATGGTCTGTAAGTTGTATCATGGCTATCGTGAGCTTTTGGGCTAATATCTAGTTATAAGTGATAACATACTATGTGTGTTCTTCTGTGTCTAGGTTACCTCACTCAGGATGATATTTTCTAGTTCCATCCATTTGCCTAAGAATTTCATGAAGTCATTGTTTTTAATAGCTGAGTTGTGCTCCATTGTGTAGATGTACCACATTTTCTGTATCCATTCCTCTGTTGAAGGGCATCTGGGTTCTTTCCATCTTCTGGCTATTAAAAACAAGGGTGCTATGAACATAGTGGAGCATGTGTCTTTGTTGTATGTTGGAGCATCTTTTGGGTATATGCCCAGGAGAGGTATAGCTGGGTCCTCAGGTAATGCAATGTCCAATTTTCTGAGGAACCTCCAGACTGATTTCCAGAGAGGTTGTACCAGCTTGCGGTACACCAACAATGGAGGAGTGTTCCTCTTTCTCCACATCCTCGCCAGCAACTGGTGTCATCTGAGTTTTTGATCTTAGCCATTCTGACTGCTCTGAGGAGGAATCTCAGGTCATTTTGATTTGCATTTCCCTGATGACTAAGGATTTTGAACATTTCTTTAGTTGCTTCTCAGCTATTTGATATTCTTCAGTTGAAAATTCTTTGTTTAGCTCTGTACCCATTTTTTATTTTGGTTGTGAACCTAGCCTTTAATGGCTGAACCATCTCTCCAGCCCATACCCCATTTTTTAATAGGGTTACTTGGTTCTCTGGAGTCTAACTTCTTGAGTTATTTTGGATATTGGCCCTTAATCAGATGTATGGTTAGTATAGATCTTTTCCCAATCTGCAGGTTGCCCTTTTGTCCTATTGACAGTGTCCTTTGCCTTACAGAAGTTTTTCAATTTTATGAGGTCCCATGTCGTTTCTTGATCTTAGAGCATAAGCCATTGGTGTTTTGTTCAGGAAATTTTCCCTGTGCCAACATGTTCGAGGCTCTTCCTCACTTTCTCTTCTACTAGTTTCAGTATATATTGTGTTTTATGTGGAGGATCTTAATCCATTTGGAATTGAGCTTTATCCAAAGCTCAAAGGAGCTAAGAATGGATCAATTTGCATTCTACATGCTGACCACCACTTGAACCAACACCATTTGTTGAATATGCTATCTTTTTTCCACTAGATGGTTTTGGCTTCTTTTTCAAAGAACAGGTGACCATAAGTGTGTGGGTTGTGGGTTTTTTTTTTTTCTGGGTTTTCAGTTCTATTCTATTGATCTACCTGCCTCTGTACCAATATCATGCAGGTTTTATCACTATTGCTTTGTAGTACTTCTTAAGGTCAGGGATGGTGGTTCCTCCAGAAGTTCTTTTATTTTTGAGGATAGTTTTTGCTATCCTGGGTTTTTTTGTTATTCCAAATGAATTTGCAAGTTGCTATTTCTAACTCTATGAAGAATTGAGTTGGAATTTTGATGGGGATTGCTTTGAATCTGTAGATTGTTTTTGGTAAGATGGTCATTTTTTCCTATGTTAATTCTGCAGATCCATTAACATGGGAGGTCTTTCCATCTTCTGAGATCTTCATTTCCTTTCTTCAGAGACTTGAAGTTCTTATCATTCAGGTCTTTCACTTGCTTGACTAGAGTCACACCAAGGTATTTTGTATTATTTGTGAATATCGTGAAGAGTGTAGTTTCCCTAATTTCTTTCTCAGCCCATTTATGCTTTAAGTAGAGAAAGGCTACTGATTTGTTTCAGTTGATTTTATATCCAGCCACTTTGCTGAAGTTGTTTATCAGGTGTAGGAGTTCTCTGGAGAATTTTTTTGGGTTGTTTACATATAGTATATCATCTGCAAATAGTGAAATCTTGACTTCTTCCTTTCCAATTTGTATCACTTTGACCTCCTTTTGTTCTCTAATTGCTCTGGCTAGAACTTTGAGTACTATATTGAATAAAGAGTTAGCCATGGATTTACTTGAAGTTTCTCTCCATTTAGTTTGATGTTGGCTGTTTTAAAATTATTAATTTTAGAAGTTTGAGTTCTCTAGTTTTCATAATGAGCTTATTATAGGGCAAATAGAAGTAGCAAATAAGTCATTAAAATATACAATTGCTTATACTCACAGAATCTACATGTTTACTGGGTCCTTTGATTGACAGATCGTTAGTGCTCAGAAGATTAGAAGATTCAGGGACACCTATCTTTTTTTCCATTTTTTTTTTTTCCCGGAGCTGGGGACTGAACCCAGGGCCTTGCGAACCCAGGGCCTTGCGCTTGCTAGGCAAGCACTCTACCACTGAGCTAAATCCCCAACCCAGGGACACCTATCTTATGGAGCTAATAATTACATGCTTGTATCTTGTCCTTCCCTAGCTAACAAATACACACATATCCTAGCACTTCAATGACTGTTCTCACGTAGCTTGTTTGTTTGTAAGCATATTTCTTGTGGTGGTGGTGGGGGCGACCAGTCACATCATGCCACCCTAACAACTTTGTTTATTTCTTCAAATAGCTTAAATACTAGTATTGTCTTGAATTTTGGAGTCCAGCATATAAATGGCTGCAGGGTTAGGTTAGAAAAAGTTGTTATCCCTTTTCTTTCATACATGGCACTTAAAAATTAAAATAGTATTACAGAAAATTTATTTTTCCTTCCCCATACCAGAAAAATACAAAGAATTTAGAGAAGTTTCTTCACAGAAAAGTTACGTATAATTCAGAAATCACATAGGAATAATCATAGATTGAGTTCTGAAACACTTAATATCCTCTCCAAAATAGCTAAAGAGGAGAGAAATATGCATATAGCCAAAGTATTATGTTGTCTCGTAATGCTGAAGAACATTCCAGTGGAGAAAACCTTTGTGGAAATCAATTGCCCTTGTTAGGTAGGAATTAGGATTACAGAACAATGCTTGATAAATGTACTTTGTCCACATCCCGATGCTGAGTCCTGCCGCCGCCCTTACTGGCCTCTGCCTGTCTCTAGAAGTCAGTCTTGGTCTTCTCAAAATATGATTGGTCACCTGTTCTCATATAACCTTTGCCTTCCATTCAGGGAACTACTATAGAGTCATTTATAATGGCATGATTTATATTTGTCCCATTCATCAAGCTTTAGACTTCATAACTCAGAGTGGCCATGTCTTTTTTTTTTATTATTATTATTAACTTGAGTATTTCTTATTTACATTTCGAGTGTTATTCCCTTTCCCGGTTTCCGGGCAATCATCCCCCTCCCCTTCTTTATGGGTGTTCCCCTCCCCATCCTCCCCCCATTGCTGCCCTCCCCCCAACAATCACGTTCACTGGGGGTTCAGTCTTAGCAGGACCAAGGGCTTCCCCTTCCACTGGTGATCTTACTAGAATATTCATTGCTACCTATGAGGTCAGAGTCCAGAGTCCAGGGTCAGTCCATGTATAGTCTTTAGGTAGTGGCTTAGTCCCTGGAAGCTCTGTTTGCTTGGCATTGTTGTTCATGAGGGGTCTCGAACTCCTTCAAGCTCTTCGAGTTCTTTCTCTGATTCCTTCAACAGGGGTCCCGTTCTCAGTTCAGTGGTTTACTGCTGGCATTCGCCTCTGTATTTGCTGTATTCTGGCTGTGTCTCTCAGGAGCGATCTACATCCGGCTACTGTCGGCCTGCACTTCTTTGCTTCATCCATCTTGTCTAATTGGATGGCTGTATATGTATGGGCCACATGTGGGGCAGGCTCTGAATGGGTGTTCCTTCTGTGTCTGTTTTAATCTTTGCCTCTCTATTCCCTGCCAAGGGTATTCTTGTTCCCCTTTTAAAGAAGGAGTGAAGCATTCACATTTTGATCATCCGTCTTGAGTTTCATTTGTTCTAGGCATCTAGGGTAATTCAAGCATTTGGGCTAATAGCCATTTATCAATGAGTGCATACCATGTGTGTTTTTCTGTGATTGGGTTACCTCACTCAGGATGATATTTTCCAGTTCCAGCCATTTGCCTACGAATTTCATAAAGTCGTTGTTTTTGATAGCTGAGTAATATTCCATTGTGTAGATGTACCACATTTTCTGTATCCATTCCTCTATTGAAGGGCATCTGGGTTCTTTCCAGCTTCTGCATATTATAAATAAGGCTGCTATGAACATAGTGGAGCACGTGTCTTCTTTTATATGTTGGGGCATCTTTTGGGTATATGCCCAAGAGAGGTATAGCTGGATCCTCAGGCAGTTCAATGTCCAATTTTCTGAGGAACCTCCAGACTGATTTCCAGAATGGTTGTACCAGTTTGCAATCCCACCAACAATGGAGGAGTGTTCCTCTTTCTCCACATCCTAGCCAGCATTTGCTGTCCCCTGAGTTTTTGATCTTAGTCATTCTCACTGGTGTGAGGTGAAATCTCAGGGTTGTTATGATTTGCATTTCCCTTATGACTAAAGATGTTGAACATTTCTTTGGGTGTTTCTCAGCCATTCGGCATTCCTCAGCTGTGAATTCTTTGTTTAGCTCTGAACCCCATTTTTTAATAGGGTTATTTGTCTCCCTGCGGTCTAACTTCTTGCGTTCTTTGTATATTTTGGATATAAGGCCTTTATCTGTTGTAGGATTGGTAAAGATCTTTTCCCAATCTGTTGGTTGGCGTTTTGTCCTAACCACAGTGTCCTTTGCCTTACAGAAGCTTTGCAGTTTTATGAGAGCCCATTTGTCGATTCTTGATCTTAGAGCGTAAGCCATTGGTGTTTTGTTCAGGAAATTTTTTCCAGTGCCCATGTGCTCGAGATGCTTCCCTAGTTTTTCTTCTATTAGTTTGAGTGTATCTGGTTTGATGTGGAGGTCCTTGATCCACTTGGACTTAAGCTTTGTACAGGGTGATAAGCATGGATCGATCTGCATTCTTCTACATGTTGACCTCCAGTTGAACCAGCACCATTTGCTGAAAATGCTATCTTTTTTCCATTTGACGGTTTTGGCTCCTTTGTCAAAAATCAAGTGCCCATAGATGTGTGGGTTCATTTCTGGGTCTTCAATTCTGTTCCATTGGTCTATCTGTCTGTCTCTGTACCAATACCATGCAGTTTTTTTTTATCACTATTGCTCTGTAATACTGCTTGAATTCAGGGATACTGATTCCCCCTGAAGTCCTTTTATTGTTGAGGATAGTTTTAGCTATCCTGGGTTTTTTGTTATTCCAGATGAATTTGCAAATTGTTCTGTCTAACTCTTTTTTTTTTTTTTTTTTTTTTTTTTTTTTTTTTTTTTTTTCCGGAGCTGGGGACCAACCCAGGGCCTTGCGCCTTCCTAGGCAAGCGCTCTACCACTGAGCTAAATCCCCAACCCCTCTGTCTAACTCTTTGAAGAAATGGATTGGTATTTTGATGGGGATTGCATTGAATCTGTAGATCGCTTTTGGTAAAATGGCCATTTTTACTATATTAATCCTGCCAATCCATGAGCATGGGAGATCTTTCCATCTTCTGAGGTCTTCTTCAATTTCTTTCTTCAGAGTCTTGAAGTTCTTATTGTACAGATCTTTTACTTGCTTGGTTAAAGTCACACCAGGTACTTTTATATTATTTGGGTCTATTATGAAGGGTGTCGTTTCCCTAATTTCTTTCTCGGCTTGTTTCTCTTTTGTGTAGAGGAAGGCTACTGATTTATTTGAGTTAATTTTATACCCAGCCACTTTGCTGAAGTTGTTTATCAGCTTTAGTAGTTCTCTGGTGGAACTTTTGGGATCACTTAAATATACTATCATATCATCTGCAAATAGTGATATTTTGACTTCTTCTTTTCCGATCTGTATCCCCTTGACCTCCTTTTGTTGTCTGATTGCTCTGGCTAGAACTTCAAGAACTATATTGAATAAGTAGGGAGAGAGTAGACAGCCTTGTCTAGTCCAGAGTGGCCATGTCTTATGTTCACCACTGTTTGCCTTTATTTCCCTGCAGTGAGAAATCATTCAGCAAATATCTCAGCTACGCAACTAAATGTTTAATTTGCATAGAATTTTATGCCTGGGGTATTGTGCTAACTCCTGTTTGTGTTTCCATCTAGAATGTGGCAGATCAAATTGCATTTCAAGTTGCTGGTGGATTAACAGCCCTTGAAAACATCCTTCAAGTAGTGGCCCCAGCCACAAACATGAACACAGTTTCACGAATTCCTCCTAAGTAAGTATAATATCTTAATCTGTTTTTCTTGTTTCATTTGTAAGTAATTTCTGCCCTGTGGTTTCCATATGGGAGAACCACTGGAAAAGTATGTGTGTACTTAGACTTGAATAGCAAGAGCTTACACCTCACATTAAGGAGAAAATCAGGGATACTTGACTTCATTTACAGATTTCAAATTGAGCCTAGAAAGCCTTATAAGGAAATTACCATGTGGTCAACTGTATTCCCAAACCAAGAAAAGCTGATGAAGTCCTGGAATTGTAGTGAAAGAAAGCTAACCTTGTGTGTTGTGTGTGAAAGGGCTGAGTCCGTAGTCTGGTCTTGAGCCTGGAAGTCTACAGAAATTCTCAAACTCAGGAAGAACATTCGAAGGCCAAGACTGCCAGAGTCTGGAGTCCCAGACAAATTGCTGGGAACTGGATTCCCTTTAGTCACTAAATAGTCCTTTGTTATAAAGATCCTGAGAGTCTAGACCGATGTCCTCGGATATTGGCAACAGTTGACCGTAGTGCCAGGATGAGAACTTGTTTCATTGCTAATAGGTTTTAGTTTTCGGCTTCACACTGCCACAGATAGATGTCAGAGTTGAGAGCTATGGACCTCTAGTAGTGACTGATTCCCCTGTTTGAGCACAGACTCAAGATCATAACTCTACCGTCTGAACGTCTCAAAGCTAGAGTGTTAGAGCTGAGTGTGCTGCAATGCTTAATTCACAGAAGAGGAAGAGAGATTCTTCCTTCCTTCTTTCCTGTCTGTCTGTCTGTATGTCTGTCTGTCTATCTATTTTTGAACTCTAGATTTTATTCCCTTCCCAGTCCACCCTCTGGTCCACATCCCATACCTCCCCTACCCCAAACCCCCAGGCTCCACGAGGATGTACCCACCCCACCCAACCAGACCTCTAAACTTCCTGGGGCCTCCAGTCTCTTGAGGGTTAGGTGCATCTTCTCTGACTGAAGCCAGACCCGGGAGTCCTCTGCTGTATATGTGTTGGGGGCCTCATCTCAGCTAGTGTATGCTGCCTGGTGGTCCAGTATCTCAGAGATCTCGGGGTCCAGGTTAGTTGAGACTGCTGGTCCACCTACTGTGTCGCCCTCCTCCTCAGCTTCCTCCAGCTTTTCCCTAATTCAACTAGAGGGGTCAGCAGCTCCTGTTCATTGGTAGGGTGCACATGTCTGCATCTGACTCTTTCAGCTGCTGGTTGGGTCTTTTGAAGGGCAGTCATGACAGGTTCCTTTTTGTGAGCATCCCATAGCCTCAGTAATGGTGTCAAGTTTTAGGTCCTCCCCTTGAGCTGGATCTCACTTTGGGCCTGTCGCTGGACCTTCTTTTCCTCAGGTTCTTCTCTATTTCCATCCCTGCACTTCTTTCAGACAGGAAGAATTATGGGTCAGAGTTTTGACTGTGGTAACTGTACAGCAGGCTACTGAAAATATATCACTGTGTAAATTTAAAAATACTTCCTCATTTTCTTCCCAGTTGCTCTTTTGCACAAACTCCTAATGTGGCCCTGAACTTCATGCATTGTTACCCCGTTTGCTCTCAGACTGCCCACATCTCCCTTTTCATCCCTGATTAATTTTTACTACTCAGCAGCATGAACCTGTTTTCATCTCAGCTTGTGCTGTGTATTGTTCCATGCTTCCTATGATATAGTATGGCTCTTACCTAGAGAGCGGTGGGTTAGGCTATCCTGTATTATTTAACTTCCTCGTGATAAGCAGAAGACTTAAGCCATGGTCTAGAAACAATCACCATTTGGAACTCTGAAATTCCATGATGGTCTGACTAAAAGCCTGATACATCCCTGGCCAGCAACTCTAGGTTCTGTAAATACAGATGATCCTCTCACTGTTCTTCTTGTTCACCTTGTTCATCTCCATTATCCATATAGCCATTACATAGCCTTGCTTGCCCCAAAGTTATTGCTAATAGCATCCTAAAAATATTATTTTCTCCCATATTTCCTTATTTTTATCTATTTGAGTGTGTGTGTGTGTGTGTGTGTGTGTGTGAGTGTGAGAGTGTGTGTGTGTGTGTGTGTGTGTGTGTGTGTGTGTGTGTGTGTGTGTGTATCCTCTGGACCTGGTATAACAGTTGATTATGAACTGTGCATTATGGGGACTGGGAATGAAACTTATTTTCTCTGTAAGAACAGGAAGCTCTAATCTCAGAGCCAATCCCCCAGTGAGTGCCCCTTAAATATTTCTTAAGTATGATTAAGAATTGTGGAACTAATGATTTTATAAGGTTTTTCCTTAGAAGCAGAATATACTATATTGTGTAACTATACTATCTCCAGTGCCCATTCAGTAGTTAATAGATAGACTGTTTCAGTTTCCTGGGGCTTGTAAATAGAGCAGCAATGAGCATGGAAGAAAAAGTATCTTTGGGAGCTAAGATACAGAGTCCTTGAGTATAGACCCAAGAATGCTGTAGTTTGATCCTATGATCGATGTCTTTGGGGTTTGTGAGTAGTTTCCATGCTTTTTTCCAGTGGTGTCATAGCAGTTCCCATTACCACCTGCAGCATTTACTACTTCCCCTTTTCTACATTACTGTCAATTGTTCATTTGATCATGGCCATTCTGACTGAGATAAGATAGAAATCTCAGAGTAGTTTTAATTTACTTTCCTGATGGCTAAAGATGTTGAACAATTTTTAAAAATATACCCACTGGTGCAGTAGTGGCCCAGACGATCTAGGGGTAATCAGCCTCTGTACGATTGAGTCCAAGGCCCACTCCATGAGATAAAACCCCTACCTGGCACTGTTGAAAGGGCCCAAGAACCTCTCTTAGATCAGTCATAGTCCCTAACAGAGTCCTAAAACTCTTTCTGCTAAATGGACATAGGATTAAAATGCCTCCTAATGATTTAATGCCATGATAGTTTGAATGGGAATGGCTCCCACAGAGTGATTTATTTGAATACTTGATCTCCAGTTGGTAAAGTTGTTTAGAAATGATTAGGGATGTAGGGTAGAAGACACGTGTCACTGGAGGTGGACTATGAGGTTTAAAAGCCCACACAATCCCAGTTAGTTATATCTCTATTTCTGCCTATTATAGATCATATGTAAGCTCTTAGCTACTGATTCAGCACAACGCCTGCCTGCCTGCTGCCTATTCCTAGTCATGATGGTCATTTACTCTAACCCTCAGGAACTGCGAGCCTCAAATTAAATGACTTCTTTTATAAATTCCCTTGGTCATAGTGTTTTGTCCCAGCAATAGAAAAGTAACTAAAACAGAAATTGGTATGAGAAGTGGATTGTTGATATGAAAGGTCTAACCATGCTGTTCTTTGGAGGAAAAGAAATGCTTTGGGTTAGGCAGTTAAATACTATATGCAGAATTTAGAGAGCCATTGTAGTAGGAATTTGGAAGATGGTAGAGATCAATGTGGACCCAAGATGTTTCAGAGAAGAATATAAACAACTGGGCAAATGACCATTCTTTTGATATTTTGGCAAAGATTGTGGATGCTTTTTAACCTTGTCCTAAGAATAATCTATCTGTCTGAGGCTGAATTGGGACAAATTAGGTAGAGGTTTCAAGACAACCTGTTATTGACGTTGTGATATGGTTATTAGTGAACAATACTCTTATATAGGTCTGAAGTGACTTGAGAACAACCAATCTATAAGCCAGCTAGCAATAGAGGATTTGTAATCCAGCACACAGTGTTAAAACGAGCCTGTCTCTCTCAGGAAATTACAGCTGGAAAATTGTAAATCTGGAAGTTCTTTTCTTTGGGTATTTGAATTTGAATGATCACAAATGGTAACTTCTGGGACGGCCATTATAGGACTCTGTACACGTCAATGTAGAGGAACTACATAGAGTCTGTATTGGACACACTCATGGGCGCTCATTTGGGGGAGGGGGAACCAGAGCCTGTTCATGAGACATGAATGTGCTGAGATTGAAAGTGTCCATCCCACAGAGTTGGGACTGCCCTATCTTCTTAAGGCTGGTTGTTCATTTTCTTCTGGATTCATGATAGACTTTTCAATAGTCTCACTCTTTTATACTTTTTAAAAAATTTTCATTGGTTATTTTATTTATTTACATTTCAAATGTTATCCCCCTTCCCAGTTTCCCCTCCAAAACTCCCTATTCCTTCTCCCTCCCCTGCCTCTATGAGGTGCTCCCCCACCTGCCCACCCACTCCTGCCTCAGCACCTTTGCTTCCCCTGTGCTGGGTCATCCAGCCTCCACGAGACCAAGGGGCTCCCCTCCCACTGATTCCTTTTGAATTTCACATCATGTACCCAAGCATCACTAATCTCCCTCTCCCCTCATACTTGCCCTCCACCCTTGCAACCCCCACCCCAACAGAGGAAGAAGTATCTTTGTAAGAACTGTAGTTTGTCATACTGTGTCCCAGTACACCCTTTTGTCCATACATCTTTGCTTTCAAATGTTCATTGCAATGACTCATTGGTCTGGTACTTGGTCTCTGGCTTCTGATACTCTATCAATACTGGAACCTCACTAGGACCCCTCTCAGATATCCTGCTGTTGCCCTGTGCCATGGAGATCTTGTAATTTTACATCAGTAGGACAGGTCCCTTCATGCACTCCAGCAGCTCATGAATGGGGGAGTTGTTGGAATAGGCCAATTCAAAGTCCTGGATCTGGGCCTTAGAGGTGTCCAAACTGTCCAAAGTCTACTGTGCTACCCAGGTGAGATGCAAGATCTGCTTTCCTGGGTGCTGCAGCAAGTGGCAGGCAGGAGCTCTGTTCTGTGAACCCCAGGGCCAGCTCTCCTGCCTGCCATAGGCAGCAAGGGGTGAGGGGTAGGGGTAATCTCTCTCAACCATGCTGCCACAAGACAAACACGTTATTGGGCTAGCTCTCACAGCCTTGGGACCAGCTCACCTGCACCCCTGCCATCAGGATCAGCTCTCCTTTGCTGTCCAGATGGTGTGCAGGGTCTACTCTCTTGCTTTTGTGACCCTGTCAATTCTCTGGAGCCCAGCTCTCCTTGAGGCAAAGGAAGTGGAGGGCAGACAAGGGGCAGGGCTGGCTCTCCAACTCTTGTGTCCTTGGGGTCAGCTCACCTGCAGTCTTTACATGCAGAGCCAGATTTACTATGCTGGATAGGTGAGATGCAGGACCTTCTTTTACAAGTGCTCCAGCAAGTGAGTGGCAGAGACAGCTCCTTCTCTGATGACCTCAGTGCCAGCACTCTTGCCTGCTGTAGGTGGCAAGGTGCAAGAAAGAGACCTGGGGAGCATCTCTCCCTGAACTGTGTCACAACACAGCAGATAAGTGGCAGGCCCAGCTCTCCCATGCTTATTGCCCTTGGAACTGGCCTACCTGTAGCCACTACTAAGTGACATCAACTCTATTGTGCTGCGCAGGTGAGGTGCAGAGCCTGCTTTCCCAAATGCTGCAGATGGTGATGGGCAGGAACTGCTCTCATGACCCCAGGACCAGGTCTCCCACCTGCCATAGGCATTAAGGGACACGTGGGGAGAAGGATATCTCTCTTTCTTATTCATACTACCGCCTGGGAGATAGTAGTGGGGCCAGCTTTCCCATACTCGCATCCTCAGCCGGCTCACCAGCAACTCCAGCAATGTTCTGCTCACCTGAGTACTGCAGCTGCCTCAGTAGCCTCAGGGTCAGCTCTCAGCATGCCCAGGTGAGGGGTGGAGCCAGTTCTGCACAGCCCTCAGACATCAACATAACCCTGAGTGGCAACCCAGACCAGGATGTCCTCCTGACCTTTGGTAGTAACAGATTCCTGTGCTGCAGACTGTTCCTCACTACCCCCAGTAGTGCCCACATCCTTCTGTTTCCTTTTCTCTACCACTTACTTACTCCCTTTATTGGTGCCTGGGGTCCCTCAGTGTCTGGGGTGGTCTTCTGAGTACTATGCTCTGCTTGTGTATTGGCACCAAGCAGAGTTCATCTTGGGCATGATCTGCCCCCCCAGGTCTTTGTGGCACCAGAGCGGTGATCATCTCATGCTAGTTCCCTGTCTAGGCACCATAGTACCAGTCTGACTGTTGTCTGTGGCCCAAACAGACCCATTAGAGGGTCTTCTGTCTCGGGCTCACTCCAGACTGCAGCCCATGATCCCAGGATGATTTCTTCTAAGTTCTGGCTTGTTTCCTGTCCTGGGAGCAGGACTGGTGGTCATTTCAGAATAGTCTAATTGTTCTTCTCTTTTGCAGTACCTTCAATTTCTTGGCTTTCCAGTCAAGTGAGCCTGATACTTTTAAAATATAAGTATAAAAGGTTCTCTTAACTCCAGATTGGATTGAAAATACTGGATTGTGACATAGAGCCTTCCTCACAAAGCCATAGTTGTTTCTTCAAAGTTTCTCATGTAAAAGAAGACTGGATGAGTGCTCATTGTTGGAAGCGGTAATAAAAGGAGAAAGTTGGTCCAGGGAATATTTGAACATACAGTGAGAACTAATGAATGCTCCTCCAATAAGCTTGGACTAGTTGGACTTCTATTTTTCTACTTAACAATCCCAACTTGGAAAACAAATGTAAACATGACCTACATTGAGCTTACTGTCCCTAAACACTAAGATAAACACATTCAAAAGTGGTGTGTATGCCTTCAGAATCAAAGGTAAAATATATACATATGATAGTACAGTTCTTACAGTGTGAGTTTTCTAAAAATAGATTTTCCTATCTAAACTTGATCACAGTGGACCAGATTGTATCCCACCATCTTATTAAAAAGCAAGTATTTTCATTAGAAACTTAATCATTTAACCAATTACTTATCTGACACTAGAAGCTAATTGCCTAATTTGAAGGTAAAATTAAGATGTTAAAGGTCAAAGGATCAGAGAAAAGTTATCCACACATGCTTCTCTTCCTCTCTTCATGGTCTCACCTCAAATCCTAGCAACGTAATTCACCTTAAATCTTTAATCTTGCAGCTACAGCATGAAGCTCTTTTGTGTATTAATGTATTTATTATTAGAATTAGCTATAAATTTAACGACTAGAAAATAAGAACCATATTTTATAAGACACTGTTTAATGAAGAGTAAAATTTTGCAGCATTTTTTTCAGATGGAATTGATTTATTATTCAGTTTTTTAAAAATAATTAATTTCCCACCATGTTCCTCTGAGTCATTGTGTTATTGTCAGAAGTAGATTGTAATTCCAGTAATGACTGAACTTGTTACAAAGGTTCATAATCATGTGTAATCTGCATATAGGAACATTGGAATCTCTCTGATACTAGTTCTAAATTGTCAGTGTTTCACATCTGTGTATGACTATAGAACCTATATTACCCTTCTCATGTTTTTTGAAAAGTTACAAAAAACATATTCTTTCCTTAGCCTCTTAAATTATTTAACGTAGCAAAATATAATATCTAAATCTAATCTTTCTAATCTCACTGTGTGTGTGTGTGTGTGTGTGTGTGTGTGCGTGTGCGTGTGTCTTTCTCTTGTTAGTGAAAATTTAAAAAACAGAGCTAATTCCTTGTGTATACCTAGGTCTCATACCCTACTAATATACTAAATGCACATAGTATGCACTAGTGACATAAAAGGATTAGATCAATGGCAACAAGGGGACTGTTACCTAGCACCTAATCAATACTATTAGTGGTTACAATTTTTATTGGATATTTTATGTATTTACATTTCAAATGTTATCCACTTTCCCAGTGCCCCCATCCCATCCTCCCTCCCCCTGCTTCTATGAGGGTGCTCCCGCTCCCATCCACCCACCCACCCCTCATTGTCCTGGTATTCCCCTACACTGGGGAATTGAGCTTTCACAGGACCATGGGCCTCTCCTTCTGTTGATGCCAGAAAGTTCCATCCTCTGTTACATATGCAGCTAGAGCCATGAGTCCCTCCATGTGTACTCTTCCGTTGGTAGTTTAGTCCCTGGAAGCTCTGGGGGATCTGAGTGGTTGATACTGTTCTTCCTATGGGATTGCAAACTCCTTCAGTTCCTTCAGTCCTTTCTCTAACTCCTACATTGGGGTCCCTGTACTCAGTCCAATGGTTGTCTGCAAACATTCACCTCTGTATTTGCCAGGCTCTGGTAGAGCCTCCCAGGAGACCGCTATAACAGGCTCCTGTAGCAAGCACTTCTTGGCATGTGCAATAGTGTCTGGATTTGGTGTCTGTATATGAGATGGATTCCCAGGTAAGGCAGTCTCTGGATGGCCTTTCCTTCAGTCTCTGCTCCACCCTTTGTCCCTGTATTTCCTTTAGACAGGAGCCATACTGGGTTAAAAATTTGGAGATGAGTGGGTGGCCCCTCCCCCAACTGCCAGCTTTGCTTAACCTCTAGATATGGTCTCTACAGGTTCTCCCTCCCATGTATTGGTCATTTTAGCTAATCTCGTCCCTGTTGGGTCCTGGGAGCCTCTTGCTTTCCTTGCATCTTGGACTTGCTGATGACTATCCCCAGTTCCCCATCCCCCATTGCTAAACTCCTCTGTTCAAATTCCTGACTCTATGTATCATCCCCCATCTCCTCTCATACCTGATCTTGCCCCCCCTCTTTTCCCCCACCCTCTCCCCCTCTTCTCTTCCTCCTTTGAGTATTTTGTTCCCCCTTCTAAGAAGGACTGAAGCATCCACATTTTGATCTTCCTTGTTGAGCTTCATATGATCTTTGAATTTTTTCTTAGGTATTCCAAAGAATGGGGCTAAATTGCATATACCACTTCTCAGTGAGTGCATACCATGTGTGTTCTTTTGTGACTGGGTTGCCTCACTCAGGATGATATTTTCTAGTTTATTCCATTTGCCTAATGATTTCATGAAGTCATTGTTTTTGATAGCTGAGTAATATTCCATTGTGTAGATGTACCACATTTTCTGTATCCATTCCTCTGTTGAAGGACATCTGAGTTCTTTCTGGCTTCTGGCTATTATTAATAAGGCTGCTATGAACATAGTGGAGCATGTGTTCTTGTTTATGTTGGAGCATCTTTTGGGTATATACCTAGGAGAGGTATAGCTGGGTCCTCACGGAGTGGAATGTTCAATTTTCTGAGGAACCTCCACACTGATTTCCAGCTTGAAATCCCACCAACAATGGAGGAGTGTTCCTATTTCTCCACATCCTTGCCAGCATCTGCTGTCACCTGAGTTTTTTATCTGAGCCATTTTGACTTGTGTGAGGTGAAATCTCAGGGTTGTTTTGATTTGCATTTCCCTCATGACTAAGGATGTTGAAAAATTTTTTAAATTTTTTTATTATATATTTCTTTATTTACATTTCAAAGGTTATTCCCCTTCCCGGTTTCTTGTCCATAAGCCCCCATTCCCTCCCCTCTCCCTCCCCCTTCCGGGTATTCCCCCTATACATTCCCCTTATTGCCCTCCCCCATATTCCCCTGCACTGGGGGTCCAACCTTTGTAAGACCAAGGGCTTTCCCTTCCACTGGTGCCCCAACAAGGCTATTCTATGCTACATATGCAGTTGGAGCCCTAGGTCAGTCCATGTATAGTCTTTTGGTAGTGGTTTAGTCCCTGGAAGCTCTGGTTGGTTGGCGTTCTTGTTTTTATGGGGTTGCAGAATCCTTCAGCTCTATCAATACTTCCTCTAATTCCCCCCAAGAGGGTCCTGTTCTCATTTCGGGGGTTTGCTGATAGCATTGAACTCTGTATTGGACATACTCTGGACATGTCTCTAAGGAGAGATCTATATCCAGTCCCTTTCAGCATGCATTTTTTAGCTTCATCAATCTTATCTAGTTTTGGTGGCTGTATATATATGGGCCACATGTGGGGCAGGCTCTGAATGACTGTTCCTTGAGTCGCTGCTCTAAACTTTGCTTCCATATCCCCTCCTATGAATATTTTTCCCCCTTTTAAGAAGAAGTGGGAGCATCTGCATTTTGGACATCCTTCTTCTTGAGCTTCCTGTGGTCTGTAGATTGCATCTTGGGTAATTTGAGCTTTTTGGCTAATATCTACTTATCAATGAGTGCATACCAAGTGTGTTTTTCTGTGATTGAGTAACCTCACTCAGGATGATATTTTCTAGTTCATTCCATTTGCCTATGTATTTCATGAAGTCATTGTTTTTGATAGCTGAGTAGTACTCCATTGTGTAGATGTAACACATTTTCTGTATCCATTCCTCTGTTGAAGGGCATCTGGGTTCTTTCCAGCTTCTGCATATTATAAATAAGGCTGCTACGAACACAGTGGAGCATGTGTCTTTGTTATATGTTGGGGCATCTTTTGGGTATATGCCCAAGAGAGGTATAGCTGGGTCCTCAGGTAGTGTAATGTCCAATTTTCTGAGGAACCTCCAGACTGATTTCCAGAATGGTTGTACCAGTTTGCAATCCCACCAACAATGGAGGAGTGTTCTTCCTTCTCCACATCCTTGCCAGCATCTGCTCTCACCTGAGGTTTTTATCTTAGCCATTCTGACTGGTGTGAGGTGAAATCTTGGGGTTGTTTTGATTTGCATTTCCGTGATGGCTAAGGATGTTGAACATTTCTTTAGGTGCTTGTTGGCCATTCTATAATCCTCAACTAAGAATGTTTTGTTTAGCTCTGCACCCTATTTTTTAATAGGGTGATTTGGCTCTCTGGAGTCTAACTTCTTGAGTTCTTTGTATATTTTGGATGTTAGCCCTCTGTCAGATGTAGGATTGGTAAAGATCTTTTCCCAATCTGTTGGTCACCGTTTTGTCCTAATGACAGTGTCTTTTGCTTTACAAAGCTTTGCAGTTTTTTGAGGTCCCATTTGCCAATTCTTGATCTTAAAGCATGAGCCATTGGTGTTTTTTATTTTCAGGAAATTTTCTCCAGTGCCCATGTGTTCGAGACTCTTCCTCACTTTTTCCTCTTTAGATTGAGTGTATCTGGTTTGATGTGGAGGTCCTCGATCCACTTGGACTTAAGCTTTGTACAGGGTGATAAGAATGGATCGATTTGCATTCTTCTACTTGCTGACCTCTAGTTGAACTGGCATCATTTGTTGAACATACTATCTTTCTTTCATTGGATGGTTTTAGCTCCTTTGTCAAAGATCAAGTGGCTATAGGTGTGTGGGTTCATTTCTGTGTCTTCAGTTCTGTTCCACTGATCTACCTGCCTGTCTCTATATCAATACCCATACAGTTTTTATGACTATTGCTCTGTAATACTGCTTGAGATCAGGGATGGTGATTCCCCCACAAGTTCTTTTATTGTTGAGTATAGTTTTCACTATCCTGGGTTTTTTGTTATTCCAAATGAATTTGAAAATTGCCTTTTCTATCTCTATAAAGAATTGAGTAAGAATTTTTAAGGGGAATTGCATTGAATCTGTAGATTGCTTTTGGCTAAATGACCATCTTTACTGTATTAATCCTGCCAATCCACAAGCATGGGAGATCTTTCCATCTTCTGCGATCTTCCTCCATTTCTTTCTTCAGAGACTTGAAGTTCTTGTCATACAGATCTTTCACTTACTTTGTTAAAGTCACACCAAGATATTTTATATTATTTGGGACTATTGTGAAGGGTGTCATTTCCTTAATTTCTTTCTCAGCCTGTTTATCCTTTGAGTAGAGGAAGGCTACTGTTTTGTTTTTTTTTTTTTTTTGAGTTAATTTTATACCCTAACACTTTGCTAAAGGTGTTTATCAGGCTAAGTAGTTCTCTGGTGGAACTTTTGGGGTCACTTAAGTATACCATCATATCATCTGCAAATAGTGATATTTTTATTTCTTCTCTTCCAATCTGTATCCCTTTGACCTCCTTTCGCTGTCTGATTGCTCTGGCTAGGGCATTGAGAATTATATTGAATAAGTAGGGAGAGAGTGGGCAGCCTTGTCTAGTCCCTGATTTTAGTAGGATTGCTTCACGTTTCTCTCCATTTAGTTTGATGTTAGCAACTGGTTTGCTGAATATGGCTTTTTACTATGTTTAGATATGGGCCTTTAATTCCTGATCTTTCCAGGACTTTTATCATGAAGGGGTGTTGAATTTGTCACAAGCAATTTGTCAAATGCTTTCTCAGCATTTTTTTTTTGAGTTTGTTTATATAGTGGATTACATTGATGGATTTTCATATATTAAACCATCCCTGTATCTCTGGGATGAAGCATACTTGATCATTATGGATGATCGTTTTGATGTGTTTTTGGATTCGGTTTGCAAGAATTTTATTGAGATTTTTTGTGTCAGTATTCATAAGGGAAATTGGTCTGAAGTTCTCTTTCTTTGTTGGGTCTTTGTGTAGTTTTAGTATAAGAGTAATTGTGACTTTATAGGAGGAATTCGGTAGCGCTCCATCTGTTTCAATTTTGTGGAATAGTTCAGACAGTATTGGTATGAGGCCTTCTTTGAAGGTCAGATAGAATTCTGCACTAAACCCATCTGGACCTGGGCTCTTTTTGGTTGGGAGACCTTTAATGACTGCTTCTATTTCTTTAGGAGTTATGGGGTTGTTTAGATGGTTTGTTCCTGATTTAACTTTGGTACCTGGTATCTGTCTAGAAAATTGTCCATTTCCTCCCAATTTTCCAGTTTTGTTGAATATAGGCTTTTGTAGTAGGATCTGATGATTTTTTTTAATTTCTTCAGATTCTGTTGTCTCCCTTTTCATTTCTGATTTTGTTAATTTGGGCACACTCTCTGTGACCTCTGGTTAGTCTGGATAAGGGTTTATCTATGATGTTGATTTTCTCAATGAACCAGCTCCTAGTTTTGATTCTTTGTATAGTCCTTTTTCATTTCTACTTGGTTGGTTTAAGCTCTGAGTTTGATTATTTTCTGCCTTCTACTCCTCTTGGGTTTATTTATTTATTTTTGTTCTAGAGCTTTAAGGTGTGCTGTCAAGCTGCTGACATATGCTCTTTCCTGTTTCTTTTTACAGGCACTCGGAGCTATGAGTTTTCCTCTTAGCACAGCTTTTATTGTGTCCCATAAGTTTGGGAATGTTGTATCTTCATTTTCATTAAATTCTAAGAAGTCTTTAATTTCTTTCTTTATTTCTTCCTTGACCAAGATGTCATTGAGTACAGCATTGTTCAACTTCAATGTATATGTGGGGTTTCTGTCATTATTATTATTTATTGAAGACCAGTCTTTTAATGCATGGTGATCTGATAGTATGCATGGGATTATTTCTATCTTCCTGTATCTGTTGAGACCTGTTTTGTGGTCAGTTTTGGAGAAGGTTCCATGAGGTGCTGAGAAGAAGGTATGTCCTTTTCTTTTAGGATGGAATGTTCTATAAATATCTGTTAAATCCAATTGGTTCATAACTTCTGTTAGTTTCTCTACATCTCTGTTTAATTTCTGTTTCCATGATCTGTCTAGTGATGAGAGTGGGGTGTTGAAATCTCCGACTATTATCGTGTGAGGTGCAATGTGTGTTTTGAGCTTTAGTAACATTTCTTTTATGAATATAGGTACCCTTGCATTTGGAGCATAGATATTTAGGATTGAGAGTTCATCTTGGTGGATTTTTCCTTTGGTGAATATAAAGTGTCCTTCCTTATCTTTTTTAATGACTCTTGGTTGATAGTCAATTTTATTTGATATTAGAATGGCAACTCCAGCTTGTTTCTTTGGTCCATTTGCTTGGAAAATTGTTTTCCAGCCATTTACTCTGAGATAGAATCTGTCTTTCTCTGAGGTGTGTTTCCTGCATGCAGCAAAATGCTAGGTCCTCTTTACTTATCCAGTCTGTTAGTCCATGTCTTTTCATTGGGGAATTGAGTCCGTTGATGTTGAGAGATATTAAGGAATAGTGATTTTTGCTTCTTGTTATTTTCATTCTTAGTGGTAGAATTATGTTTGTTTTCCTCTCTTTTGGTTTTGTTGTAAGGAAATTGTATTCTTGCTTTCTGTATGGTGTAGTTTCTCTCCTTGTGTTGGAGTTTTCCATCTATTACCCTTGTAGGGCTGGATTTGTAGAAAGATATTGCATAAATTTGGTTTTGTCATGGAATATCTTGGTTTCTCCATCTATGTTAATTCAAAGTTTTGATGGATGCAGTAACTTGGGCTGGCATTTTTGTTGTCTTAGGGTCTGTATGACATCTGTCCAGGATCTTCTGGCTTTCATAGTCTCTGGTGAGAAGTCTGGTGTAATTCTTATAGGTCTGCCTTCATATATCACTTGATCTTTTTCCCTTACTGTTTCTAATATTCTTTCTTTGTTTTGTTCATTTGCTGTTTTAACTATTATGTGATGGGAGGAGTTTCTCTTCTGGTCCAATCTATTTGGAGTTCTGTAGGCTTCTTGTATGTTTATGGGCATCTCTTTCTTTAGGTTGGGAAGTTTTCTTCTATAATTTTGTTGAATATATTTACTGGCTCCTTAAGTTGGGAGTCTTCACTCTCTTCTATACCTATTATCCTTAGGTTTGATCTTCTCATTGTGTCCTGGATTTCCTGTATGTTTTGGGCCAGGAGCTTTTTGAGTTTTACATTATCTTTGACAGTTGTGTCGATGTTTTCTATGGTATCTTCTGCCCCTGAAATTTTTTCTTCTATCTCTGTTGGTGATTCTCAGCCATTCGATATTCTTCTGTTGAGAATTCTTTGTTTAGCTCTGTACCCCATTTTTAATATTGTTATTTGGTTCTCTGGAGTCTAACTTCTTGAGTTCTTTGTATATATTGAATGTTACCACTCTATGAAATGTATGATTGGTAAAGATCTTTCCCAATTTGTTGGTTGCCACTTTGTCCTATTGACAGTTTCCTTTGCCTTACAGAAGCTTTGAAATTTTATTAGGTTCCATTTGTGGATTCTTGATCTTAGAGCATAAGCCATTGGTGTTTTCTTCAGGAAATTTTCCCCTGTGTCCATGTGTTCAAGACTCTTCCCCTTCTCTTCTATTATTTTTATGTAACTGGTTTTATGTGGAGGTCCTTTATTCATTTGGACTTAAGCTTTGTACAGGGTGATAAGAATGGATCGACTTGCATTCTTCTACATGCTGACCACCACTTGAACCAGCACCATTTGTTAAAAATGCTATCTTTTTTCCACTGGATGGTTTTAATTCCTTTCTCAAAGATCAAGTGACTATAGGTGTGTTGGTTCATTTCTGAGTCTTTAATTCTATTCCACTGATCTACCTGCCTGTTTCTGCCTGTTTGATAGATAAAAAACCATACAGTTTTTATCACTATTGCTCTGTAATACAGCTTGAGGTCAGGGATGGTGATTCCCCCAGAAGTTCTTTAGTGTTGAGACCAGTTTTTGTTCTCCTGAGTTTTTTGTTATTTGAAATGAATTTGCAAATTGCTCTTTCTAACCTTAGGAATTGAGTGGGGATTTTGATGGGGATTGTATTGAATCTGTATATTGCTTTCAGCAAAATGGCCATTTTTACACTATTAATCCTGGAATCC
Source organism: Rattus rattus (assembly GCF_011064425.1). Classification (NCBI taxonomy): domain Eukaryota; kingdom Metazoa; phylum Chordata; class Mammalia; order Rodentia; family Muridae; genus Rattus; species Rattus rattus. The sequence goes on along the minus strand of NC_046161.1, from coordinate 49,713,005 downwards.
ATGAGCATGGGTGATCTTTCCATCTTCTTCAATTTCTTTCTTTAGGGACTTGAAGTTCTTGTCATATAGATCTTTCACTTGCTTGGTTAGAGTCACAGTGAGGTATTTTATATTATTTCTGACTTTTATAAAGGGTGTCATTTCCCTAAAATTTCTTTGTCAACCTTTTTATCCTTTGAGTAGAGGCAGGCTACTGATTTGTTTGAGTTAATTTCATATCCAGCCAAATTTTGCAGCATGTGACAAAAGGAATAAATAACTGGTTTTTACCATCTTAGCACAGGCTTTTTTTTTAAAATTACAATTCTAGTCATCTCAAGAAAACCACATTATCCATCTACCTAAAACAAGCTGTGTCTCAAGCAAGAGACACAGGATTTCAGGGTATCACACTATCTTTTAATCCTCTCTCATACTTGAAAAGTAAGACACATTTTATGTAAGGAGGGGCAATTGCTCAGCTGCGCACCAAACTGCTACTGGAAAATACTCTCATGCATAACTAGGGATAGTTACACTACACAATATTGGGTACACTTGTTGTTATAAGAGCTGCAGTGTTGCAACTTTGGTGTAACCCTACCAGTATTGAGGCACTTGTTTTTCATGCAGGGCTGTTGCATAATAAATTTATTTCAGAACTGTAGACTCAGATTTATACCAAAGTATCAGTTTAATGAAAATAAAGAAACCAAAGTTTAAAAAAGCATGGTTTTCTCCCCATCATCACATAGCTGAACTAAAACTGCCATAGTCTCTCATTTCTGTACCTTATTGCCTGCCTAGTGTCACCAAAGAATAATTTTATCAACCTGTATTTGTTGGATTTCTTTCATTCTGAGATCTGTATAATTTCTGTCATCAAAAAAAAAAAAAAAAACAACCCTTTTTTACCACTTTGGAGACTATGAAACATATATGTTCTGTATCACATCATACAACAAAACAGAATGGCGCAGTTAAGCTTCAGTGTCTGAAGTTACACACCTCATGAAGCCAGTATTTATGGGGCAGTGCTGTCTGCACTGTTGGGTTGTATGTGTATACTCTTGTGTAATGTCAGCGTTTACTGCTTTAGTAAAATGAAAACAGTTTATTTGTATCATTTTTAAAAATGGGATGAGCTATATGAGTTGCAGAGGTTTTGTTGTTACTGTTTATATTTCGTGGGAAGACCATTATTTGATTGGTTTTGGCTTATGCTTTTTTGTAGTTGGGTTGGATGTTGGGTGTGGGAGATGGTCTGTGGCCCTCATAGTTTTTTTTACCTAGCGGGTACATCAGTGAACCAAAATCACTTGTAACTGTGTAAAGAAGACAAAATGTTCAAGGGAACAGTTATATTCAGAAAAAGAATTGTGGGCTGGAGAGATGGCTCAGTGGTTAAGAGCACTGACTGCTCTTCCAGAGGTCCTGAGTTCAAGTCCTGGGCAACCACATGGTGGCTCACAACCATCTGTAATGGGATCTGATGCCCTCTTCTGGTGTGTCTGGGGACAATGATGGTGTACACATATAAATAAAAATAAATAAATCTTTAAAAAAAAGAGTCCCAGTGTTTAAAAAAAAGAAAAAGAATTGTAAGATTTCTATATATTAACTACCTTTCTTTAGGATAGATTTTAGATAGAATATGATAAATTTTAGGATATAATTTCCGTCTCATAAGTCCAGATGTAGCTTTTCGCCGTATTGGGACCCATGTCACACCCCTCTGTGTCCTCTACATCATAGATCCTCAGTAATGTTAACAAAATACTATTCACCAGTCTGGAAACAATTAAGAATATAATTTACTGTTAAATAATTTTATGTTTAAATATAGGAATATTATATTTATGTATATACGAAATATTTTTTAAAGTTTTAGAAAATTAAAATTATTTAAATTTATAAATATAATTGATTTTATTTTAAAAGTAGCTTGCTTTAGTAGCAAAATAAAATATTTTTGAAGCTAATTAGCCATAGTGATTAATAAATTCATGTCTTTATTTAATGTACTATGATATTTTGTTTATGTCTCAAAGGATTTTTTTTTGGAGAGATGGTTACAGTTGACAGCTGTAGAACCACTAATAAGATTAAAGTAAAGAATTAGTTGTGTCAACTTTAATCTGCTGTTTAGCACTGCAAACCACCTGGGGTCTTCTCCAGAGTCAGCTTGTTTAATTGTGAAGTTTAAATTACATAATGGGGTCCTATTTAAGAGCATGTTTAAAGACTTTATAAAATAATAGCTGCCTGATATTAAATTAATATTAGCAATAAAAATAATGCTTTATCACTACAGTTTAAAAATAACATGCTAGTTTAGTATTCAACCTAATTGTGGTGCATTATGGTAATCTTTCAACATAAGACTAAGTCAGAGGTTAGTTTGAGGAAATGGAGAAGAAATTATTAAATCAGTCACTTAATGATATATGCTTTTTCATCTAAAATTAAAATTTGTCTCTATGGAACACAAAACTTGGCTATTCTGTATGTGCCTAATCAGTTTAAAACAAAAACTTTTGAAATATCACATTCAGTTGAAATTTTCTTACTCGAAGGAATTATAGCTAGGAAACTTATTTTAAAGTTAATTTTAATTTCATTGACACTATACTTTATTATATATATGTAGTGCAATATTAACATTGGTGTAGTGGAAGTTGATGAGGACACAGACAGGATTAACATCCTGGAAAAGACCCTTCTTGAATAGATGGTTGCTCGGGTTAAGTCGTCCACTGCCCCCTCACTCTTAAGTATCAAAGGGTCTGAAGGGACAGAGCAGGATAGCAGAAGAGGCAGTGTGGGTTTATACTTGCTTAAACAGGGTGTGGGCCAGTCAAGTGTCTCTGCCTGACAGCCTGCGTTTGATCCCTGAACCCCACATAGTAGAAAGACAGAAAAGACTCACACAGGTTGTTCTCTGACCACACTTATATGGTGGCACATGGAAAACAAATTCGTTTTTTAAAGTAACTTAAAGAACAAAACAGGACAAATGGTACAAATGTTAGCCTTTCATCCACAATAAATACTCTGATCTGTCAAAGTCATCAATTTCAGTAAAAGTTCACCAAATCTTTCACAATTCTAAACTCTATGTCAAAATGTCAAAGTTGAAAAACTTTTCTTGTTTTAACTTTTAGCCTCATTCTTTCTTTTAAGTTTCTTGCGAGTGAGACATCTTATTTATGAGATTTCTATGAAACAACTCTACAATGTTTCTAATTATAAAAAAAATCATTATTTTTTCTCCCATCTTTATTAAATTGGGTATTTCTTATTTACATTTCAAATGTTATTGCCTTTCCCAGTTTCCAGGCTAACATCCCCCTAACCCCTCCCCCTCCCCTTCTATGTGGGTGTTCCCCTCCCCATCCTCCCCCCATTACCACCCTCCCCCCAACAATCCTGTTCACTGGGGGTTCAGTCTTGGCAGGACCAAGGGCTTCCCCTTCCACTGGTGCCCTTACTAAGCTATTTATTGCTACCTAGGAGGTTGAAGCCCAGGGTCAGTCCATGTATAGTCTTTGTGTAGTAGCTTAGTCCCTGGAAGCTCTCGTTGGTTGGCATTGTTGTTCATATGGGGTCTCAAGCCCCTTCAAGCTCTTTCAGTCCTTTTTCTAATTCCTTCAACGAGGGTCCCGTTCTCAGATCAGTGGTTTGCTGCTGGCATTCGCCTATGTATTTGCTGTATTCTGGCTGTGTCTCTCAGGAGAGATCTACATCCAGTTCCTATCAGCCTGCACTTCTTTGCTTCATCCATCTTATCTAGTGTGGTGGCTGTATATGTGTGGGCCACATGTGGGGCAGGCTCTGAATGGGTGTTCCTTCTGCCTCTGTTCTAAACTTTGCCTCCCTATTCCCTGCCAAGGGTATTGTTGTTCCCCTTTTAAAGAAGGAGTGAAGCATCCGCTTTTTGGTCATCCTTCTTGAGTTTCATGTGTTCTGTGCATCTAGGGTAATTCAAGCATTTGGTCTAATATCCACAATGAGTGCATACCATGTGTGTTTTTCTGTGATTGGGTTACCTAAGGATGATATTATTTTAAATTTTTAAGTTACCATAGAAAATAATGAGATTTACTGTGGCATTTGCATAAATGTATTTTATTTTACTGATCTCTCTTTACCATTACCTCACACGTCCTCCAACACTGTCTTAGTGGTCCACTTTTTTTCCCCCAAATTGTTCCTCCTTTAGCTTTCATGTCATACATGCTCTGTCTTTTTCCCTCTTCTATAAGCTCTCTTTCTGTTTTCACAGTTCCTTTTCTGCTTTTGAAACTTAGGCACATGCACAAATATACGTATATACACATTTAGAAGCATGAGAGTAAACACAGTATCTGTCTTTCTGAGACTGGCTTGTTTTATAATATGATATCTACCATATTATTTTCCTATAAATGTCATGATTTTATTTTTCTTTATAGGTACATAAAATTCATATATATGAATTTTCTTTGTATACTCATCTGCGATGGATCAGTTCCATTTCTTATTTTTTGGGACTAATGCAGTGACAACATGCATATACAACTATATTGTTGACTTAGTTTTTCAGTTATATGCCCAGAAATAATAATGGAGTCTTACAGTACTTTGCTCCTAATTTTGTGAAAACTTGCATGCTGATTTCCATAGCTGCTATAACAGTTTACACTCCTACCAACAGTGAGGTGAGGTCCTCTTTCCCTTCATCTTCAAAAGCATTATTATTATTTATTTCCAGTTGATGCCTGTCCTAAATAGAAAGAAGTGGGATCTTAAAATTACAAATCTTAATTTGTATTTTCTTGATGGCTAAGGATGTTGAACACTTTTTCAAATACTTACTAACCATTGTGTTTTTTCTTCTGAGATCTATATATTCAGTTCATTAGTCCTTTTTTGAATTAATGATTTGATGTGTTTATTTTGTTGCCCTTTATATATTATAGATGTGAATCCTTTAAGGAAAAAAATTTCCATTCTATAGGCTATCTCTTCACTTTGGTGATACAGAAACTTTAATTTCATGAGGTTAATTTGTGGGAATATTTTTTAGAAAGTGTGTGTGTGTGTGTGTGTGTGTGTGTGTGTGTGTGTGTGTGTGTATGTGTGTGTGTGTGTGTGTGCGCGCGCGCGCATTTATTGTATGTGTGTGAGTTCATAGGCACAGGAGTGCACAAGCCAAACAGAAATCAATCTCCAGTGTCATTCCTTAGGCTCTGTCCACCTTGTTTTCTGTCATTGGCCTAGGGCTTTTTCATTGAGCTAGGTCAGCTGGGATCTACCTGTCTCTGCTTCCCAGCTTTGGTATAAGTGGATACCACCATGTCCATTCTTTTTAGGTGAGATCTAGGGTTTAAACTTAGATTTTCACATTGCATGGTAAGCGATGAATGGTACGCTCTCTCCCTAGCCCACTGCTGCCTGTATTTCAGCATGTTTTTCCCTAGCAGCTTCAGCAACTCAGGGTATGAAGTAATGTCTTTGATCTGTCTTAAAGGGATTCTCAGGCTGGCGAGGAAAAGTGTGGATCAAATTTCACTTTTCTCTTTGTGTATATGTACAGATTTCCAGTATTACTTGTTGGATAGACCTTTTTTCAGTGTATATTTTTTTATACCTTTGTCAAATAGTAGAAGTCCATAACTCTGTTGGATTTGTTTTGGGGTGCTCTATAATGGGTACCATGTCATTCCTCTGGAAGTCTGTTTTTTGTATCACTTCTATCCTGTCTTTGTCACTGCAGCTCTTAAGAATAATTTAAAATCAAATATTATGATATCTCAGTATCATTTATTCTTTCTCATTAGGATTGCTTTTGCTGTCCTTGATCCTTGTATTTCTACACTAATTTTAGGATATTTTTTAGTTCTGTGAAGAATGTTGTTTGAATTTTGATGAAATTACATTGACTCTGTAGATTACATTTGGTGATATACCCAGTTTTCATACTATTAATTCTAGTACAAGCTCATTTGGCGGTCTTTCTGTCATCTGATGTCTTTTTCAGTTTATTTTTTCCCAGTATATTGAAGCTTTCTTTGTAAAGGTCTTTTACCTTCTTGCTTGGGTGTATTCCGAGGTGTTTCATGTTTTTTGAAACTGATGTGTATGGATAATCTCAGCTAATTTTGTCCTTAACAATTTTGTTATTATCATGCAAAAAACTACGAATTTTTGCAAGTTAATTTTATATCTTGTAACTTTACTAAAAGTGCTTATGTCTAAAAACTTTGTGGTGGATTCTGTAAGGCCTGTTAATTACAGAATCAGGGTATCAGGGTATCTGCAAATCGGGATGGTTAACTGCTTCCTTTTGCACTCGTATCACTTTTATGTATTTCTCTTGCCTTACTACTTCAACTAAGGTTTGATTACTGTTTTGAATGAAAATTGAGAGTGGGCACTCTGGTCTCATTCAGGTTCTATCCATTTGGTATGACTACTAGAAGTTTGTCATATGCCTTTATTATGTTGAGACATGGTCTGTCGTATCCTAATTTTTGCAGGAATTTTATCATGAAGGCACATTGAACTTTGTCAGATGCCTTGTTTACATTTCTTGGAGTGATTGCTTGATTTGTGCTCTTAAATTTGTTTATATTGTATATTAATTGATTTCCATATGTTAAACCAAGCTTTCATCCCCAGAATGAAAACCACCTGTAGTATTGTATGATGTTCCTAATGGGCTCTTGAATCTGATTTTCAGGTTTTTGTTGAGATTTTTTTATTTTAATTAAGGCATAATTACGTCATTTCCCCCTTCTGTTTTGTCCTTATAATACAACCTGCTGAGTTTGTATAGGATTTCAGGGCTTACCACTTGGTATTAGATAACCAGTTAAGGGGCTCATTCCTGGGAGAGACTAATTCTCCCTCTCAGCAGTCATTAGTTACCTGCCTGCCATTCTTTGTTTGGGGATGAGACCCCATGAGATTTTCCTCTTCCATTTTAGTATGTTTGTATTGTCCTTGTTCAGGTCTTACTTAGGCAGCCATGTTGTTGACCCTTCCTTGTTACTTCTAGGAGATAGTCTCACTTCAGTCTCTCTGGTCCTCTAGCTCTTACAGTCTTTCTGCCTCTCCTCTGTGATGTTTCCTGAGCCATACATGTAGGAGTTGTATTGTAGATCTATCAACTAGGGCTGGGCACCCCAAAATAAGTTGGTCTTTGTGTATTGGCTAGTTATAGTTTTCTGAAATTCTCTCCATATTTGCAAATGGGAGCTTTTTTGAAGATGCAACTGCACATATACAGATATATGAACAAGTTTTGAAAGGAGTTAGATATTATTAAGCTGGTCTAGTAAAGTGGCAGTAAATTTTTTCTAAGATCCTCAAGCATATTAGCTGTTGGTAGTTGGTATACGATACTAAATCTGATTTCCTTTTTTGTTGAGCAGGCCTTAATTCCAATTAGACAACTGTTGGTTACTGCCAAGATCTGAGTGCCACTATTCACATTTAGGGCTCTCCTGCCATGCTCGTCATTGTTGTAGTTCATAGATACCACACCCTCTTGACAGTTCGCACAGCACTTCAGGTACCATAAATGCTAGACCTCAGGCAGGACACTTTCAGGTCAGATCCAGGTGTCCTATCACCAGTTCTGTGTCAGAAGTTTGTGGTGACTTCAACAACAGGGACTTATTATCTTCCACTGCTGGAACATAATTATGAGCAACAGCCGTAGTCTATATTGTTTGAGGTATCTGTTGGATTACCCTGACCAAACAGCTTGAAAGGAAGTTTCTTGTGCCTGGAACTGATTCCTGTTAGTCTGTTCCGCATGTGAGAAACATTATCAATCCAAATGGCATAACTTTCTTTAAGATCTATAGATTTAGAAATAAATATAGACATATACATGTATGAGAATGTTGGCATATATATTACTCTGTAGTTCTTTTCTTGTAAAGTCTTGATCCAGTTTTAACATCAGGGTAGTTTAGGCCTCATATAATAAATTTGGTAGTGTTCTTCCCTTTATATTTTGTAAACCACTTTGAGGTGTTAAGAGTTTCCTTTTGTGTTTTATAGATAAGTAGTGGATCCATCTAGCCCTGAGCTTTTCTGCATAGAGATTTAATTACTGCTTCACTCTTGTTGCTTGCTAGTAGTCTAATTTGTTTATAATTTAATTTTAGGAGGTCATGTGAATTTATAAATTTTTCTATTTATTCTATGTTTCAGCTCTTTAAAATGTAAGCTTTCAAAGTATCCCAAATGATTTTCCGAACATCAACTGAGTCTGTTTTAACAACTCTCTCTTCAGTTGTTATCTGATGAAGTTGGGTTTAACTATTCCTCCTCCTCTTCTTTCTCTTCCTCCTCTCCCTCCTCTTCTCTTTCCTCTTCTCCCTGCTCTTCTCCCTCCTCTTCTCCCTTCTCCTCTCCTCTTACTCCTCTGTGTGTGTGTGTGTGTGTGTGTGTGTGTGTGTGTGTGTGTGTGTGTGTGTGTCTTACTAAACTTTTAGGATTAATCCTTACTTTATTGGTACTGTTTATTCTTTTTATCTGATCCATTAGTTCCTCTGGGCTTGGTTTGTTTGTTTGTTTTTTTTTATTTTCTAGAGCCTTCAGGTACATCATTACATTATTTGAGAGCTTGTAAATGTTTTTAATGTGAGTATTTACAGCTATGAAGTTTCTGCCAAGAACTACCTTGACTGTAGCCCAGAGGTTCTGATAGATAATGCTATCTTTTTTTTTCCTTGTAGGATTTTTGTTTGAGGCAGGGTTTCACTATATAACCTCCTGGAATTTTCTCTGTATACCAGGCTGGTCCTGAATTTACAGAGATCCACCTGCCTCTACTTGTGCTAACATTAAAGGTATTTGTCACTATACCCACCAAGTTCTAGGAATTTTTTAGCTTCCTTCTTGATTTCTTCAGTGATTCCCTGTTGATTCATAAGTGTTCTGTCTCCATATCTTTTTGTGGCTTTTTCCAGCTTTTCTCTAATTCAACCACAGGGCTCACCAGCTTCTGTCCATTGTTGAATGTAAATATCTTCATCTGACTCTTTTAGCTGTTTGTTAGGCAAGCATGATAGGTCCCTTTTTGTGAGCATCCCACAGCCTCAGTAATGGTGTCAGATCTTGGGTCCTCTCCTTGAGATGGATCCGACTTTGGGCCTGTCGCTGGACCCCCTTTTCCTAGGGCTCGTCTCCATTTTTGTCCCTGTGATTCCTTTAGACAGGAACAATTCTGGATCAGAGTTTTTGATTGTAGAATCGCAACCCCATCCCTCCACTTGATGTCCTATTCTTGTACTGGAGGTGGGTTCTATAAGTTCCCTCTCCTCCACTGTAAGGCCTTTCATCTAAGGTCCCTTTCTTTGAGTCCTGACTGTCTCTCACTTCCCAGGTATCTGGTACATTCTAGAGGGTCCCCCCACCTCCTACTTCCCAAGGCTGCCTGTTTTCACTCTTTCTGCTAGCCTTCAGGATTTCAGTTCTGCCCCCCATCCCCTTTCCCACCCAGGTCCTTTTCTCCCTCCACCCGCTCCTGTGAGGAGGAGGGCAACCCTATAGGAAGACCAGCAGTTTCAACTATCCTGGACACCCAGGAACTCTCAGACATTGAGCCACCAACCAGGCAGCATACATCAGCTTATATGAGGCCCCCAACAAATATACAGCAGAGGACTGCTGGGTCTGGACTCAGTCAGAGAAGATGTACCCAACCCTAGAGAGACTTGGGGCCCCAGGGAGTGGGGAGGTCTGGTGGAGTAGGGTGGGGTGGGGTACATCCTCTTGGAGACGAGGTGGTAGTAGGGGGGAGGTGTGGGATGTGGAACAGTTGAACAGTTGGAGGGTGAACTGGGAGGAGGGGGATAAAATCTGATCTGTAAAAAAAAAATTAAAGAATACATAAAATAATCTTTGTGTGGTTTCTGACTTTTCTTTTGCTACTGATTTCTAGTTCTGCTCCATGGTACTTTTGGTAGTTTAAAAATTAGTTAAATTTTTTTGTTTGTTTGCTCTGTGTATTTGTTAAAGGTTGCTTTATGCCCTCTTCTTATGATCAGTTGTAGGGAAGGTTTCACCTCCTTCTAAGACAAACTGTATATTCTCTCTGTGTTCAACAGTATATTCTATAGATAACTGTTGCATCCATTTGATCTGCAGTATAATTTAGTTCTGATATTTAATTGCTGATTTTCGGTTTGTTACACCTCTTTGATACGAAAGTAGGGTATTGAAATATCCTACTACTGTTGTGTCAGGACTGCATTTAAACGATTCTTAATGTACTAAGTATGTACTTTAGTTGTAGTCTATAATCTTTTTTTTTACATACAAACTCCTGTACCTCTCATTAAAAGGTTTGGTTTCATGATGCTTTTTTCTGTCCTCTGTTTTGAAGAGGAAACATGTTCAGTAAGAAAAATATCTGACAAAAAAGTTATTCATAAGTATATATTTGGGGCAAGAAAATCTGTATCTTAGATTCCCACCATCACCAGAGTGTACTCTTGACAGAATATGCTGTGAGAAGATACTTTGAAAAGTTGGGGCTTTCTGTTTGATGTCAAAAGTACTTCAAGTCATTCACGTTTAAAATTACAGAGAGGGCTGCTGGACAGACCACCCAAGCTGGGTTCTGAGCAGTGTGTGCTCTAAACCAGGTGCTCTTCAAATAAAGATTGTCTTTCAAGTGAGTTCACTGCATACCCAAGTTTTTCCTCACCCTGAGACTTTTGGTTCCCTCTCCCTTTCTTCCACATTAGAACATAGTTTCTTAAACAACTTCTGTGAACATAAGGCTGTTTAGATGCACATTCTTCTTTATCAAAGAAAAGATTTTCTTTATTCAGCACAGAGGCTATTAAAAGAAGTTGCACTCTTTTATATATGTGTATTTCTTCTTGCTTCTTAATTGCTAACCAGAGTTTTATAACAAGCTGTAAGAATTTGATTGAATAAAACACAAAATACTAATAAACATCAGGGCTATGAAAACATAAATGGCAAAGGCATCTTAGGTATAGTTCGAAAGCTCTGCAATTCATCACAGCACTCTTAACGGGATTTTTAATAGTTTTTAGAGATCCATAGTTTATATATTACCATTAACTTACATAATATAACACACACTACAATATTAGCATAAAGACAATTATCAATTAAACAAGGAAGCCAGGGAATGTATTTTCCATGTATGTCATTGCAAATACATGAAGGGCAGTGTATTCACTCACCTCAATGGTGTTAAAATAACTTGAAGCTTCTGTTTTATATTTCACACCAAAATAAATTTGCAGTGAACTGATAGATTGAATTATGAAAACTATATAAATTATGATAACTTTGAAAACATACACTTGAGTAATTGTCTAACTTTATAATTTGAAAGTACTTTTAAATCATAAAAAGAAAGGAAAAACAAGGAAATCAGCATAGGTGTTCATCAGCTGATAAATGGGCAAAGAAAATGTAGTACATACACACTATGCATTTATTAGACCATCAAGAAAAATTAAATATTAAAATTGCACAAAACTTAATGAATTTGAGTATTGTTATAGTAAGTAAAGTCCAGACTCAGAAAGACAAATATTCCATATCGTCTTTTATTTGTGGATCCTGGCATTATATATGAGTATGTGAATGTGTATAAATCCTGAAACTAGAAAGGGGCCCATGAGGTGCGTAATAGAGCATGTGTTGCATGAAAGTGAAAAAGGACATTGTCCAGCAGGAGTAGAAGAGTACCAGCATAAGGCAAAGGACAGGCTTTCAGAACAACCATGTGGGAAGACACCATAACAAAATATGTTATGTTGTATGATTAAAAAATAAAAACTAAAAGTAACATATTTAGTTTGCTGTCACATTTATGAAGATGTAACCAGTATTGGCCACAATATGAGTGCAGGGAAGGGCCTTTCTCACAGTAAAAATTGATACAATTCTTCTTTCTGGAACTCAGTTTGAATTTGGCTATATGCTTAAAAACCTTTAAAACATTCAGTTCCTTTTACCCATTTTATCACAACCAACAAGTACGAAAGAAGCAAGCAGGCATTTGCTCCCAGACTTCATGTACCTGTGCAGGTAGGTGATTGAGACCGAAAGCCAGCCCTTACCCTGTAATGAATAAAGCAGGGTATCCAGACTCTAGTCTAAGAGTTGGAAGTCACTGTTTGTAAAGCCACAGTCACACTCAAGGTGAGGTGTATCATGCCTGGTCACATTCTGGATTTGTTTTGCTTATTTAGGCCAGTTCAGTAGTGTTGATTTGGGTATCAGACATAGAAGCATTCTCCAGATTCTTTTGTGTGTAGAATCCGCCTGTCAGTTTCTCTGTTTAAATCATCTGGATCTTTTCTCCATCAGTTTACAACAAAGACTTCTCACATAAACATTGTTTATGCTACTGAAAGCTGGACACTATAGCTAGAGGTTGGTTGAACTAAATTTTTATATCCATAGGATAAGACATGGTTCAGTATTTTTAAAATTATGCATTTTTATTTTGTTCTTTATTAGAAAGGAATGTGCAGAAGCCATGACTTAGAAAAGTCTTGGGAGATTTCTAAATTTGACTCCCAAAACAGTGATAGCAGAAACCCCTGGGCACTGGTCCATCTGAGGTCACTTTAGGATGATCTCTACTGATGTTGCCCACACAACTGATACTGCCAGGTGAAACTTTAACTGGATCTTAGTACAGTAATTTTCCCTGCATTCCAAGAGAATGTGTCTAAAGAAGCCTTTGGATTCTCTGAGAAAGGAGAGCCCTCCATCTTCCACTTCAGCCAGTTCAGGACAGTTCTTTCTGTTCTGTACTTTGTGCTTCTCAGTCAGAGTCTGATTCTCTTTTTAAACATTCAAACCTAGTGGTATAGAAGACACTAAGTGTTACAGAGAAATACTTAACAGTAAGAAAAGAATGATTACAAATACTATATTTTTTCATAAGTTTTTTACCATTTCTTTGTATATCACCTTCTCAAATATAATTATTTTTATAATCATAAACACCTGTTTTAACCTTATGAAAAACAAATGCATTCTTGCTCTTGTTGTCAAATAACAGTAATAACATTAATAATTAATGAGTTCTACTAATTAAGTAGTGTCCTGAGTACTTTATTATCTCATTTTATTCTCATGGCAATCACCGAAAGCTTTAAAATTATCTTCTTTTTAAACACGTGGAATGGATTATAAATGCTGCACTAGAAATTTGCTAATATCTTAAGTGATAAACTGGGACTCTGTCCTAGAAGAATCTGGTTCCTGTAGCTCTACTCTTGAGTAGTATTCTCAATGGTAACCAACTTCCAGAAACCCATTAATTATGTGGTCAGGTCCAGCTGCATCAAACATTAGTATAACGGGCTCTTCTCACCTTCTTTTTTCCCAGAACAGCATTAGCTCTGTGGCATTTACTTGTCTTATATGCATTGCACAATGTATGGCATATCACAGGGACCTTCAGTATATGATTAATGGTTGATTGAATGAATGAGTGAGTGAGTGAGTGAGTGAGTGAGTGAGTGAGTGAGTGAGTGAGTGAAATGAATGCTCACATGGTGTTTCTAAGATCTGTGGTTCTCATCTCTGGCTGTAGAGTTTTTCTAAGACACAAGTTTCTATTATTGGGTATGCAGTGTGTCTTGGTAGTTTGCATTTCTTCAAGTCCCCAGGTAATGTTGATGCTGTTGGTTAACAGGTCACAATTAAACAAATGTCTCAACAACTGTTCTCAACCTGTTCATTTCAATCCCTTTGGGGGCCAAAGGACCCTTTCACAGGGCTCACCCAACATTATCCTGCAAATTAGATATTTACACTACAAAATATTTGACAAGATATTTGACAGTAGCAAAATTACAGATGTAAAGTAACAACAAAAATAATTTTATGATTAGGGAGTGGTGGGAGGATCACTAGAACATGAGAAATTGTATTTAAAGGATTACAGCATTAGGAAGTGTTAGGGTCCAAGAATCACTGAAGGGAAGACCCCAGACTCAAGTAATATACAAAGGCAAAGAGCGTTTATTCTGCAGAAATTACCAGCATACAGGGGTCAACCATTCATCAAAATGGTTATAACCAGAGGAGCTCATAGGTCCCCTTTTAGGCAGTGCTGGGGAATTTTCTAGAAAGGTTAGGTAACCTCTAATATGGTTGGTAGTGGGCAAAGCAGTGACATCAGTACAGTTTTGATTGGTTGCTATGTAAGTTTCATTATATTTGGTGAGACCTTGAAGAATTCCAGGAGACCAACAGAGACCAACTCAGTTCTGGCCCTGTGATCTCCTCTGTCCAGGTGCCCAGAGACCATCTCCGCTCTGGAGGTGTCCTCCCGAGTTCAGGGTTATCACTGACTAAAGACCCGTTGGCTCCCTCTGAGCTGCTCAGTTTGCTTTCCAGGAATTGAAATTTTTTATTGCCAAGGTTTTTGGAGCTCTCATAAGATTGAGAACCATTCTCCTAGAAGGTGGACGTGCAGGACTAAGCAGGAAATTGAGTCAGACAGACAGAATAGATAAACATTGATTACACAGGTGTTACATCAGGCCCAGGTTTCAAAAGACTCAGGAGAGTCCCATGTACACTGAGCTTATTGCTCTGAAAGTTTCTTTGAACAATTAATATCATGATTTTGGAGTGTGTGTGTGTGTGTGTGTGTGTGTGTGTGTCCCCAAACATTTTTTGACTAGTTTTACTTTAGACTGTTTTGGTTCATGGACAGTTTGGACCCTGTAGGAAAGAAGACTTCATCTGCCTAGGACCAGGTCCAAATACATATCCCCTTCAAGCAGAATAGGTCTCTCTTTTCAGAGACTTGTAGGTCTTACATCATGGAAAATATCTCCAGTTTCTCCATACTATTCTATCAGCTGCCTTGTCCTGGACCAGCTGATCTGGCAACAGGCAATTTAGCAGTCCTTTTTTTCTGAGTTATTATTTGAAAGGCCTAGGTTCCTGGTTGACCTCTGGTCTTAAATGACGACATTATCAGAAAAGCTGGGAAATTGTTGCACTGTCTGTCCTGTAACTAATAGATGTTTTTAGTAAACTGTTCAGTAATAATGAGCACAGCATTCGTTAGCTGTGGAATGACTGTTTATGTCTAGGTGATAGACCTTACCTGATTAGGTTTGGCTTGGTTTTGTAGAATAGCTTCCATCTCATGCCTGTTCCTTTTATATCATTGATGTTATATATTTTAAACTGTTGAGAGAAGAGTTACTCAGGTTTTACAAATGGTGTTTTCCTTCCTGTTAGGTCTCTCTGCAATGCAATCAATGTTTACAACCTCACCTGCAGTAACTGTTCAGAAAACTGCACTGATGTTCTGTTTAGTAACAAGATTACCTTCTTAATGGATCTCCTAATACACCAATTGACGGTATGTAATATTAGTGCATTAAATGAGGAGCTGTTAAGGTTTGAGAAATAGTTCTGTGGCCAGAACTAAGATCCAGCCTATTTACTGTCCAGGCTAACAGTCGGGGGAGGGACGGGGGATGTGAAGATGGTTACAGGCACACAATAGGAACTGAAAGTGAAATCTCAAAGTTGTTTGAATATTTTGTGTCGGAACCTCCTAAGTTCTAATATTTAATGAGTAATAGGTAGTATGTAAGACTTGTGAAGAACACAGATTTACATGTTAAACTTGGCTCTGGAATCAGGTGGATTCAATGTCAAACCTTCACAGCCACAGGATCGGGTGTCACAAAGAGAAAACTGAATGAACCTCAGAGCTTCTCACCAGCATGTGTAAAGGGCCTATTTTAAAGGGGTATTTTCATGGCCATTTACACTCAAAATTTAGGGAATGCCTTTGTCAAAAAAGGAAAATTTACTTATCATGTGAACAAGCAGCCAGTTGTCACCTTAAATTTTACCTCTGTTCACAGATGTTAAACGAGGTAAGCTGAGTGTAATAGCTAAAGGTTTAGGTCTGTCAACTGCAGTCTTCAGAGCCCTGGGACCAGAAGTTTCCTGATGAGGTCTCTAAGCCCCTCAGGTATTGGCATTGCAGGTTTACAACACAGGAGATTTCCCAGCGCCAACTTGCTTCTCCTCCCCATGTTCCTAATTGCTTTCCTTGGCTCCCTTCTTTCCTTCCTCTGCATTCTGCAGCCATAATTTACACACAGGAACATTTTCTACATGAAATTCCAAAGCTAATTTCCCAATCCCAGGTTTAAGAATGCTTTTTATGTAGTCCTAGGCAACACATCTCATAGACCTGATTATATTGAATTATAATAATTACTTCTCTGTTTTCCCACCAAATCCATGAAGACAACAAGCAGTTTATTACTATACCCAATATCCTAACAGAGACGAGTAGATTTGATAAGGCGTCGATTGAATGTGTGAGTTACTAGATTAATCGCTACTGGTTACTGATCACAAGCTAAAACTCATAAGGGTGACTTTGAAGCCTTAAATGCACACATACTAGCAAGAATTAGAGCAACGTGGAAAACCAATCAAAGACGCAGACTAGCACTGCTACAGATGGTAACACTCGCTATTTACATTGAGGGCAATGTGTATATATCAAGGCTAAATTATACATGGCTCAAATTACAGAATAACCTACTAAAACACGGAGATGATATTTTAGTTAAATTTTTCTTCAAGGGGCTAGAGCGATGGCTCAGCAGTTAAAAGCACTGACTGCTCTTCAAAGGTCCTGAGTTCAATTCCCAGCAATCACATGGTGACTTCACAACCATCTGTAATGAGATCAGATGCCCCTTCTGCTGTGTCCAAAGACAGTTACAGTGTACATCATAAAACAAATAAAAATAAATCTTAAAATTTTTTTCAGGAATAGGCAAAAAGACTTAACATCTTTTATCTCAAATATTTTTATATATTTGCCTCATTCAATTATTTAATTTTCAGAATAGTCTTAATAGTCTATTACCTGTATCACAAATAAACTTGAGTCCCTGAAAATCTGACTTTAAGGCTACATAGATCAAAATCTCAGAGTCAAATCTAGATGTGTAAAATCTAAATTCAGGGTCCACCTATACATTGTAACTGACAGTTTTTAATAGTATCAGTATTATGAAAGTCGGGGATAAAGTGAGAACAGCCACTATATGGGGAGACTAAGGACATACAGCCATGAAATATAACATGAAACTATGAATTAGACAGATGGGGGAGTGGAAGGGAGGGAAAAGGAGAGAGGGAGATGGAGATTACTAGGAAAATGGGAGATTAAATACATTTTATAAATACAGTTCATTTTATTGACTCAATCCTAACTCTTTCAGAAAGTGTACTGTGGTTTTATTGATAGTAGGGGGCACTGGGTTAACCAGGTCTACTATTTTTATAACGTATTTGTTGATTTAAAATTATTTTAATATAAGAATGAGGAAAAATACTAAATCCCAATGTTCTCCCTCAGTTGTACACTATAATTGTTTGGAAGAACTTATTCTGTTGATATTGGATGAGAAGGCTTTAAATAGAACAGGGAGCTGAATAGAATAGCATTCAAAATGTGAAGGAAGGAACAAAATATCTTACAGTAAAAAAAAAAGGATTCTATCGTGCTATTTAAGGGAAAAAACTTATTAATAGAAATTGTACAAGACAGCGAAACAAGACTATGATCCCAATCTTCAAGGAAGTCCACACATAGGGAATAAGTTGAGTGATGTCTTAGCTTGGGAAGCTATGACCAGAAACTACAGATGTGTAGCTTTTCTACACTGGGCAGTTTCTCCCTCACAGTGTTAAAAGCTGGAAGTCTTAGGACAGCAGTCAGGTTCCTGTTAGACCCTATCTGGGTAGCAGAGGCTTCACATGGGAGCATGTGGAGAAGGCCAGAGATCCCACTCCTTGAAGGCTCTGTCTGTCTGTGAACTGATTACCTCCCAAACAGTTCACCTGCGTATATCAGCTTTGTGGATTAGAATTCATTTGAATTGGGGGAATCACTGACATTGATTTATCATAGAAATGGTGAGGTGGCATTCTTTGCAGAGAGCTGTGAAACTGTGGAGAAAGACAGTAATTGTACCTGGTGCTTCACAAAGGACACATGAGCTGGCTCTAAGCTCCTTGTAATAGTTCTCATCTGTCCAGTACCAGCCAAGATCCTGTGTGCCTCATTTCCTTTGATCGTCTCCTGCCTGTGATCATTCAGAACGACTTGATGTGTAGACTTCATCACACCAGTGTTCATTCTGCTCTGTACATTTCCCTCAGTTTGGATCCAGGGACCAAATGAGTTTTGTCAAACACATTTTAGCCCTCCTTCTTTATAGTGATTATTTCTGTTACTTTGGGGCCTGTGATATTATAGCTGTGAGTTGTCCAGGACTATGACTGGTTTTGCAGCAGTGAGGAGAGAAAGGTGTGTTTTCTAGTAAGGGATGGATACTGGTGGTGACCTATGTTTTTGATAATAATTTGAGAATTTTAGAGCATTTCTCTTCCTTAATAAATGGCTTTCGTGTATGTATAACTGAAATATGGATCACTAAATAAATGAATGAGGGATAAAGAGTAGTCACCAACACTTCATTCAGAAGTAAAGAAAATAGATAAAAGAAGCTAATTGTGCCTTGGTAGGATTTATAAGGCATGTAATGGTCAGGCGCTTCAGCTTTCCTGGTTCTTGATAAGTCCAAGTGCCTTAGAAGACCTTTTCTGCCCTTGACTGCTTGGAGTTTCCTTCAGCGCTCATACATTTCATTTCAGCTACCTCTTTGGAACTGTTCACATGACACAGTTACAGAAGATTTTTGCCCAAGTCCTTATCCTAGAAGCCCGCAGTGGAGAAGAGAGGGAGTGACAAGGTAGCAGAGACTTGGAGTGCTCAGCACAAAATGGTGCTCGCTAGATGTTTGACAGATAGACAACTACTGTGCTGGGACATTTTGCAAAGGTAGCTTTGACTATGCCTGGAATAAGAATGAAGTTTCTATGGTTTGGGGTTTATAATTTAAATTTAAATTTAAAAAATACAAATGAGCATTTTAGCACTGTAAGAGTGCAGGTTAGACTGACCCTGGACTCTGACCTCGTAGGGTTGCAATGAATATCCTAGTAAGAGCACCAGTGGAAGGGGGAAGCCCTGGGTCCTGCTAAGACTGAACCCCAGTGAACTAGACTGTCGGGGGAGGGCGGCAATGGGGGAGGGGGGGAGGGAACACCCATAAGGAAGGGGAGGGGGGGGATGTTTGCCCGAAACCGGGAAAGGAATAACATTCAAATGTATATAAGAAATACTCAAGTTAATAAAAAAAAAAAAAAAAAAAAAAAAGTGCAGGTTAAAGCAAAGTAGTATTTTAGGTTGTGATTTTGAAGCTCTACAAAAACCAGGTCATTAAGACAAGTTTTGCCTGAGAATGGAAGCTAATACTGGGGTAGTATCTTCAATGAAGCATGAAAGGTTTAAAACACATTAAAGTGAATTGTTTTCTTTATTAAGTAATTAAGCATCTTCTCTAAGTCTAGTTTATTCTAGAGCATAGAGTGATATATGTCTCCTTAAGGAATCTAAACAAACACATAGAAGGCAATAAAAAGACCACCCCCCCAAAAAAAATCAAGATGGAGAATTGGAAGTCTGAAACCTCATTCCCCAACAGAGACACTAACTCAGTATTTCGGCCAGTATACCCTTATGGGAATGCCATACACCATACAACCTAACCAAAAAGTCATACTGAAATGAAGCAAGTAAAACAATCTCGCTCACTTTAACCAAGATTACACATTGTCAGACCACCACAGCTCAGTGCCAGAGGTTTGGTGCACAGCTTTTCCAGGACAGAGTTAGAGAAGTGGAGACAGACCTGCTAGCAGTCTGACTTCTGTCTTTCCATACCACGTGCTTGGAAAGAGCCAGCATGGCCTGATGGGTAGGGACTGCTGAATCCAACAGCGAGAGAGACCATGAGCTATAACATAAACAACCCATGCTGCCCTAGAGGCTATGATCAGAAGATACTCAGATCTCAGCTTTTCTGCTAGGGTTAGAAAGAAGAGTGGAACCATTAGTTCAGCATTCCAACTTTCAGTGAAAGCTGAAGAACTATGTATTTCTCACTTGTTTTGCAGTCTCAAAGGAAACAAGCCTACTTTGGATGTTGTTGAGAACAACCAGAGAATGATCAAAGATTACGTCTTCCTGATTTAAAAAGCATATCTTTTCATTCCAAAAGGCTAGTTTATATACTCCAAACTGTGCCAGTTTATTCTTAAGTCTTCATTTGGAAGCTAGTCTGGGAGAAGAAGCATTCTTTTTTTTAATTGGATTTTTTTATTTACATTTCAAATGTTATTACCTTTCCCAGTTTCCCATCCATAAACTCCCTATCCCAAACCCCCACCCACCCCTCCACCCCTTCTGGCCACCCTTCCCTGACCCTGGGGCATTGAGCCTTGACAAGACCACTGATGCCCAATAAGGCCATCCTCTCCTACATACACAGCTGGAGCCATGGGTCACTCCATGTGTAGTCTTTGGATAGTGGTTAGTCCCTGGGAGCTCTGGGTTGGTTGATATTGTTCTTATGGGATTATAAACCCCTTGAGCTCCTTCAATCCTTTCTCTAACTCCTCCATTGGGGACCCCATTCTCAGTTCAATGGTTGGCTACAAGCGACCACCTCTGTATTTGTCATGCTCTGGCAGAGTCTCTCAGGAGACAGCTCTATCAGGCTCTTGTCATATGCACTTCTTGGCATCAGCAATATTGTCTGGGTTTGGTGGCTGTATATGAGCTGAATCCCCAGGTGGGGCCTTCTCTGGATGGCTTTTCCTTCAGTCTCTGCTCCAAACTTTGTCTCTGTATTTCCTCCTGTGAATATTTTTGTTCCCCCTTCTAAGAAGGACTGAAGCATCGACACTTTGGTCGTCCTTTGAGAAGAAGCATTCTTATCAAGTGCACAAAGCTCATCATAGGTTACAAAAATGCACAAAGAGACAGAAACGTGGCTTAACTGAAGACCCAAATAATCTATTAACAAGTCCTAAGGAAACTCAAGTACAGGGATTAACAAGATAAAAAACAGCTGTCAAAAGATGCTTTATAAACCCAAGAAGATATCAACTAAGATAAAATGTATTTAAAAGAACCAAGCAGATTTATAAGGGAGTGTGATGGTTTATATATGCCCAGCCCAGGGAGTAGCTCTAGTAAAAGGTGTGGCCCTGTTGGAGTAGGTGTGTCACTGGGGCTGTATGACCCTCATCCTAGCTCTCTGGAAGCCAGTATTCTGCTAGCAGCCTTCAGATGAAGATGGAGAACTCTCAGCTCCTCCTGCACCACGCCTGCCTGGATGCTGCCATGCTCCCACCTTGATGACAATGAACTGAACCTCTGAACCTGTAAGCCAGCCCCAATTAAATGTTGTCCTTACAAGAGTTGCCTTCATTGTCATGGTGTCTCTTCACAGCAGTAAAACCCTAAGACAGTACAGGATATAATAAATGCACTGAAAATTTTACTGGGGTGATTCCACAATACATTCAAGTTTGATCAAGCAAATAAAGAGCTACAAATTTAAATCAGGTGGTCTGAAATGATCTAATAAGAAGAACTAAATGAAAACGAGCAACTAAAGAGAGTGATAACATCTTAAATGACTTACAGAGTACCCTCAAACTGACCATTATATTCATTATGAAAGTTCCAGACAGAGAAGAGGAAATGAGGTAGAAATTTGCTTAAAGAAGTCATCAGCATGCTAGTAAATGGCTCAGTTGGTAAAGCACTTGCTGTGTAAGCATCAGGACATGAGTTCAGAGCCCTAACACCCATGTAAAAGGCAGGTGCTGTGGTGCATGTGTAAACTCAGCGTTGGTTACAGAGGCATCAGGAGTATTCATTGGGCTTGTTAGCCAGTTGGTCTAGCTAATTGACAAGGCACAGCTTCAGTGAGACACTCTGTCTCAAACATAAGGTGAAGAGACTGAATAAGTGGAGCCCTCATACCTCATCTAAGAAGGTGCTTTTATTAGAAGGCAGAAGCTAGTACAGAGAGCTGTAACTGATCAAAGTACAGACAGTAAGTGACAGTCAAGTGCCCAGACCCACACAAGACGTTTATAATATAACCTCTACACCTAAATCTCATGTAGTATCAAGGAAAGGGGAGCAGAAAGATCCTAAGAGCCAGTGAGCTGAAATGACTGCTGAAAGACAGTATCTTTTAGACATGGCAGGGTTCTTGCAGCCATGAGAATATCAACAAAGATAAAACATATTTAAAAGAATGAACCATATTTAGAAGAATGTTGGAATTTTTAGTTATTTTATTGGGTTCTTATATCTACCACCCTTCCAACCCCCCAACACTAGGTAGAAGAGAAAGTTAGAGGAGAAAGGCAGTATAGACCTCTGTAGGCTACTTCCTGCTGATAGGGGGCGCAGACCTCTTTAGACTATTTTCTGCTGTTTAGGGGCATCAGCTTCCTAGGGGCTAGTCCAGTCTTCATAGTGAGAATATCAAAAACACAATGATGTATGACTTCACATTGTTAAGATAGCCACAATTGCCTTTTTAATTAGGAAATAGCAGTTACTGATTGGATGTGGCTAAACTGGAAGCCTTCTGCACCATTGGGAATGCAAGGTGATACAGGCACTGTAGAGAACAATACAAATGTTCCTAATAAAAATTTTTAACAAAAAAATGGAACTGCTACATGATCATAGCTTTTGAGCATTTATTCAAAAGAATTAAAATTAGGATCTCGAATAAATACCTGTATTGTAAAGTTTATTACATATTCACAAGGCCAAGAGCAAGAAATAACCCACATGCCCATAAACAAATAATTAAAATTTTTAAAGTTACACATACAAAGAAAAGACCATTACTAAGCTTTAAAAGACTACAGCATGAAAGAATTTTGACATTATGGCTAGTTCCAAGTGAAATAAATGCCTGTGGCCAAATACTTGATAAGCAGGGGAGGATTTATTTAGGTTACAGTTTGAAACAGTGTAGTTTATCGCAGTAGGGAAGAAGGTATGGAGGCAGGAAGCAAAGCATGGGCAAGAAGTGTCAAGGCCCACCCTGAATGCTCTATAACATTCCAAAACAGCTCTACCAGCTAGTGACCAAGTGTTCAAACACATCTGCTATCAAGAATATTTCACATTCAAATCACAATACAGTTAAAATAAAAATAAGGCATGATTCCAGAATTATGTATCAAAAATAATCAAAATCTTAGCAAAAACAATGATGTGTGTTTAAATAGAACATCAGTCATGAATGAGGAAAAATTCTAGATGCGCTTCACGATCATGTACATATAAATCAACAATACTATAATAGATACTTAAAGATTTGTAAGAGGATTGACTTATGTCATACATTTTATGCCATTAAATAAAACATTGATGGTGCTTCTCAGTGCTGTAAATGGTTGACTGACAGGCATACTGGATTTTGGACAGGAACTGAGGGGCTCAGTAGTATAATGAGCAGGTTGATGTAGAGAGTGGGTCCCAGAACCACATACATGCAGAATCATGACCTGGACTTTGACCTCATGAGTTCTTATCCAGTACTTCTATAAACTGAGTTGTGTTTTTACTTTATTGAGTACACAAATGAAACAGCAAAATTTTGTGACGGATTTCATGTTTAATATTGTCACTTGAGTAGGATATAGTAAAGAATCATTTAATTAAAAGATTTATAAATTCTTGATGTTTGTTGTGTTTTTAAATGCATTAAATATTTTATTAGCCATCTTGTTTCTGATTAATAGTGACCTTTTCTTTTGAAATGTTCTGAAAATATGGTGATAAATTATATGTATGTATTTTCAGGAGCTGAAGAGGTTGTTAATTGAAAAGTGATGTACAAAGCTTAAATAATTGATATAATACTGTTGGACCAAAGAGGTTGTTGAACCTTTCAGGTGACAGGAAAACCCTGGATTCAAACAAAGGAAACATAAGTGCATTCTTAGATCAGAGGATTGTTTTTCACTTAACCATGTGCAGACCCATGCAGGTGCCTGTTAGATTTTCATTATAGCAGCAAGGCCTGGAACTCTCTGGTTGCCACATTGTTTTCTTTATCCCGAGCAACCAGAACAAGGGCTCCATAGTTTATTACGTGGGCACAGAAACTTCAGTAGTGAAGGGAACTGCACTCTTCTTCCTGATGCCAATTGCGTCTTGTTTCCATCTCTCTTTGCCATATGACTTACTTAGATTGTCTCATATACCTTACCTTTTCATTCATCAAAACATAAGCTCAGTTTATGTTCACCAAGCTATGTGTCTTATTGGAAGGGAATTGCACAACTAGAGGAAGAGACTGTCACAGCTTCTGGTCTGGTTCAGTTCATTTGTTGTAGAAAGATGACAGTGATGTCAAAAAGTAGATAGGAAATATGTGAGGTAAGATGTTCTCCTGAGTTCCATAACCTGTCACTAGTGTAACTGAGATGCAAATTCATCTTTAACATGATGAATGGACATGTATCATCCTGGATTTATATATCTGCAAAGACAGTGCTTAAGAAATGAATGCAAGGGCTGGTAAAATGGTGTCATAGGTGAAGGTTCTTGGTGCCAAGCCTGATACCCTCAATTCAATCTCTGGACTTATGTGGTGAAAGAAGAGAACTGACTCCATTTGTCTCCTGACCTCCATACATATGCTGTGGTATGTGCAACTCCTCTCCCCACATATGTGTATATACATAGAAATGACTGTAATAAGTTTTAAAAATAAGTGTAAAAATGAAATTTGTGAATTTAAACATTATACTTATGTGTATGTAATACTTTTATATTAAAAATATATACATCACAAGACTAGTTGCCAGCAGACTTGTACTAGGCTAGTGTTGTAGCTCACTGTTTGTGAGGCCCCAGGTTCAATCACCAACAGTACACACACACACACACACACACACACACACACACACACACACACACACACACACACACACAGCTAGACAAGAAGTCTATGGGAAAGCGTGAAGATTAGTAAGTATTGAAAGTCTGTGGTACTTACATTTTTTTAAATATGTAATTTAAAGCACAAATGTCAACATTGTTTTACAAGGTTTTGTGCTGTACATGGTATTGTGCATATCATCCTACATGGTATTAAAATTTCAGGAAGAATCTATATTTTTATATTTTTATGTACATGAGTGTTATTCATACATGCATGTTTCTCCGTCACATGAATACAGTGCTACAGAGGCCAAAAGAGGGTATTGAATCTCCTGGGACTGAAGTTACAGTTGTGAGCCACTATGTGGATGCTAGGAACTGAAACCAGGTCCTCTGGAAGAGCTCCAGTGCGTATTAATATCTGAACCATCTCTCCAGCACCATTCTACAATTCACAAAAAGCTACATGGTATCAATTTAGAGTATGTGTTAAAAAGTTAGGATTGTATACAATAATAACTTTAGAGCAACCACAAGCAAGTTAACTTAGAACTCATAGATAAACTGAAATTGGCTTCTAAAACATATCCCAAAACTCAACAGAAAGGAGAACTAAAGAAGAAGAAAAACAAAACAGTAATGAGACAATGGACCTAAACATAAACAGTGGGCCTAAAGTAACTAATTATATAAATGAATGTTACCCTTGTTAACTGATGAAAGAGATAAAAAGAAGGATCCAGTTATTATGTATATGAGGTATATTTGAAATATAAGGAATATAGTTTATATAAGTATAAGCTAGATATAGTTTATATAAGTATAAGCTAGATATGGTGGCAGACATCTTTAATTCAAGCCCTTGGGAGGTAGAGGCAGGTGGGTCTCTGAAGCCAAGCGTAGGCCAATCTGATCAAAGCAGTTCTTCAATTGAGGTTCCCTCTTATCTGTTAATTCAGGGTTGTGTCAAGTTGTCAGTAAAACGTAACCAGCACACAGTCAGAAAAATAGGCAAACTAAATGCTCAGATGGGAAATGGGTAATACAGGGAATCACGTGGTAGGATGTTTCTGTAGGGAGACTACTACAACTCAAAGTAAAATGTCGGGCTAGTTCAGTTGTCCTCTAGCTAGCATGGGTGGAATAGAAGACTTGGTAGCTACTATCCAGAGGAAAAACTAGGAAAAGAATCCTGAAGCAAAACAAAGAACATAGGAAGGTTACTAGTTATACCAAGGTCCATGTGTATACATGAAGAAAGGCAGAGGTGAGAGAAAATAGAAGACTAAGACTAAAAGAAAGACCAGGAGAATAAAACAGTTGGCAGCGGGGCTGGGAAAGTAAGATGGAAAGGAGAAGAGGAGTCTACAGTGAGGCTGCTGTGGAGTGTGGGTGGAAATGAAAACCCTGTAACAACTTAGTCTCAGCCTACCCTCCTGAAGCATACAGCCCAGCATCATGGTGTTCATGTGGAGACACAGCAGGGCAGAAAGCAATAGAGCTTGTTTTTCTAATAAATGAAAGGTAAATAGTAAGAGCAGACATTAAAGTGCTCATGCACACAGCTAAGTTCCTGTCTCTGCCATTCCTGTTCCTCTTGGGGTTTTATGAGATGTGAGAATGGACTAAACGCATTCTTTATGCTTGGCCTCTCCTCTAGCTCAGCTCATTCTCACCTGTGAAAGCACTCTGTTTGGAGAGAAAATCAGCAACTTTGGGTCTCATTAACACCTCTGACTGCTGCAATTCAAAGTCTTACTATAGCTATGCTCGCCTGTTCCTAGAAAGACAGCTTGCTTTCTCTTAAACCTCGGCGATAGAGTTTAACAGATCCCCATACTTAAAACAAAAAATAAAACATGCTTTAAGTTTGGAAGATTCTTTTTTCTTTTTTTTAATTAATTGGTTTTATTATTTATTTACATCTCAAATGTCCTTCTTCCCAGTCTCCCTTCTGCAAAACCCCCCATCCCATTCCCTTTGCTTCTATGAAAGTGCTCCCCCAACCACCCACCCACTCCTGGCTCACCCCCTCTAGCATTGACCAGGGCTGGGACATCTAGCCTCCACAGGACCCAGGGCCTCATAACGCAGTCCTTTGCTTCATATACCAGGTTTAGTCCCTGGTAGCTCTGGGGATTGTTCTTCCTACGGGGTTGCAATCCTCTTCAGCTCCTTCAGCCCTTCCCCTAATTCTTCCTTTGGGGTCCCCGGGCTCAGTCAGATGGTTGGCTGTATCTGCATTTGTCTTAGTCAGATGCTGGAGGAGCCTCTCAGAGGACAGCCAGAGGAAAATACTAAAAAATGTGCACTTACATAACTACAGCCCAGCAACCCCACTTCTAGCTATTTATCCAAGAAAAACTAAAGCATTTCTCTACAAACACTTGTTTAAGAATGATCCGAGCAGTTTTGTCCATAAATAAGTAAATATGCTAAGCAACATGCATATCTAACACAGGTAAACTTATAAACAGATTAGGATTTCTGTGAACTTACCAATAAAAAGGAATGAAATAATGATGTACACAAACACATGGATGAATTATTCTAAATTCCTGAAAACATTGGGTTTAGAAAAGCCAGATTCAAAAGCTACCTACTAGAGAACTATTATAGTCTATATCTACAACAGTTTCATTGTCCTGTAAATTCTCTCTGAACCAGTGTCATCTTTTTCTCCCTCGTCTTTGGCAATCACTATCTGCTCTATGTCTTCCTGATACACATTTTTTTTCAAAAATGAAGAGTTAAGAACCATATAGACTCTCCTTCTTTCAAGGATTCATCAGTAGAGGCCAAGTTAGATACTAGTGAAGGTGACATTCTATCCTTGGTAACAAACTCAGTCTCTGACCTGTGAAGGCAACTTTTAGGGCAGTGACATGCTGTTTCTATGCACTACTGTGAGTTCCTGTCTTGACCAATAGTGACAAGGCACTACTACCATGAATGTCAGGGAAGGCCAGTGAAGGCCTGGGCTTCCTCCCTCATCTGACAGTAATGAGATGGCACTTCTTGGCCCACTCCTCGCATAGTGTCAGGAAGATGCTTTCTAAAATACAAGATTTAAGGAGGACCCAAAACCTTATGATACCCCAAACTTCCAAGGTACAATGGTCAATAGATGCTACATTTTTCACACAAAGATTTTAAGACAACCACCATAAAAATATTTAATCATGCAACTATTAATATGCGTAAGCAAATGAAAATGTTTTTAGCAAAGAAATGCAAAACCGAAGAATAAAGAAATACAACTAAGACTCACAGTGAACAAAATTTTAAAGTCAGTATATAGACTTAACAATAAAATATAGAGAATAAAAATGTGAGTTTGAAAATAGAACAACCTAATATTATTCAATTTGAAGAGCAGAGAAAATATACCTTAAAAAATGAACTGAGTCATAAGAACTGATAGGGCTGTAACAACAGATGTAACATTCATGTCATCAGACATAGGAGAAAAAAATTTTAGACTGAAAAGTACTTCAAGAAGTAATAACAGAGACTGTCCAAAATTATTAAAAGATGTAAGTGTAGAGGTTCCATAAACTGAACAAACCATACTCAGAATGAACAAATAATTAATGATGAATATAAGTTCTCACATATCAATCATTATATTAAATATAAGTTTAATTTTTTTTGTTCCAAAGTGAGAACAACCAAAATATGCTTTAATGAGAATTTGTTAAGCTTTGGTACATCCATAGTGTGGTATACTATTCAGTAAACACTAGTGAGCTTCTCATATGCTTAGCCTCTTGGTATCCTGATGAATCAAAAACCAGTCTCAAATGGCCACATACTGAATTATTCCATTATACAACACTGAAAAACAACAAAACTTTCCATACCGATGAAAATAGGTTGTTAGTCTCTAGATGGAAATAAAAGTAAAGTATATATTACTTGTTCTAGGGTACTGTTTTAAGATGATATTGTCTTTACATTATGGATCTCAGATCCTGGCTTCCAGATTATTCCATACCAGCTGCACACCATGGGTGCCTCCTTCACAAGAGAACGGCTGAGCAGAAAGGCAACTTGGGAGATTTTTAATGAGTGCTTTTATTTCCTTAAGAGTTCTGCATCTACTTAAGTTGTTTGTCTGATCTTGATTTAACTTTAGTAAATGGTATCTATTATGAAAATTATCCATTTCTTTTTAGATTTTCCCATTGTTTTGGAGTGTAGCTTTTTGAAGTATAACTTAATGATTCTTTGAATTCCCTTGGTGTATATTGTTAAGTTCTTATTTTATTTCTGATTTTGGATATTCTCTCTTTGCTTTTAGTTAGTTTGATAAGGGTTTTCCTATCTTGTTGATTTTTTTTTCGAAAAATCAGCTTTTTTGGGGTAATTTTTTATTTACATTCCAAATATTATTCCCTTTCCCAGTTTCCCAGACATAAGCCTGCTACCCCCTCTCCTTCCCATTCTTCTATACTGGTCTTCCCCTCCCCAGCCATTACCCCCCTACCTACTCCCTGACATTCCCCTACACTGGGAGTCCAACCTTGACAGGACAATGGCTTCTCCTTCCATTTTTGCCCAACAAGGCCATCCTCTGCTACATATGCAGCTGGAGCCATGGGTCAGTCTATGTATAGTCTTTGGATGTTGGTTTAGTACCTGGGAGCTCTGGTTTGTTGGCATTGTTGTTCTTATAGGATTGTAAGCCCCTTCATCTCTTTCAATCCTTTCTCTAATTCCTCTAACTGGAGTCCTGTTCTTAGTTCAGTGGTTTACTGCTAGGATTCGCCTCTGTATTTGGCATGCTCTGGCTGTGCCTCTCAGGAGACATCTATATCAGGCTCCTGTCAGCATGCCCTTCTTAGCTTCATCAATCTTTTTGGTGAAAAAAAAAAAATATATATATATATATGGGCTGTGTGTAGGGCAGAGAAGTGTCCGCACTTTGGTCGTCCTTCTTCTTAAGCTTCATGTGGTCTGTGGATTGTATCTTGTGTAATCTGAGCTTTTGGGCTAATTATCTACTTATCAATGAGTGCATACCATGTGTGTTTTTCTGTGATTGGTTATCTCACTCAGGATGATATTTTCTACTTCAATCCATTTCCCTATGAATTTCATGAAGGCATTATTTTTGATAGCTGAGTAGTACTCCATTGTGTAAATGTACCACATTTTCTGTATCCATTCCTCTGTTGAAGGGCATCTGGGTTCTTTCCAGCTTCTGGCTATTATAAATAAGGCTGCTATGAACATAGTAGAGCATGTGTCTTTGTTGTATGTCAGAGCATCTTTTGGGTATATGCCCAGGAGAGGTATAGCTGGGTCCTCAGGTAGTGCAATTTTCTGAGGAACCTCCAGACTGATTTCCAGAGTGGTTGTACCAGTTTGCATCCCCACCAACAATGGAGGAGTGTTTCTCTTTCTCCACATCTTTGCCAGTGTATTTTGTGAACTGAGTTTTTGATCTTAGCCATTCTGACTGGTGTGAGGTGAAATCTCAAGATTCTTTTGACTTGTATTTCCCTGATGACTAAGGATGTTGAGCATTTCTTTAGGTGCCTCTCAGCCATTCAATATTCCTCAGCTGAGAATTCTTTGTTTAGCTCTGTACCCCATTTTTTAATAGGATTATTGGCTCTCTGGGGTCTAACTTCTTGAGTTCTTTGTGTATTTTGGATATTAGCCCTCTATCAGATGTAGGATTGGTAAAGATCTTTTCCCAATCTGTTGGTTGCCATTTTGTCCTAATGACAGTGTCTTTTGCTTTATAAAAGCCTTGCAGTTTCATGAGATCTCACTTGTCGATTCTTGATCTTAGAGCATAAACCATTGGTGTTTTGTTCAGGAAATCTTCCCCAGTGCCCATGTGTTCGAGACTCTTCCCCACTTTTTCTTCTATTAGTTTGAGAGTATCTGGTTTGATGTGGAGGTTCTTGATCCACTCGGACTTAAGTTTTGTACAAGGTGATAAGAATGGATCGGTTTGCACCCTTCTACATGCTGACCTCCAGTTGAACCAGCACCATTTGTTGAAAATACCATCTATTTTCCATTGGATAGTTTTAGCTCCTTTGTCAAAGATCAAGTGACCATAAGTTTGTGGGTTGATTTCTAGGTCTTCAATTCTATTCCACTGGTCTATATGCCTGTCTCTGTACCAATGACATACAGTTTTGTTTTGTTTTGTTTTTATCACTATTGCTCTGTAATACTGCTTGAGGTCAAGGATGGTGATTCCTCCAGATGTTTTTTATTGTTGAGTATAGTTTTTGCTATCCTGGGTTTTTTGTTATTCCAAATCAATTTACAAATTGCTATTTCTATCTCTATGAAGAATTGAGTTGGAATTTTGATGGGGATTGCATTGAATCTGTAGATTGCTTTTGGCAAAATGGCCATTTTTAATATATTAATCCTGCCAATCCATGAGCATGGGAAGTCTTTCCATCTTCTGACTGAGATCTTCAATTTTGTTCTTCAGAAACTTGAAAGTAGAATTTGGAAAGACTTCTCATACTTTTGAAACAGCAAATTTGTTATTGTGAAATGGCTGTATTAACAGAAGCCATCTATAAATCCAGTATAATCCTCCATCAAAACTCTAATGAATTTCTTCACAGAAATAGAAAGACAATCCTAAAATTTATATGAAATCATGGAAGACTCGGAAACAGCTAAGGAATCCTGAGCAAAAAGAACAATACTAGAGATATCACCGACTTGATTTCTAGGTAACCAAAAGAAAGGGCACTGAAGACTGCCACAGCAGGCCAGGGACATGGGTCCACAGCAAGAAACACTTGCCACCCATCCTGATAACCTCAGCTCTGCCTAAAATTCATGTGAAAAGCCACATAGTGTACGAGCATCTGTAATTGCTACACTTTTACCAAGAGATGGGATGCCAAAGAAGAGAGACCCTGCCTTAAACAAGATAGTAGATAAGGACCAACTCCTGAAAGTTGTCTTCTGATCTCCACACATGTGCCCAGGGCACACACACTACTAAATTCACACACTCATTATATCCATACACAATAAGTATTTTTTTTTATTTTTA
This sequence comes from Rattus rattus, assembly GCF_011064425.1. Taxonomy (NCBI): domain Eukaryota; kingdom Metazoa; phylum Chordata; class Mammalia; order Rodentia; family Muridae; genus Rattus; species Rattus rattus. Next base: position 49,681,074 of record NC_046161.1, on the reverse strand, counting down.
AAAGACACATAAATCAAACCTATACAAACACAACCACCTGATTTTGAACAGATGCCAAAACACATTGGACAAAAGACAGCCTCTTCTACAAATGATGGTGGGAAAATTGGAATATCTACATAAAGAGGAATTAAACTAAAGCTCTTTCTTTTCTGCACAAAAATCAGCTCAGAATTGATCAAGAACTAAATGTAAAACCTGAAACTCTGCAACTACTAGGAAAATACTAAAAGAGAAATAGAAAAGGATTTTGCAAGGAATCCCAGTAGCTCAGGGTGTAAAACTCAAAATTAACAGGTGGGATTATATTAAATTTAAAAGTTTCTGCACAGTACAGGAAATAGTAGTGAACAAATAAAAACAAACAAAAAGACCTTACAGGAAGAGAGAAAAATTGTTAGCTCTACTTCTGATATATAAAGAATTCCAAAAAAAGAAAGAAATCCAGTTAATAAATGGGCTAATGAAATGGATATCTCTCAAAAGATGACCAATAAACATGAAAAAATGTTTAATAACCTTAGCCAAAGGGGAAACTCAATTTAGGATTTCATTCAGAAATCCTAAGATTACTTTAAGAAAATAAATGGCAGATGCCTTCAAGGATGATATTGGCCTTATACCGTGTTATTAGGATCGTCAAGTTGCCACTGTGGAAATCAGTATGGAGATTCTTCAAAAAACTTTAAAATGTCATGTGACTGAGCACCACTCCTGAGTATGAACTCAAAGGACTCTTAAGTCATCATAGCTCAGACACATATGCACATCTAATATTATAGTGCTATTCACTGTAGCTAAGGTTATGGAACCAATTAAGTGTTCACTATTAAGTAGGTAAAGAAACTGGTATATTTATACAATGGAATTTATTAATTCACAAAGCAGAAAAATTATAGATTAAAGATATAGTATAAATAAAGATTAAAATAAGTCAGATATTGGCTGGGTTAGGTGGCTCAGCAGATAAATGTGTTTATTGACATTCTGGGTTGGGACTCACATGGTGGAGGGAGAGGACTGACTTTGACAGGTTGTCCTCTAATTGTCACTCATGTGTCATAGCAGAAATATGCATGAGCTGCTTATAAACACACACACACACACACACACACAAACACACAAGTTTATTTTAAATGACAAATATTGTATCTTTCCTCTCACTTGTGGGTCCATTATAATAGAGGTGAATGAGAAAAGAGAATGTATGTAGGGCAGACATGAGCGAGGTATATGATAAACTTGTGTGAAAATCACCATGTTAATTGAATATATTCCAGTAAAAAATTAAGTTGAAGAAAATATGTATATGAACCATTTGTAATTTGCTGCTATTATAAAAATGAAATAATGACATATCAGAGCAATATAAAAATACTAAAGAGAAAGGGGTGACTCAATACAGGACCCATGATTCAGTCAAAAAGCTGGCAAGGAAGAATGACAGAAGAGAAAAATACACTGAGGAATACATTTTCATCTGTTTAAAAAGAATGGTTTTAAAGTTTTGCCTAAGAGTTACAGATTTAGAAGAGCCACAAGCTCCATGGCCCTTTCCCCAGACAAGACCTACTGCTATACAGTAAGGAGTGGTGCCAGCTGTAAGCCAAGCAGGTAACCCATCTCTGCCCACACAGATACCCACCCCCAAGGGGATGGGCCTCATACCTATGTAATACAGATGTTCGCTAAGCAGGGTCCTGGGTAGGAATGTTTTAAGGCAGGGAAAATTTTAGCATTACCCTTGGCCCAGCTATTCTGTCGGAAGTGAATTCAAACTGTAGTATTGGTCATAAGCAGATAGCAGATCTCTGTGATTGTGTACCTCAGCTACTAAAGCTGTCCCAAGAGAACCAGCTGCTTGCATGTTACCTCTCCATCACATAGAAGTGAAGCGTGTACTGCTTTGATAGTTGTCTTCAGCAGTATTTATACCTTTTCTGTAGAATTCTGCTTGTTTTTCTCGGTCGCAAAACTTGTTTTTGATGATTTTACAAAGAGTTATATTGTAACACTGAAGTTAAGCCTCTCTTTACCTTACTTCTGGCAATTTAATACTTCTTCCAGCCGAAATCCTGTTTTCTGTTGAAACACTGTCATAAATTGGAACAGATAGAACAGACTTATTCAGAGGGCAGAAAAATAACTTTGAGCATTTGAATAAAATTACTTAACCAAATGTTACACAGAGAATATTACTCTTATCTCGGTTAGGGTTCCTATTGCTGTGATAAAGCTCAGTGAACAAAAACTAACTTGGTGAAGAAAGGATTTATTTTATTTGGCTTATACTTCCAGTAATAGTCTTCACTGAGGGAACTCAGGGCAGAAACTCAGGCAGAGGCCATGGAGGATTGCTGCTTACTTAGGCTCACTCTCATGGCTGGTTCATCCTGCTTTCTTCACACCCAAGGACTGTCTGCAGAGAGATAGCACCACCCACAATGGTCAGGATCCTCCCAAATCAATTACTAATTAAGAAGATCACCCACTGTTCTTCCCACAGGCCGATCTGGTAGAGACCGGTTCTCTACTGAGGCTCCTTCTTCCAAAGTGACTTCAAGTTGTGTCGAGTTGACGTAAAAGTAGCCAACATAATTTTCATCAGTAAAGGGGCCAACCCAAAGGACAAAAATAGAGATGCGAGGGGGTGAGGGGGACATATGCAAAAATGCAAGGTTGGTTGAATTGAATTTAAAGCATGTTGACCCTTGGAAAATAGGCAGTCATGTTTTTGTTTGCTTGCTTGCTTTTGATTTATTTTGATTTTTTTAAAGGTCATATACTGAAGTTCTTCTTCTAGAGTCTGCCCTGAGGTTCCAGAGTTTGTCCCAGCAACCCTCAAAAGGGAGGCTACCTTCTTTGTGTTTATATTATGCAACAGGCAAAAATTATATTTTTAAATTTCAAAAGCTGGCAGCTATAGGGAAAAAATAGGATGGGCACAAAAATAGGCCTAGTTTGCATAATGCTTAGCTCTTCCTTTCTTTCTTCCTTCCTTCCTTTCTTTCTTCCTTTCTTCCTTTCTTCCTTTCTTCCTTCCTTCCCTCCTTTCTTTCTTTCTTTCTTTCTTTCTTGGTTACTATATTTCAGCCAGTTTTAACCACAACAACCATTTAATATTGGTTTTTTCTTTAGCCACAATAAAGCTCTTGTGGAATCTTGTGTTTTAAGATACATCAATGAAGCAATGTTTGGCTCATGACTAATTTTCACTTCTGTCCTCTGGAGACAAAGTTTCTCCAAAATCTTCAATAAAGAAATGTGTGGGGTTGAGATTTAGCTCAGTGGTAGGAGCTTGCCTAGCAAGTGCAAGGCCCTGTTCAGTCCCCAGCTCTAAAAAAAAAAAAAAAAAAAAAAAGAAAGAAAGAAAGAAAGAAATGTGTGATACAGAGGAGGAATGAAAGCATATCGTGGGCTTTAGAATAGAGCGGCCAGGTTCAAGGCCCCAGTGTTCTGTTAAATAGCTGAAATTTGCATGCATTACTTGAAATCTCTGAACTTTGATTCTTTAATCTGTAAAACTTACATGAAACGGGTGGTACAAGAACAGTGCTTAAATTGAAACTCCAGTAAGCATTACTTTTTACCATCCCCTGTGTGTTAGTTATTCTCTTGTTATTGTCACCAAACGTTCATGCAAACACAACCCTCAAGGAAAGCAACCAACACAAGAAAATAGAGTACTCCTTTGTCCCCTTCTGCCATGTGTTTAGTAGGTTTTTAAAGGTGAGATGAGCAACTCATTAAGTAAGGGCCATTAATTTTATATCTCAGAATTCTTTTTTCCTCTCGATTATTAACTATATTCTTAAATGATAGACTTGCTAGGTAAAATACTTCTAGGTAGTCAAAGGGTTTCTTAAAAACACCTTCATTCATGAATAGTGCTTTATTTTAAACATTTCATGATAAAAGGCAATATAATCTTGTAATACAAAAATTAATAAAGACTGAAGACTTTCAACATTACCCATAAAATGGGTCAACCAAATTCTTCTGTAGTATATGAAAGAACCATAAAGTTTTGTCTCTAGTGAGTTAACTTTAAAGTGTAGCTGATCAAACATATTAACTACATTCAGCCCAACAATTTTTTCTTTTTTTAACTTCATTAATTTATTCACTTTATATCCTGTTCGCAGCCTCCCCTTCCTTCTTTCCTCCCAGTCTCATCCTTACAAATCCCTCTCCCCCATTGTCCCCTCCCCTTCTCAGGGGAAGCCTCCCTTGAGTACCACCTAACCCTGAGACACCTACTAAGCATATCCTCTCCCACTGAGACTCAAGTAGGCAGTCCTGTTAGGGGAATGGGGTCCAGTGGCAGGCATCTATCTCCTATGAGGCTTCATTCAGCTGCAGATGGAAACAGATGTAGAGACCAACAGCCAAACATCAGGTAGAGCTTGTGGAAGAGTAAGAGATTGAATTGAGCAAGCCATAGGGGTGAAGGACAGCACAGAAGACCTACAGAGTCAAGTAACCTTGGCCCATGAGGGCTCACAGAGACTGAACCACCAACCAAAGAGCATGCAGGGGCTGGACCTAGGTCACCTATATACATACATGCGTATGTACATACGTACATACATACATATACACATACATGTATGTATATATATGTACATATATGTATTTATAGTGTTTTAAAGAGGTAGTTTTAGATGCCCTATATGCCTGAGCTCTTACTACTATGATAGCATCCAAGTATGTGTCCTTCCCCAGCCTTCACAGAAAAAAATTTCTTTTTAGTTTTCACTTTTTATTATTACTTTTACTTTTTTACATTCCAGCCATTGCCCCCTTCCTCATTCACACTCCCACAGTTCCTCACTCTATTCCTCCCCTCCGTGCGCCCTCTAAGAGGATGTCCTCCCTAGGCCTCCACCAGGCCACCACATTTGCTGGGGCCTCAAATCTCTCTAGTTAGGCCTGTCTTCTCCCACTGAGGCCAGATCAGGCAGTCCTCTGCTGTATATATGTCGGGAGCCTCAAACCAGCTCATGTATGCTGCCTGGTTGGTGGCTGGGGTTCAGTTGCCCTCCTCAGTTTCTTCCACCCCTCCTCTGATTCAACCACAGGGGTCCCCCAACTTCAATCCAGTGGTTGGGTGTAAATATCTGTGCCTGCCTCAGTCTTGCTTGTTGAGCCTTTCAGAGGACAGTCATGCTAGGTTTCTGTCTGTAAGCACATCATAACATCAGTAATGGTGTCAGGCCTTGGAGCCTCACCTTGGGAAGAATCCCATGTTGGGTCAGTCACTGGACCCCCTTTCTCTCAGTCTCTTCTCCATTTTTGTCCCTGCGATTCTTTTAGACAGAAACAATTCTGGGCCAGAATTTTTTTTTCATCTTTATTAACTTGAGTATTTCTTATTTACATTTCAATTGTTATTCCCCTCCCGGTTTCCCAGGCCAACATCCCCCTAATCCCTCCTCCTCCCCTTCTCTATGGGTGTTCCTCTCCCCATCCTCCCCCCATTACCGCCCTCCCCCAACAATCACGTTCACTGGGGGTTCAGTCTTGGCAGGACTGAGTCAGAATTTTTAACTGTGGGATGGCAACACCATCCCTCCACGTGATGCTGTCTCTACTGGAGATGGGCTCTAAAAATCCCCACTCCACTGTGGGGCCTTTCATTTAAGGCACCTCCTTCTGAGTCCTGAGCATCTCTCACTTCCCTGGTTTCTGGTACTTTCTAGAGAGTCCCCTACTTCCCTCCCCGTTCATTCTGCTAGCCCTCAGGGCCTCTCATCTTCTCTTCTTCTCCCCCTCCCCATACCTGACCATGTACCTCTTTACCCCTCTGCCTTTCCTCTCCCACCCAGGTCCCTCCCTTCCTCTGCCTCCTGTAGTTGTTTTCTTCTCCCTTCCAAGTGGGATTGACGCATACTTACTTGGGCCCATCTGCTTGTTAACCTTCTTGAGTTCTGTGGATTGTATCTGCACTTTTTTTTGGCTAATATCCACTTATTACCTCACAGAGATTTTTAAACCAATTATTCAGGACCTGGGGACACCAGCCAGCCATACAGAAATATGATGAATTAAAACTCTTTTCCCAGGTAGGAGAGCTGAGCCGACTGCAGCACTTGGGTGAGATAACCAGGGCAGTGCTGGAGAGCTGGCATTGGTTCTGTGAGTGTGGAAAGAGATGACCCAATGGTTATGGCTTGAATATGGGGAAGCTGGCCCCACCCCTCTTCTAAGCAAAGCTGGAGACCTGGCCCTAGTAGTGCTGGCTCCAGAGTACTGCCCTGGCTGACCAGCTCAGGTAGCACCAAGGCCCAGATCTAAGGCTTTGAGTTGGATTACTACCCCATCTGCTGGAGCACACAAAGGTGCCAGTCCTGCAGATCCAAAGCTGCAGGATCTCCATGACACAGGGCAACAACAGGATATGCAAGAGGAATCCTGGTGAGGATCCAGTCTTGATAATATAGCAGAAGCCAGAGACCTTGAACCAAACCAATGGACTCATTGCAATAGACATTTGCAAGTTTAGACAAAAGGGTATACTGTGTGACATACTGCAGCATCCACAATGAGATTTTGTTTTGTTTAGTTTATTTATTTCATTTATTTTCCTTTTTATGTTCAAGCGGGGAGGTTGCAAGGATGAAAAAAGGATACAAAGGAACAGAGAGATGAATATGATTGGGACACATAATGTGAAATTAACAAAGAATCAATAAAGAGTTAAAAAAAAAATCTTTTGCCAAATCAGTGATACTTGAACTTCTAGGAACCTGTGTCTCCTGGGCACCATGCTATCTACTTCAGGTTTGAGGAATACAGAGTTCCGAACAGTGGAATTGACTGACAGGACTGACAAAAACACACCATGTGACAGGTCTTACGTGGGAGGGTTACTAGAGAGGGGTACAAGAGGCAACCTCTGGGAAAGAAAGGAAAGAAGGGAAAAGAGGAACGTCAGGGAGACTAACTTCTTTTGGGGCTATGGTGCACATGCAGCAGTGTCCCTCGGGCAGCTGGAGATGATATGTCTTGTTGCTGGATCCCTTGAAAGCAGGATGCAAAGACACCTGATCGCTAACACTGACTGTCTCAAGAGAAGAGAGTTAAAAATATTAATAGTGTACTGGCTGGTCTTGTGTGTCAACTTGACACAAGCTGGAGTTATCAGAGAAAGGACCCCCCTTGAGGAAATGCCTTCATGAGATCCAGCTGTAAAGCATTTTCTCAACTAGTGATCAAGGTGGAGGACCCAGTCCATTGTAGGTGGTGCCATCCCTGGGCTGGTAGTCCTGGGTTCTATAACAGAGCAAGCTGAACAAGCCAGGGGAAGCAAGCCAGTAAGTAACATCCCTCCATGGCCTCTGCATCAGCTCCTGCTTCCTGGCCTGCTTGAGTTCCAGGCCTGTCTTCCTTTGGTGATGAACAGCAATGTGGAAGTGTAAGCTGAATAAACAAACCCTTTCCTCCCCAACTTGCTTCTTGGTCATGATGTTTGTGTAGGAGTAGAAACCCTGACTAAGACAGTTAGAATTTATCAGTAGGGGAAAACTGGGTCTCTTTCTAATCAAGCATATCAAAGCCTTTCACACAGATCTTGTCAAAACAGATTTTTTTTACTGGATCCAGGCTATAATATACTGATTAGCATACCTGGGCATGAATCTTTAGTATATAAAAAAATTCTATCCCCCTCCACAAAAGAAAAAAAATAACTCCTTGTGGAAGCTGTAGCGTATCACGGTATATTGGAAGGTACACCCTTTTGTCCACACGTCTTTCCTTGCAAATGCAGCTGGTGAGGTGTAGGATCAGCTCTCCACTCTCATGACCCCAGGATAGTGAGGGGTGGGCATCTCTCCCTCACCCACAACACTTCACAGCAGATGAGTGGCAGGGCCAGCTCTCCCAGGCTCACATCCTCAGGACTGGCTCACCAGCAGTTCCCCCACTACCTCATCCACCTATGGAACCAGGACCAGCTCTACTATGCTTCCTGCACAATGTTGCAGGCCTATCTCCGGAGTCAGCTGTCAAGGGGCAGGGCCAGCTCTCCCAGGATTCCCAGGAGATAGGTAGGGTCGGCTCCAAACAGCCTTCAGACATCAACATGGCCCCAGGTGGCAGCAGCTCAGACCAGAGACTTCTGCATGGCCTTTGGTGGTAACATTGCCTGCTGCTGCAGAGCACAGACCCAGACAAGGCCCTCAGTGGGAGCACTGGGCCAGGACCTCACCATGGCCTTAGGTACACCATTAGCTACTCACATCAGGCTCTTCTTCACTACCTTGAATCTCCACTTTGGCCTCTCTTCATTGTGCTCACACTGGTCTGCTTGTCTCTCCTCTGTCCACTACTTACTTGCTCATCTTAGTGGCCCCAGGGCCCCCTTGGTATCTGGTACTGGGCAGGGATCATTATGGACTTGCTCCTCACTGGAACCCTGTGGCTCCAGACTGGGGGTCACTTCTCAGACTCGCTCTGCCAGTTGAGGCCATGCTGTACCTGGCTAAGGGTCATGTCCAAGATTACTATGTTGAAAAAGAGTCTCCAATATAAAATACAGAGAAGTCAGAGCAAGCAGAGGTCATGCAAGATATAAAAGAAAATCTCCTTTAAAATCAACTTTTCTTTAAAACCTACAAGTTCTTTAAATCCTTGCAAAAGATATAATTAAATGAAAATCATCATGGAAGAGCTGAGAAGATGCCAAATCAGTAAAGCACTTGCCCCCGCAAGCATGAAGACCAAAAATATCAAAACATGCATTGACAAAACCCACATAAAAAGCCAGGTACAGTGATGTATACCTACAGTCCCACCACTGGCAAGATGGGAAGGCAGACTCTCCAGTGAGAGACCCTGGCTCAAACAGAAGACAGAAGGTGCCCAAGGAGTGACATAATGTGACTCTGTGTTTTAGAAAAAGAACCTTTTGCCATTTTGTAGTAAGAAATGCAAATGTTGTCCTACTAGAGATATTTAAATTCGATATCCTTAAGAATCCATTCTCACATGAAATCCATTCTCTCATATGAGTCTATAAACTTAGTTCATTCAAAATTTTAATATAGTTTTGTGCCAATTCCTGTGATAGCATTTTGTGTGTATTACCTCAGTTAGCACTTTCAGGAACCTATAATGAATGTTATTATCCCTGTTTTAGAGATAAAAAGTTAGAATTTAGCAAAAAATAATATTCCCAGTATCATATGACTAATAAAGACAAAGGTGGGATTTGACTAGCCACCTAACCTCAGAGCCAACACACGGGAAAATGTCGCATGGCCTCAGGTAGCATTTCAGAAATTATGACTCTAGAACTTTCACAAGTCATCTCTGTCCAATTTCCATGGTTTCACTGAAGCATTCTCACTGTTTCTTATTTCTAGGTTTATATTCCAGATGAAAATAATGCTGTTTTGGGAAGAAATACAAATAAACAAGTTTTTGAAGGCTTGACGACTGGACTTCTCAGAGCCGGTGCTGTGGTTTTTAGCTGTCTGATTGCCAACCGACCAGATGGAAACAGCCGGCCAGCTACACCAAAAATATCAACACAGGAAATGAAAAACAAACCCTCACAAGGTGATGCTTTTAACAGTCGAGTGCAAGACCTTATCAGGTAAAATCACTGCACTTCCTAAAATGATTTTTTAAGGTATTAAAATAATTAGAACCTAAGACGCTCCAGATAGCTGTTGTTTTTGCAGCATTGTCTGTAAACTTTTGGTAGAATCTCTTCTATCATTTGTAGAAAGAAGGAAAAGCAATGTAAAGCTCAGCTGACACTCTCAGATGTGCTGCCAGCGTCCTACCACTTCTCAAAAGCAGCACTTTGCTCCTCAGAGTATCTGAGCCCCCGTCTTAGTCACAGTTTTAGTTCAGACCTAATATAACAAGAGTCACCATTTATGGAGCACTCGTCACGTTCCATACAGGTAAGACTTTGGACTCTTTGCAGCCCTGTGAGTGCACAGCTTCTAATTTAGACGAGATGAGGAAATTGTTTGGGGAGGTTAAGGGTTTTGGCCAAGGTTGTGTAATGAGTTAAAGAGTAGAGTGGAAAGCTGGGACTGGAGCTCACATCTACTTAGACTCTCCACATCTGTACACTTTCCTCCTCACAGATGTGGCAGTTTCTGTCACCTGCTCAGACCTGCCTTGCTTCCTTCAAAGGTCTCCTTTGCTCCAGGGAAATTTACTCCTACTTTAGCATCTGAACTTTTTCCCCTTGTGAATCTTGAATCAGGTAGAATGTTTAATTTCCCAGAAGGGTTCCATCTGGTGTTAATCAGTTACTGTTCCACCACTCAGCAAGCCTCTGTGGTCTGCACTGATCTTTGGATTCCAAATCCATGCAATTTGTTGCTCTATGAAACTTATGGTAGGTTAATAGAGAAAGAAAATGCCCTCCTCTGCATTTGTTTCTTTCACAGCTCATAAATTCCCTCTGACTTCTTGTGCTGCTGCCTTGGGAAGAGTTGTTTCATTCAGTATCTTTCCTGCACTCCCCTTTCATCTCCCTGCTCTCTTTTGCAAGCATATTTATTGCTGGAGAGCACCAGGCCCTTTGGGTCCACAACCATTTATCTTAGAGCACTTGACTTTTACCCTCCCTGCCCTTTCTCTCAGTTGCTTGATCCCATTCAATTTCTTCATGTCCTTTTGGTCATTGTAGAACTTAGCCACCCCTGCTGATGAATGTCATTGTGTCTCAGTGTTCTCCTTAGGGGGTTGTTGTGAGCCCCTCCTTTGGCTGTGGTGAGGCAGAAGGTCCAGCCTAGTGCTTTAGTGCAATTCCAGTCCACCTTCTAGGAGAAGAAGCAAGCATTTTCACATGCATTGCTAAGTTGCCAAATCTTTCTTTTTTTAACTTTTATTCTTTATTTTTACCACTGTCACTCTCTTCAGACACACCAGAAGAGGGCATCAGATCCCATTACAGATGGTTGTGAGCCACCATGTGGTTGCTGGGGATTGAATGCAGGACCTCTGGAAAAGCAGTCAATCAGTGCTCTTAACCACTGAGCCATCTCTCCAGCCCCCTGCCAAATCCTTAAAGGAAGAGATTATTGCATTGGGGGGGGGTGTCTAAAATAACAGTACTCTTCTGTCAAGACAGATAATGGGTGTAACTTTGAAAAGATGATTAACAAGCACAGTACTTGAGAACAAACCCTTTGGAATATTATTTTCTTAAAGATATGTGTTATAATATTGATTTGCTGAGCCTGGAGGTTTTGAATCATCTCAGGGATGATTTTATGGAACATGTTCACTTTGCCCTTGAGGATGCCTCACAGAACATGAGTATTAATTTTCATATCTGTTTTTTTTAACCTTCCCAACTCTTAACTGACAGGAGACCATGCTTTATCTGTACTGCATCATGGGCAGTGCTGTCAGTTGTGAAGCTAAGTGGAAAGGTGTCACTGCAGTCTCTGGAGTTGTCTGACTTGTCCCAGAGCCAGAGCAAACCCCGACATTGGTCTCTTTTTTCTTACCTAGCACAGAACAGGCATGCATATATCTTTTTCCATGTTTAATTATTCATTTTTTAAATACATCAAAACATACAAAAACAATATTGTAGCTACTATGCTCCAACAATTGGTGTTTTTCTCTTTTAATCTTCGGTTTTGGATTTTTTTATTGTAAACAAAACCAATGACACAGGGAGAATTACCTCCTCATCTTTGTCTTTTTCTCTATTCTTTCTCTGGTAAGACCTACATCTTTAACTTAGAGTGGACAGACATCATCTCATGCCTGTTCTGTGTGTCTGTGTGAGCATGTGTGAATATCCATGAACAATTTATTATATTTTAAATTTGTATGACTTCTTAACAGTTATATAAATATTCTGATAGTATTTACCAATTACTAGTTGATACAATTAAATTCAACATGTTTTAATGTTGTTAATTTTAGCTGTTCTACAATTCTGCTCTATAAATAAGATTTATTTACATCTTCTACTGATTCCTCCATTTCACTATTCACTAAAAAATTGAGCCAAAACCTTCATAAACATGTTCTGTGTTTGTATCATTTTCAAGGTCTTATACTTACAGAAGGAATTCTGAATGATAAAATAAATGAATGTTCATATTTATCAGCTAATACCACACTCTTCTCCCTAGTAATTATATATTTTTTCTATTCTATCATCAAAAACTTAAAGTTCCCATTTTCTATATCCTTGCCTTTATAATTCTCATAGGCATAAAACGGTAAATGGCTATTGTCTTCATTTGCATTGTACTTTTTATTAGTGAAATAGAACATTGTTCATCATCCTTATTTACATCAATCAGAATTTGGTTGTAGAAAACAGAAATTGCTTCACAAATTTAAACTGAAAGGATTTAATGTAGAAAATTAGGTGCCTACAAAATTATCTATGTTTACTCTACAGGAAATCCCAAAACAATAATGTGAAACTATAAAGCTATGATATCTGTAGATATCAAGGATTACTAGCTCTTTAAAAATTAAGAATTGTGCTAGAGCAAGGGACTGAGGAGATCATTCAGTGAGTAAGAGGGCTGGCGTGAAAACAAGTTCAAATGCCCAGCCACCTGTATGATACCTGTTACATGCTTGTGACCCCAGCATTAGGGGACAGAGACAGGTGGATCCTGGGTGCTCACTGATCAGCAGTATGCTTCAGGGTCAGTGAGAGACCCTGTCTTAAAAATAGATGGGGAACTGTAAGAGTTTAAATTACACTTATCAAATGGGTTATCTGCTAGAGACTGAATGTAAATCACATTTATCTACCAATAATGTACTGGAGAGTGCACAAGTCTATATTCCTATTTTTTTTTTCTTTTTTCTTTTTTTTCGGAGCTGGGGACTGAACCCAGGGCCTTGCGCTTGCTAGGCAAGCGCTCTACCACTGAGCTAAATCCCCAACCCCTACAAGTCTATATTCCTAATTGTCCTTAGTTCTAACAATTAGTTAAAAGGAGTTGTGGGGAGCAACTTTTAACCAATGTGAAGCCATTGTTTAGGATGCCGGGCCTGATTGATAGGAGACAGAGCTAGGCAAAGCTACTCACTCATTCTTTCTCCCATTGCCCTCCAACTGTGCTGGAGCTTAGTACCACAGACCTATAATCCAGACTCTCCAGAGGCAGAAAGTGGTGAGTTGAAGGTCAGCTTAGGCTATCCTACAAAACATTATCTCAGAGGAAAAGAAAAGCATCTCCAACTGTGTGTATTTGCTTCCATTTACCTAGGCAAGCCTTATTTCATGACTTGGGGAAATCTGTGTGCTCTAGGACTGGTATGGCTTTCAGATACAATGGCTCTTTCCTTACTTTGTGTTAAATACTCATTGTTTTAGAGTTCTACTTTAATATTAGGTGCCATAGACAGTTTCTTACATCTACTGTTGGGAGAGTCTGTTTTGTTCCGGAGTTAAGAGGTGTTTTTTCTTGAAACAGTAAAGATGCTGCTCTGTTGTCTTCTGACTCCTTCGTTTCCTGTAAGAAATCAGCTTCTTGAGTCGTTTTCTCCTGGAAATAGCGTGCCCTTTTTTGTCACTGCTCTCCAGATTTTGTCTTTTACTTTCTACAGTTGGCAGTTTGTTTAAATGTAGATCCTGTATGTTTGTCCTGCCCACAGTTAGTTGGACTCCTTGAATCTATATCAATTGATGCTTTTATGCATAAACAGAAATCTATCCAAAAAGTACCTCTACAAAAAAATTTTCCACTATAGGTGACTTTATTTGTAAATTCTGTGGAACATTTCAGAGGGGAAAAAAATGCTATCAATCACACATTCTTTCTTGGGGAAGAGGAAAGAGTACTTTGGTTTATGATACCAATAGGAACACTAATAATAAGTCTGACAAAAATATTCCTCAGAAAGTCCCACATCAATATTTCTTTGATGAATATAGTTCGTCAAATGTTAGCTTAGATAAATCCAGCAACATATTAGAGTATGGCCAAGTGTGGTTTTTTCTAGAGATAGAACACAATTTTAATATTTGTAATTCATATTAATTCATTGCCAAAGATAATAAATGGTCAAAGATTGTACCTTTCTGTCAAGCTAAAATATTAACCTGTTACAGCTTCATGGATGACAGCAAAAGAGCAAAGAGTCCCTAGGTTAGAGAGAAAAAATGTTATTCTCAGAGTTTTATTTGGTTTTGCCCTTGTTTCACAAAAACAACAGGGTCAAACCAAGTAGATGTTGTACATGAAGTGAGTCTGTGGCTGACTCCCAATCCCTCTGTCTCTCCACCACCAGTTTTCCCTCCCAGTTTCATGTGCTTCTTTGTTTAAGCTACTGAGTCCATTTGATGCTACACTAAGTAGGATATATAGGGTGTAGGAGCATGGGTACCGTTGTAGTAAAAATTTATCTGAATTGGGAATTTCTACACTTGTGTAGTGCAGATTCTCTCACCCCTGGGGATAACCAGGCTTGGTGGCCCTCATTAGCCTTATCCCTGAAGAAAACTGACTTGACTTCCCTCAGCAGCCATCAGTTGCCAATAGCTCTTCAACTGGCAGTGGGAGTGAATCAACCTTTTTCCTCACCATGTTGGGATTTTGGCTGGCTAGATTTCATGCAGATGTTGTGCATGTTGTCATAGCTATGAGTTCGTGTGTTCAACATTTTGTCATGTCTAGCATATACTGTTTTGCTACAGATGATCTTCCCACCCCCTCTTCTGCAGTGATTCCTAAGCCTTGCAGTGGGTAGAAGAATGGTATAGATGCCTCATTTAGAACATGGTCTCTTAGTCTCTACACATGGCACTAATTGTGGGTCCCTGTATTAATCACTATCTTCTACAGAAAGAAGCTTCTGCAATGATGACTGCTATTTGTATTAATCTATGGGTATAAAAATAAGAACTTAGGAGGCAATTTATCTCTATGTCCATTTAGCAGAATACTAGGATTGGGTTCTGCCTTAGGGCTATGACCTCACCAGCCCCGGGGGCCTAGTAAATGTTACCATGCATGAGTTCTGGCTTTTAGAGAAGGCTTTAAATAAGGAAACTGGTTGGTTGGTCTCCTAACACTTGCACACTATTGTACCAATTGGCATATATTGTCAGACCAGTTGTTAGTGTACATCGCAGGCTTTTACATCTGGGTAAGAGTGTTACTTTTCTCCCCCAATGGCATGCATAGAACTATACTATGAAAGCTAGTCACTAGGGATGACTTGATTTCTCCAAATCCTATAGCTGTGATTCATATATATGGTGTCATTATAGATTTTTTTTTGTCTATAGTCCTATCTAGTATCACACATTGAGTTTACTTGCTATTTCTCTTTAGTGTTTTTTAATTTGAATTTTTTTCCTTCTTAGTCTCTGTCTCTCATGTACCCACAATTTTCAATGGGGATACACGTTATTTTATGGAACATTCCTAGCCTGTCTTCATGATCAATTAACATTATGTATCTTTCTATGTTTATAACTAAGAGTCTTAATCTTATTTATGTTCTTAATGGTGATTTTATTTTAGTAGAGCACCTACAGTTGGCATTAGAAATTTAAAGTGTTAACAAGAGTGTGTGGGTAGCATGTCTATGTGGAGAGTCCTGCAAAAAGTCAATGGACCACAAAACACAACAAAACATGGCAGTGGGAGGCAAGGGAGTTACTGGGAGAGAAGGATAATAAATCGTAAGGTTGTCAGGTAGACCATAGTGTGTGTGTGTGTGCGTGCGTGCGTGCGTGCGTGCGTGCGTGCGTGCGTGTGTGTTGTCAAAGAATAAATTAATTTTTGAAAGTGTATCTGGGAAGCATCATTTTGTCTCCTAAGTCCCTATGTTGTGGTGACTTTGGTCCCTGGTTCTTAAGAAAATACTACTTGCTAGGACTGTAGAGATCATTACATACTTTTTCACCTACTGTCAGTTTCTTCAAACCAAGAAGAATGGTGAGAGAATAACTGATTGTTTAGTACTAAACGTAAGGACGTTGGTACTTAAGTGTTTTAGTCAAACCTATATTCTGTCAGTATGTCAAGGGATCCAAGCCTGGATGTGCTAAGATTTATCATAGAAGATGAAGACATTGTCACCTCTGCAGATTGAGACATACCATTCTCTTTCACCAGCTATGTGGTGAACATGGGTCTGATTGACAGACTTCATGGCTGCTTCCTCTCAGTGCAAGGCCCAGTGGATGAGAATCCCAAAATGGCCACATTTCTGCAGCATGCCGCAGGATTCCTACGTGGGATATGTATGCTGTGCTTTACTGTCACTGGAAGGTAAGAATTGCAGGTTAGAGCATCTCTTACGTTTGTCTGTCTAAATCTCACTGCTGTAGTAGTCACTCCACTGCCTTCCTATATTTCCCTTGTCATTGGTTTTCCACATTGAGATTGAATTACATTTTTATTTGAGGGTGGGATGGATGTTCCTGCCAGAGTCAGTCTGTTTTCTCTTTTTTTAACTGGTGTCATAAAGACCTGAATGCATCCAGTTCTTCTTCTACTGAGATCCAGGGGTGTTGTAGGTAGGGCGTGAGGGGTTGGGGTTCTCTGGCAGTCAGTGAGCCAATGACAAAACACACCAAACCAAATCAGGCCATTAGCCCAGAATAGCACAACCTCACCATGGTATTGTTGCCGGTCACCTCCTTTTGGGTAATCTCCTAGATCTTTGTTTTTCTCTACTTTTCTTTCTTCCAAAGTACTAACACAAAAGAGTCATCCAAAAATAGTAGCTCTCTGAAGGCACTCATAGTAGCTCATGGGTGTGGCTAAAGCAAAGTGCCAGGCACTAGTATGGACTTGAACACCACCCTGTAAGGTATCCTCAGAAATAATTGTCAGGCCAACAGGATGGTCCAGTGATTAAAACCCACATAAGCCCGATGGCCTGATTTTGTGATTCCCCAGAACTCAGGATTGAAAGAGAACTCCCAAAATGTGTCCTTTGACTTCCCCATAGACATTGTTGCATATATGTGCATTCACACATACAATAAAAGACGTAAATTAAAAAAGCATCAGTTCTCTAGAAAGGACAAGGACTCTTTCCTGGGTGCTCTTTTGACTCTGAGTGAGAGTCATTCACAGTAGTGACTTATTGTTTTGATAGGAATATGAAACATCCTTGAAGTATACCAATGATATTCAGTAAAGTAGTTTGCTTAAAATTAAATTCTAAACAGCACTTATTTGTATTTTGAATTTTCTTTATCCCATATTTTGAAGTTTTGTCGCAAAGAAAAAAATTATTTGAAGAATTTGGAAATTGCTTCTTAAAGAAATATGACGCATCTTATTCCATAGCACACAGAATGCAAGTGCTGTGTGCACAGTGTTTTATGAGAAAGGCATTTCTTCTGAAATCATCACTGGTTTAGTCTGTTACATATAGGATCCCTAAACTCACCTAATCTTTCTTACTCTGACCAACCTGTCACCTCTGTGATATTTATAGGAAAATTAAAACTGTCTGAAATTTCAGGGAAACAAAGATAACCTGCATTCAGGTTAATTTCTATCTGGGAATGTAACCAAAGTCTGCCTTTGATAATAGAATCAGGAGTAGTTATTACCACATTTCTGAGAGTTTGGACATAGGATCAGCTCTGTCTGGGTATTGGCACCAGCTTAGAGCCCTATCTTATCCAATTAGCTCTTCCCCGGTGGTCTCTTAACACAACAAACCCCTTCTGGTCCTGGCGCTTTATCTGTAGTACACAGTCTAACAAACTTGTTAGCATTTTGTGTATGTCACCTGTGCTCATTTTGAATTTAAATGACCATCACATAAGTAAGCATATGGCTGTTGTGTAGTTTGTAGTCTTTAGCTTTTGCTTATACAACTTCAGTCATATTGAAGTCTGTGGCACTTGAAAGAAAGTTAGAGGTTATCCATCACCTCCTTTCCATAGAGCCAGACTGACTTGAATTAGTACTCCAGATTTCTGCCTTAGTATTTCCATTTCTACACTTGACTTAATATTATTCACATGTTAACATGTGTATTTATTTTAATTTTCTCATTTATATATATAGACAGCAGGATTCTTGTCCTTCATGTATCACCATGATGTTATCCAATGGCACTCACTGAGAGCTTCTGCTGTATGTCAGGTGATAAATTAGGTACTAAGAACACTGACCTTGAGGAGCCCAAAGTCTAATGTGGAGTCAGACATACAAACTAATAGCTACAGGAAAGGAGACTGTACACAGAAGAAAGGAAAACACACCAAGAGAAGGTTAAGAAACTCTTCAGTAAACTAAAGTCTTGGGGTTTTATTAAGACAGGGTCTCACTTTGTTGTCCCTGTGGTCTGAAACTCCTTATGTAAAACAGGCTGACCATGAACTCATAGGTATTGGTCTGCCTTGGCCTCCTCAGTACTGAGATTAAAGAAGGGCACCACTCACCCTGCCAGTAGGCTGAACTTTAAAGTATGCTGGACGAGCAGGAGAGAGATGTAGGAAGTGTATAAAGAAGCAGGCATCTGGGTTCTTTCCAGCTTCTGGCTATTATAAATAAGGCTGCGATGAACATAGTGGAGCACGTGTCTTTTTTATATGTTGGGGCATCTTTTGGGTATAACAGAGGAATGGATACAGAAAATGTGGTACATCTACACAATGGAATATTACTCAGCTATCAAAAACAATGACTTTGTGAAATTCATAGGCAAATGGTTGGAACTGGAAACTATCATCCTGAGTGAGCTAACCCAATCACAGAAAGACATACATGGTATGTACTCATTGATAAGTGGCTATTAGCCCAAATGCTTGAATTACCCTAGATGCCTAGAACAAATGAAACTCAAGACGGATGATCAAAATGTGAATGCAGATCGCTCCCCTGAGAGACACAGCCAGAATACAGCAAATACAGAGGTATGCCAGCAGGAAAGCACTGAACTGAGAACAGGACCCCTGTTGAAGGAATCAGAGAAAGAACTGGAAGAGCTTGAAGGAGCTCGAGACCCCATATGTACAGCAATGCCAACCAACCAGAGCTTCCAGGGACTAAGCCACTACCCAAAGACTATACATGTACTGACCCTGGACTCTGACCTCACCGTGGAGGGTTGCAATGAATATCCTAGTAAGAGCACCAGTGGAAGGGGAAGCCCTGGGTCCTGCTAAGACTGAACCCCTAGTGAACTAGACTGTTGGGGAGGGGCAGCAATGGGGGAGGGTTGGGAGGGAACACCCATAAGGAAGGGGAGGGGGAGGGGGATGTTGCCCGGAAACCGGAAAGGGAATAACACTCGAAATGTATATAAGAAATACTCAAGTTAATAATAATAAAAAAAAAAAAAAAAAAAGCAGGCAGCATGCACCTGTAGACCATCTCACAGTTCTGCTCTGCCCGAAAGCAAGGGGACTAACTGACCGTCACTCAGCTTTCCTGTCCCTCTGTGGAGGGGTCTAAGGTGTGCTCACCAATGTCCAAAGAGTTCCCAGCAATAGCCTATTCACTAACAATTTTTGTTCAACTTTATACCTGCCCTACTTTCTCACACCCAAAAGAAAAAATTACATTTACACCTATATCTTTGTTTAAAGTCCTGCTTTGGGGGTAGCCCAAGCCAAAAATACATGAATATTTCAAACCATCTAGTGTTTTAAGTTCAGTTTGATGTTTTTGTGACCATGGAGAAAAAGGGACCATTAATTGAGCTCCTTAACTGTTGTAAGGCTCAAAAGAAAACAGAGGCCTACTGCCACAGAATTGTTTGGGCAGGATCAGATTTCTGTTCCAGAATGAGCACTCCTGAGGAGTGTAGAGAGGTCTGCCAAAGGATTAGCAAAGCCTTTCTCATGGTCCACGTGCAAAATACCGAGTGCCTCTACATCCACTGAAAGTAGAGAGGAGCAAAGACAGTTAGATGAGGTAGAATAAGTCAGATAGCAAGGGGCTTATTGATATGGGAGAGGAGAAGAATCTAGATGAACCTTCAGGCTTCTGACTTGTCATTTTTGATTAGTAAATGATATAGTCTCCAAATTAGAGAAGATTAAGTAGTTGGTAGTGATTTATTCTTGATGGTTTCTAAGAATTCTTAATTCCCCCAATATAATTTCTTTGTTCAATTTCAATGGCAAATTTCTAATAGCAGGGCTTCCTGCAAAAGCAGATTATTTTGGACATAAAAATAGGTCCAGGTGGTTTTGTGATTCGATTTACCTGGGAAATTCTAGTAGAGTTTGTGTAATCTGCTACTCTCAAAATGGGGGAAAAAATGATCCCTACTTACTCTTGTCATTTTTCAGTCTCCCAGCATTCCCTGAGCACTAAGGACCAGGGCAAGGAGCACTCTACCAGTCAGAGTCATTCACATCTCATGGTTACAGGCCATCTGTGCTGTCCCCCATCTTCACAGGAAGTCTGTTTCTAAACTATGAACTATAGAGACTGGTCAAGCATTTTGTTACATAAATTAGAATTTCTGTGCAAGCTCACAACCCATTCTAAGAAGTAGGACCTGTGATTTTGCTTTATTGTAAGAATTCACAGAAAGCCTGTTTTGGCTACCAGAAATTAGCTAAAACCAGAAAGTCAAGGAGCCCTTTTGTTGGTAACCAGAATAAAAGACAAAAAAAGAGCCACAGTGGCCTCTAAAAATTGCCTCTTGAACTGGCAGAGCCTGAGGTAATTAAGCAAAACTAATTGCTAGGAGGTCTCTGAGTAAACACTTTGCAGCCAAGCCTGAGCAGGTCCACTTGTGGACTTCTCTCTTATTGTGCCCTTAATCTTCTCATTTTTACCTAGGTGTTCTGAAAGACAATTAGAGTGTCAGAATTTGTGCTGCTAATCTATGCTTCAGTTGGGGGAAGAAAGCATGGGCCCAAGATTTCTACACCAGGCTTGGTTTTGAACAATGAACTTGTCTTTATTTAAGTAAAAAGTGAAAATGTGATAAAAGAGTTGGTTTTAGTTTAGGATTATCACAGAATTTTAAAATGAAAATTGGACACAAACAATAATTCTTACTCACTTAAACAAATCTGATGTATTTATAGTAGGATTTTTCAGAAATGTTTTGTTTTGGCTTTTGTTACTATTGGTTTTCTAGCCCTAGTCTTACAGGAAGTTTAAAAAAAAAAAAAGGCTAGTTTCAGGTCTTGGGCAGCATCCTAATCCATCATCAGCTGAGCTCAGCCTATTGTAAGATGCGGGCTCCTCAGGAGCACTAAGAGGATCAGAAGTAATGATTGTTTATAAGCACAGTCAACACAGGCTTTTCAGTTACTCCACAGTGACTTACTGTATTCATAACTGTGCTTGCAGTTACGCATAGAGCAACAGAGGACCAAGGAGCAGTGGACCAACACTAAGATAAGCAAACAAATATATATATTAATATTATAATCCTTGTAAACCTGTCAACTCTGAGAGGAAAGAGCTTGTAAGAAGTGGTTGATAATAATTGGCTAAAGAAGTCATTATATAAAAAGGATTTTTGTTTGTGTATATATGTTTTCCATTTCCATATTCAAAGTATTCTAACAAAATTTGTTGTAGACAAATGACATTTGGAAGCCAATGTCATAAAAATATCAGAATGATTTACAACTTAGCCCACTAATCATGTGGGTATAAATGAGTGCATCTCAAGTGTTTAAGGATGCTTCCAAACCATTTGTTCAAACAAAGGTAAACTTTTAATTCTGCCTCCCTACCCATCCGTTCAATCATTGAACAAATGTTTATGCAGCACTTGTTCTATGCCAGGTCCTGTGCCAGACTTGGGAAAAGGCAGAAATGATTCAAGACTCATGTTATGTCCTCAAGGACCTGTAAGTTAGGAGGAAAAAGGAGGTGCATATACAGATATCCATGATAAAGACAATGGGAACGGAGTTAGAACGCAATTCATGCAAGTGCTTGGTAAGCTGCCAGGCACTTGGAAATGCTTCATAAATGGTGGCCACTATCATCATTGGTATCAGTTGAGGGCAAAAAAGGGAGCGGTTGTTCACAGCTTATAAGGATTAGATAATTTCTAGAGTAGCTTAAAAAAATGGAAATGATAATACATATAGTTGAGAAAAAGATAGACTAAAAATATAACAAAAACAAGATATAAAAGTAGAAAAACATAAATAACATGTAGTACTCTAGCTGAACTCTTCCAGATGATGACAAGATTAAAGTGTAAAAATGCAAATTATTTTCTGGTATCTTGTGGTGGCAATAGTATCATTAATACCTTTGAGCAGAAGCATGGCCTGCTAAAAATCATATTTTGAAGCATATACAAGTACTGTATGAATGATACATTAGAGAGAAGGAAGAAATAGGTGTCGCTATCAATAGCATCTAAAGCAAAAGACAGAAAGGCAAAGAAGAGTGTGTGGTTTTTCGGGCCCCCAGGCATCCAGCTCCAGATCTGTCCTCACTGATCATTTCTCTGCAGGTGACCTGCCACCATACTCTGTTGATTTAAGAGAACCTTACAATCACCCAGTCTTACAATAAGGTTTTAATCTTTTCAACGACCTTGCCATTTTCTATTTGAATACATCCAACAGCATAGGGCTTATTGCTTACTACAGAGCCATTTCTGCCACTGATGGGTTTCTGAGGCTTACAGAATGTCCCCTCACACCAGCCCTGTGCTAGTCCTGCTTGTACCTCAGTAACAGCCATATTGTTCAGGCCCTGCCTTTTCTCCCTAGATGCCTATGGTCTCACATTTCCTTTTGCTTTTCCTCTCCCATTCTAGTTACCAAGGTGGTGTAACAAATTACACAAAGTTGAGTAGCTTAAGACACTCTAGTCTCGAAGCTCTGGAATTCTGTCAAGATATAGACGAGGATGAGTTATCTTTGTTGTATAGTTACAGGCCCATGTGTCTGTCAGAGGCGGCTTCTCTGGGGTAATGAAATTGTATCTTCCAAGGAGCCAACCATGAAAAGATCCAAGGGAAGAATATTCTAGTTGAAAAACATGGCAAGGTCCTGCCTGAGTTGCTGTGTTCCAGAAACAAAACCAATAGGTGTTGAATTTGATGAACAAGAAAGTGATAGGAAATAAAGTATGTGTCAGGGGAGGAGGGAAGACAAACATTAGAAATTTGAATTTTATTCTAAGCTCGATGAGAAAACAATTGGATGGGAAAACAATTGGATGTTTTTAAACAGAAAAATGACTTTAAAGGTCAAGAAAAAAAGCATTTGTATACTCCATGAAGAATGGATTCAAAAAAGTAAGAATGGGCCAGAAAGCTGTGATAAAGGGCTGTAGTCATCATAGAGCCCTCATAGGACAGCACCCATCCCCCCGGCTACTCATCCTTTACTAAGCAAGGCAGCAGAGCCTCTGAGACCCAACTAGAAATCAGAAAGGTAAAACAAAAACCTGTGCATCAGCACAGGACCCTTTGCTGTTTTCAGTGTGAAAATTTGAAACCAGGGAGTGTCTTAAATGAGAAGGATTATTGCACAACATCCAAGATCTGGGGCTGATCCCAGTCAGTCGTCCTGAACTGCCTTCTCTCCCTGCAGGAATCTCCTTCCCCTTCCAGTCACTTCATTCCCCCAGGGCTGTGCTGGCCTCTTGTTCTTTTCTCTTCCACTTCCTGGGCTTAGCTAAAGTCCAGCCACCATATGAAGAAGCTCAAATTCCCTATGCAGGGACTCTTCACCAGAAAGCCCTCAGCTGGCACCTGGCATCTGGCGTTAAACACAGATGCCTGTATTCAAAAGACGTGAAGATGCTGGGCTGTGGGCCTTGGAGGGTCTGAGTGTGCTCTGGAAGCTGGTAAGAAAATATTCCTTCTGCCCTGCAGCCTTCTGAGGGAACACAAGTTTTGTGACAATTTGACTTTAGCACAATGATATCTATTATTTCGGTGTCTTACCTTCAGGACTATAACATACCACATTCATATTTTTGGAGCCACTAGATTGTGACAGTTTGTTCCAGCAGTAATGGAGAGCTGATAGACCCACCATTGTTGGACTACACATTTTCCATTCTAGGGGCCAAGTCTCCCTTGCCTTTAGTTTTTGGCATTCATTGTATTGGAGCACAGGCACTTTGACTTTTGAGCATAGTACCTAAGAGAGTATCATTCCTTTTGTGCTCACACAAAGACTGGGATATGATGTCACTAGACGATGTTTATGAAGTAGCATACTACAAATATCTCCTTATGATGGCACAAAACTGTATTATGTTAGATTAAGATTGGCTTTCTTGGAATATTCCAAGATTTAAGAGCCAAAACCTGGAATTCTGCTGAGAAATAACCCATTTCTTTTTGTGCAGTGAAGTTCTCGTCCATCACTGGGACATGCACAAATTTAATCCACTCCACTCCGACACTCTGTAGACTATTAAGTGTGTTTTTATGGTTTGGGGCTGAAATGTAAGTTTCACAGATGCCTCAGAGATTCTATAAGTAAAAGTTGAATGAAACAAAATCCTGGAAGCTGTGAGAATAGTCTGGGTGGTCACCAGCCCTCTAGCATGCTGGGAGACAGGAGGATGATCATAGACAAACTAGGAACAAGTGAGAGAGAAGAGGCTATAGAGTTTAGAATTGCACACACGTGCTGTTTTAGGCTGGCTGAGACTAGCTGTATAATGGACTGCCCACGATTCATGCCCATGCAAGCTGCTGCTTTTTGCCTAACTATATGCTCCTATAAAGCAGATTTGGATTTTAGATATCACATGGCAATAACGGTAGCCCACTTAGACCTGTCCGCATTTAAATCTACTGTTAGTGAATTCATATAAGTACTTCCCTAAAACCTCTAGTCCTGTATCTAAATTAAAAAACTTAAAATCTAGTAAAAATTGAAAAGGTTTTACATTTTAAAGTGTGGTATACAGAGCTTCACATCTGATTTTTAATATCTTTCATGTATTTTTAAAGTATTTTTATTAATTTTTGAGAATCGTTTGCAATGTATTTTGATTGTTTTCTTTCCTCCTCTCGATTCCTCCCACAGCCATTCCTATTTTTTTTCTGCCCCTCCCAACACACAACTTGTGTCCTTTTTTTTTTTTTTCTTTTTTTCGGAGCTGGGGACCGAACCCAGGGCCTTGTGCTTGTTAGGCAAGTGCTCTACCGCTAAGCTAAATCCCCAACCCTTTTTTTTTTCTTAATAACAATTATTCTTTAAGGAAAACTTTAGTGCATGCCTGATATGATTAAAACTTTATACTATAAACATTTGGGTTAAAGAGACTAGATAACTTACAGTTAAGACCCAGCAGGAGCCATGATCCTGCTGATGGACAAATTATCTGTATTTTAAGCTGAATCAGAAGTAAACATTGAACCAGTGAGGTGGCTAAGCAGGTAGAGGCACTTGCCTGCGTTTGATCTCTGAAATTCTCACATGTTGTCTGATCTGCTCATATGTGTTATAGTGCATATACACATACACATGTACACACACACATATATTGATTGATTGGTTGATTGGTTGGTTGATTGATTGATTAATTGAAGAAAACATTAAATATTTCCCAATGTCCCTTCAGGTTTGCATTAGTCATGAAAGCCAAGAGCTATACATGACCTCACAGCCTTTTTATAGTCCATGAGCTCACTTTTAAGGGAAATATACTTTTCCTTAAAGCAATATTATATGTGTTTTTGAACCATTTCCACACCTTAGTCCCTGAATGCTTGGTTGATTTTCCTCAGCCAACACTTTTATTTCCTTAGGAGATATTCACTAAAGACTGAAGCTGTGTCATTAGCTGTTAGATCAGCCCTTTCCCCCATAATGGGAAGGGAGAAACACTGCGCTGATGGCCTTTTCTTTGATGTTTTGTTTGGGTTTTATTTTGTTTTGTTTGTT
Source organism: Rattus rattus (assembly GCF_011064425.1). NCBI lineage: Eukaryota > Metazoa > Chordata > Mammalia > Rodentia > Muridae > Rattus > Rattus rattus. Next base: position 49,655,288 of record NC_046161.1, on the reverse strand, counting down.
TAACTGGTTGGTTTTTTGCATTTATTCTTCAGAAGAAAAAACAGTGAATTCATGATACTTTATAATTGCTAAGAAAGGTTATGGTAGTGTTTTCTACCAATAAAGCTATAATCCCAAATGTCTGATTTACAGTATGCTAATAGTCTGTTGAAAATAGCAGGCACAGTAAGGAAAAATCAGCATTCAGATTCATAAATAGTAAAACTCTTGTCTCCAGAGTCATGCATCCTTGGAGATCTGAAAGTAGATTAGGAATTAGTTTTAGGGAGAACTGCCTTCTGCCTTCTGACTTCTATTTGAACAGGCAGCCAATTATGTCCAAACCTGGGTCTCTTTTTGGAACCTTCATAATAACTGTAGACAAATTACTATCTTTTCATGTCTGTAGTAGGGTCTTACCCTAATTCTTTTGAGTTTGATGACACTAAAGGCCAACTGATATTCACTAACAAGTTTTATAAAAAGTGCTCTAAATGTGCCTATAATCAAGTAAATTTGAATCTTTATGAAAGAGCATACTACAAATATCTCCTTATGATGGCACAAAACTGTATTATGTTTAACAATAGTTAGTGATTTGCAAATTCTGACTAAAGAAAAGGCAGAGAGAAAATATGAAATCACGTCCTGTTCTGTGTGGATGCTTTGGTCTTTGGGCAGAGCATTATGTATTAAGACCTGCATCATGCCCCTGCCTCTGCTACTTAAGAAACTCATGTGACCTGCTTTAAGTTGTAGTTCTTCCATTGTGCGTGAGAGTTGTACCTTGCCTACTGACTATAAGAAGACTTCACATGAGGTACTATATTCCATGAGAAGAGTATAAGGAATACAGGAATGTATCATGCTTTGTGGATGTGTTCTGAGCAATATCTGAAACAATATATCTGAGGCATAAATGCTGATAGGGTTATCAGTCGAACTCTACTTCAATGCAACTGCTAAGTTAAAACCAATAAAATAATCCCTTTAGACAAGAAATTCACTAGCCAGCCCTCCCAGTTCTGACTTAATTAGTGATAACTTCTGACTGTTTTGAGGCAAGATAATGAGATAACCATAGATGGTCAGTGCCTCTCTCCCTTCTACATTCCAGCTTGAAGGGATGACAACTGATGAAGGAAAGCCTGTCAGTGTTAGGAGCTTGGGAAGGGTGTCGCTGCACCGTAGTAGGGTAACTGGGCACTTCTGCTGAGAGCTGTACAGTGATAGTGTATGAAGCAAAGAGATGGAGCAGAGCCTTACAACTTCCCAAAGAAAAAGCCAAGTCTCATGTAAGAAGGCAGAAAATGATCCACTTGGAACAACACCAAGGAACACTAGGGTTTGTCTCTGCTGTAGCTAGGGCCTCTATCACACCTCCAAAACTTCCATCTTCTCAGAGCCAGGAAAGGGAAAGGGAAAATTCTTTCCAAGCATAGTGACAAAAGTGGCACTCTGCAGCCTGCTAGCTCTGAGTGTGACACAAGCTGAACAACTAAGGAAATAAAATGTACAGTTTAAGTTTAGGCCTAGACACCTTGTGCCAGAGTAAACACGGAAGAGCCCCTTCAAGCACACTAGCAATGAGGGAAGGAGCGCGTTTCCACGGAGAGTAATCTGTTGCTGCTTCTTGGAAGCCAGGGATGCAGTGACGAGTGAGTACTTGGCAGTGGTATCTGCGTTGACTGCGTGTCTTGGTCCTAAATGCTCTGTATGCCTTAGTGCAGGAACGGGGTAGATTCAGTAAAACCTTGCTGGCTCACTGTGACTTTAAGGATTCATTTACCACTGAACTGCCTCTTCTGTTTCATCAATAGACATACCTCAGTGACTGAATCTGACTGTTTGGGGACATGCCCTCCACAATATATTCACTAATACTGTTTTAATCTAGAACAGTACCTATAAAAGCAGTTGAAGCATCTCCCCTCAGTGTACAGATACACTGTAGGTTTCCTCTCTGGAGGAAAACTACAGTGTTTAGATGTCTGAGTCTACAGAGCTCTTAAAGCTCTATGCAGTTTGTCCAGATGTAGGCACTAGAGATAGTGGGGTATCCTGGGCTGCCAAGCGAGGGGAAGGCAGTAGTGGCCTCAGCACCAACTGCCTGGTGCTCAGTTACCTACACAAGCTGATCTCCCCAGGGCAGGTAGGGAGGGCTACATGTTACTGGTAGTCTCGTTACCTTATTACACAACTCAGGGGGTTTGCTTTTAATAGTCTGTGTGGTGCGTTCCATTTAACCTATAGAAATCCTAACATCCTGTAACTAGACTTTTCTCAAAGAGTTGTGTTTTCTTTCTCAGGTCTTCTAGCATATTTGACAGTAATCACCAGGATCCCACAGGGCTGACAGCTGCTCTTCAAGCTACAGACTTGGCTGGAGTTCTACACATGCTCTACTGTATCCTCTTCCACGGCACCATCTCAGACGCCAGCACTAGTCCCAAGGAGAGTTACACCCAGAACACCATCCAAGTAGCCATTCAGAGTTTACGTTTCTTCAACAGCTTTGCAGTTCTTGACTTGTCTGCTTTTCAGGTACTAAAACCTTGGTTCACGTTGGTTTTAAAACCAAGAAAAAGTTAGTACATGTGTGTACACGTGTGTGTGTGTGTGTGTGTGTGTTTCCTTGCATGTGCATGTGGAGGCCGGGCATTCTCTATTGCTGTCTATCTCCCCTGCCCCCTGCCCATTCAGGGTCTCCCTGTGTGTTCTTGCTGAGACTCCTACAAAGACCAGTTGGCCTCATGCTTGCACAGCCCTACCTGCCTCCGCCTCTGGAGTTCTGGTTTAACGGTGTGAGCCACAATGCCTGGCTACTGAACATGGAGCTCAGCTTTTATGGTACACTTGCTTCAGGCAAGCCCCAGGACCTGCATGCACTCTCAGCACCAGGGATAAGGCACTCAGGGGCATGCCAGGTTTCTAATGCAGGTGCTGGAAAGCTAAGATCAGCTCCTCTTTCCTGCACACCAATTACTTATTCACTGAGATATCTTCCCCAGCCCCCCAAAATTCACTTTTTTAAAAACTTTTTTGAAGATTTATTTCCATTTGTATGTTTTTCCCTTTATATGTGTTTATGCACCACATGTATGCTTGGTGCTAGCAGAAGCAAGAAGAGAGTGTCAGATCCCCTCTGGAATTGGAGTTCAAGATAGTGGTTAGCCACCATATGGATGCAAGGAATTAAACCTGGGTCCTCTAGAAGAACAACAAGTGTTTCCAACTGCTGTGCCAACTCTCTAGTTTCCAAAAAATTAGTCTTTCAATGTGTATATAATGGGAAGTTCTTCTCTGGAATTTGAGATCCTAGATTATAATAAGTAGAATTATAAAGTGTATATACCATTTGTTAAGCTGTTCTGTAGAGTTATGTGATATCTGTTCACATTAAATGTTAAACGTGCTATCTCATTTATTCTCATAGCTTTTATGAAAAATATTATTGTACCCATTTTACAGATGGAGAAGCTGACAAATAAATAATTTGTATAAGGTCCTATTTAGCTGAAACAAAACTAGCTACCCATGACTCTCCAGTCCTTAAATTTAACCTATGCCACACTACCACTTAGAAGTCTTCTAACTTAATTTTTTTAGATAAAGATATTATCATCCCATCAATGTTTAAATATTAACAAAATTAATGGTTTCTTATAGAAATAGAACCAAAATTGCTTAATTATTTTGATTGATATAACTCTTAAGGATGATTTAACTGATTTGTGTCAAAAGTAAAGTGCATTTATATATAACTGTACAAACCATTATAATTTAAGTTTTTATAGCTAAAGAAAGAAAATGACTTTTTGCTTTAATACCATACTGTCAGCTTAAAAACAGACTTTTTCAAGTAGGAAATTTAATTTTCAAAAACACTGAACCTGTTATAGAGCAAGCCCCAAGAAATAGACTTTCCCTGTCCGTTTATTAACTGTCGAGTGATTTCATTAAAAAGGGAACAAACTTGGCAGATGATGAACCCATAATTTAGATGAATTACTTACTAAGAGGAAAGGGGGCTTTGGAGCTTATTGTGCGAAGATAGTGGTCTCTACTATCCTCAGAGGAAACACTTCTGTTGTGAAACTGATGGCATACGCTCAGTTAATTAATGGCTTCCTAGGATTCTGTCCAGAAAGGAAGTTAGTGAGTTTTATCATTGGAGCTTGTAATTTTCAACTTTGTAGAGTGACTTTATTCATCATAAGGACAGAAGCCCCTTCTTTAGGATTAATGTGTTTCTGTTTCCAAAGCAGTTGCCATTCTCTGCAGTTTGCCTAGTTGGAGTAGTTTACAGGCATACCTAATGTCTGCTCCAGAAAATGTCAATGAGTGTTACTTCTGGTTACATATGACATTTATCAGAGGACCTCAGAATATAGAGTTCAGTAATCTTCCCATCAAATAAAATGACTTCCTTGTTACCATGGATTATGAAAAAGTACATACTTAAGTGAAAAAGAACTTACCTAAACCAGTTATTTCTATGCATTTAGAAGCAAATACTTAATAGAGTAAGTAATTGCAGTGTGATCAGTATTATTGTGATCTCAGACTCTATGAGTTCTGAAATCCTGTAAGGCTCTTCATATCTCATGAGGATGGCTTGGCTCTATGACATGATGACAAGACTTCAGCCAAGAGACCCACGAGGCTAAAGGAAAAGGGAGGATATGTGTGCCTTGTAGAAATAAGAACTGAAATTATCCAGAGGTTCTTTCATTCATGGTTGATGCCTGGGATACCTCTAAGACTATGTTTGTGTAGGAACATTGGCCAGAGTACCTATATACAACCTATTTGTATAATTCAGGCTTCTCAAATGATTATGATATCAGAGTCCTGAGGGGGAAGGTCCTAGAAGGAAGCTTCTGTAAAGCAAGTGTTCTAAAAGAACCAGACAGCAGCTACATGGTTTTTTATGATCTAGTTTCAGAAGTCATATACCTATACATACCCGAGGCAAAAGGTACCTGACTACAAAAAATTGAGGACAGCCTGTATCACACTGTTAGGTCTGGTCTTAAGAATAATGTTACGAGGGCTCAGGAGTTAAAAGTGCTGGCTGCTCCTGCAGAGGACTCAAGCTTATTAGTTCTCGGCACCCCCATGAAGTTGACAGCCACATGGCAAGTTCAGTTCCAGAGATCACATGGCCTCTTCTGACCTCTGTAGGCACCAGACATGCATTTGGTACACATACATACATGCATTGCAAGTACTCGTGTATACACATAAATTAATATCTTTTAGAAATAATAATTTTTAAAGTCCAATATGGTTGGAAAGAAGGGAGGGAGGGGAAAGGAAGGAAGAGGAGGAAGCAAGATGATAGGAGTTCAAGACCTCAGCTACATAATGAGCTAGGGGCTAGCCAAGTGAGACCCTGTCTCAAAAAACAACAGCAACAACAGCAAAATACACACACACAGACACACACACACAGGTACATACTAGTTGAATCACTCATAAGACTCATAAGATTGAAAGACATAGGTAAGACAATTGTCAAATATTTGAGGGCTTATTAAACACCACTGTTTAATAAGCTCTTTGACACATCTGTCACACAGACACCACTGATGATCAAATATGCAATATTCAAATGAATATGCAGGTATATAGCAGTGAGTGAGTTTGGGAAGAAAATACTATTTTCATGATAGATATGATCAGAAAAGCTCATGTTCTAGATCATAGAAATGACCCCATGTCAAAGGTAAGATTTCATGAGGGATGGGGAAAGAGATTTCCAGTGGAGTAAAAGAAAATGTACATCTCAGCATGGTCCTGACTTGAGAAAATGTGGAGGTGACCATAGAAGGCTGAAGGAACTAAAGACAAAACCAAGCCGAGGCAGGTGGCCTAAACTATTAAAGCATGAGACAAGATGACATGAGGAGCATGTTGGTTCCCCTCACATCTCCACATATCACAGGAATTCTGCGTGCCACAGACTCATGCTCATCAGATCCCTGAGCTTGGAGTTGGACTGACCCCAGTAAACAGTCCCACCACCATAAAGTGTGTGGCCTTGGGAAAGCCATCTGAGCATTTGATCCAGTACCCTCATCTAAAGCAAATGAGAAACATCTACCTCACAAAACAGAAGATCTAATAAAATTACAGAGGCGTTGTGCTGGTCAGCATTACTAGGCCCCGTCTCTGAGTCTGGGCCCACCCTTGGCAACCCACTTGCTGGGCCTTTCTGTGGATGCTATTAATGAGTTTCTTTCTGTATGGCTTGTGAAGTTGTGTTTGCTGAGTGTCCTGGGAGATGTTGAATCAGAAAGTGCCGAGTGCAGCATTCATATTTCTCTACTTTTCTTCAGAGCCACACATCTGTGTGCTTGCTTTGTGTGAAAATTTATCATGTGATAACAACAAAAGGGTTATCTGTTAGAATGTTTTCATCATGTACCAATAAGGCTTTAAAATATCTCCCCTCATCAAAGAATGTGAATTCACTCTGAAGTCACACTGGCACAAGTGGCCTGGAGGTCAATGATACTGTATATTGCATTTGCCATGACAGTTTTTAACAATTGAAGGTGGTCTCAAGAAACAAATCAATGTACTGACTTGGCAATTAATTCTGGCTAGAAAGGAAATATAGTTTCCTTGAAAAATTGGTTTGATTTTTATATTCAAACATACATGCCCCTTGACCTGCTCTTATCAGGAAAGGTTAAACAGAGGGCACTAGGTCACAGCATGCTGGACGAGACTAATTAAATAAGGGCTGAACTGAGAAGGTGTCAAGACTTGATTTAAAGGAGCAAAGCCCTCCTGAAGTGTCTGGGGCTTGAAAAATACTTGGGTTGGGGGTTGTCTTGGGGCAATAGAACTGTGATGGGGACACTCTGAAAGTCAGCAGTCACAGCACTAGAGCAGTGCCCACCTGCAGGGCTGCTCCACTCATCTCGACAGTGAAGTAACTGAAATTTCCAAGCCACAGTCGTCTGACCTGTCTCAAACTCAACAAGACCTCAAATAAAGAGATGAGTTTAAAGCAGTGTGTTTCCCACAGGCCGGCAGCAGTGCTTCATTCCAGTGTGGGCTGCAAGTGTATTCTGTGGGCTTCGCCTCTCCCCTTTGCCCTCCTGTCGCTCTGTCTGCTTGACATGTTTATTAAATAGAAGCTTCAGGCTGCACAGGCAGACTCACATTCTCCTCCCAAGTCGCCCACCACGGACGGCCCACAGCCTATCTGGAGAAAAGATCCCACAAGCCTTAGAGCTAAAGGGCTCCCTAGTTCGGGGAAAGATTTTTTTGTTTTGGTTTGGTTTTTCGAATTCTATTGGTAGCCTTTGTTTTAGAGCACTATTTATTTGAATAACAATTAATTCTTATTTAGATTTTTCCATTTGAACATAAGTAAATAATTAAAAGTGGGTATTTGGTGGTAGGGATGAAAAAAAAGTGGGTATTTATCTCTATGTATCAAGGTGGGGAACACGGCTCAGTGGTGGAGAATCTTTGTGTTATGTACAAGGCCCTGGGTACAATCCCCAGAGCCTACAAACCACTTAAGTGTCTTTGCTTTGTATAAGAATGTAGTTTATCCTTTGGGAAAAAAGTCTTAGAAATTAGCTTACACAGTATATGCACAGATGAAATTTAATATTTATGCTCCTACATATTTCCTACAATAAGAATGCTTATCTAATGAGAAAATATAAGTTATTAAGTATGGAAGAGACAATTGCTTTTGGTAGAGTGTGTTTTGAATATATGTGTTGTGGGCATTCGTTCTGCTCTATTTACTACCCTTTAGGTAAGATATTACATTTATTTTGATCATTTATTAGATTAAGAACCCCTGAACTAATTGCTGCCCACAGTATAATAGTCAGGTTCATGATGTTTTGGTTTTTTTTTGTTTTTTTTTTTTTTTTTTTTTTTTTTTTTTTTTTTTTGGAGCTGGGGACCGAACCCAGGGCCTTTCGCTCGCTGGGCAAGGGCTCTTCCGCTGGGCTAAATCCCCAACCCCCATGATGTTTTTGTAGATTTTTTTTGGAGCTAAGGACTGAACTCAGGGCCTTGCGCTTTACCACTTTAGGCAAGCGCTATACCACTGAGCTAAATCCCCAACCCTGGGTTATATGTTTCTTATTTGTTTTTGTTTTTAAAAGAAAGAAAGCCTGGGGACATGGGTACGAAGATTCTAAGAGAGTTCGGAATGGTAAAAGGATATAGTATATGAAAAATCCAATAAAAATTAATATAGAAACTTAAAATAAATTAAGCTCCAGGTTCATGTAAATTTCTTTACAAACATTTGACAGCTAGCCTGTTTGAAAGTTTCTCCATTTTTCTGAGAACAGGAACTCTGTTATTAAATGCATGCTACTTGCTAAGTGTTGAAAGAAGGAAGGAAGGACAGAAGGACAGAGTATATCGTCCTTCTAACCTCATAACAGAGAGTGCAGAACCTCAACTTGCTGTCTGATGTACAGCCCCAGCTCTCCCTGGGCTGGGACTTCTAACTGCTCCTTATCTGTCAGTCTATTGTAGGGGCAGAGGGCTTGTCCCTGGCATTCCGGCACATGGCTAGTTCCTTGCTGGGCCACTGCAGCCAAGTGTCCTGTGAAAGCCTCCTCCATGAGGTCATCGTCTGTGTGGGCTACTTCACTGTCAACCACCCAGATAACCAGGTAAGAGCCTCTGGAAGGTACCTCAGATTACTCCCAGCACTGAGGGTGTGAGGTATTGCAGTGAGAAAAGACAGGCTAGCCTGCTGGAACCCATCTGGGCTGTATGAAGGCCTTTAACCAGGCTCCCAGGATATTTGCTGGCTTTATCTCTAAAGGGATATTTGATCTATACCAGATAGTACAAGGACCTCCTCTTAAAGCTATAAAGGTAAGATATTTTAGTAAAATACGTTTAAAGTACACAGAATCGTCCTTCTCTCGTACACAGTCAGCTTCACCTCCTGGACCATATGAATGTCAGTACTCTTTCTCTGATAAGGGAGCATCTGCATGTCTTGGCTCAGATCACGCAGCAGACATGTAAAGCTGGCCTTGGCCTTGCTCTGTCTAGGTGTTCAGAGGCCTCCAGATCATTTGGGGCAGAAGCTAAGAAGGCAAGATTCTGGCTTCTCCTGTTTGAGAGACAGACATAATTCTGTTCATGGCTACTCTATTTGGTTTCTGAGTAGGGTTTCTTCTAGGAATGCATTCTCCTGCTTTATGAAGGTGGAATGTTTGTTATAAATCAGAAAATGATAACCTTATTTCTCTTTTCAATTTATTTTTTAAATAAATCATGGCACAACTAACGCATCAAGCTAATTCTTAACTACCTCATTTATAGAGTTTTATCTAGACAGAAAGTTGGTTGTATAGATTATAGCTGAGCAAAATATCTAAACATTCCACTAACTTTTACTCTAAGCTCACTGGTTTTTATTTTAAGCAAATCTAAAATAAATGTAACTATTGGATTTTTCAGCCTAGGGCATACTAGAAGATAGGAGGAGAGATGAGTGTGCTGTCATGGCCAAGCACAAGGCAAGAAGGTGAACACCAAGAGCTACCAGTACATGTCTGATGAGGAGGGAGGGCTAGAGAGAACAAGACAAGCCTAGAAGACCAGAACACAGACTTGTAGGGTCTTAGAAATATTCAGCCCTTAGTAAACATGGGGGCAAAGTGGGTCTTCAGTGTGTTCTCTATAAGAAGGGAAAGAAATGGACAGTCCATTTAAAAAAATTCTTATGGTTAAAATATAGATGATCTAGGTGCTTAGAAGGAATATATATATATATATAATTTGTTTTTCCTTTTCCCAAACCCTGCGGCCAGGAGGCAGTTGTTTGCTGCCTCACACTATGAAAATACTCAGGAAACTCCTTCCCTTGCAAACAGTCAGGTTTTTGTCCTCTCTAAGGACCAGGCCCATAAATTGATAAAAGTTTTAAAAACTACTCTGGAAACAACTGGCGAGGAGACTCTCCTGTGTGGGTTTATTTTCTTTGTGTGTATCAATCTACTGAATGATTTTTATCTCACCTTCAAGTTTCTTCTCATGGTTGTGACTACAGAGTATTCCCTATTTGTTATGAAAAAGACATGGCAAATATAAAGAGTAAAACGGAATCCCCATTGTTTCTGATCGCAGCATCTGAAATGGTCACTAACAGGTTTCCTTCCAGAGTCTTCTTAATGAATAATTTTATGTAGTTGAACTCATATTGCATGTGTACTCATGTCCTGCTCTCTGTACTTCATTTTATACCAGAATATCATTTTTAATGGCTTTACCATGTGTGGACATTCATAGTTTACCTAACGATTTCCTGTTTTATATGTGATGGTTTATGCTATATATCATGACATTCCGCTACACTTGTAAAGAGCTGACCAGTTTGTGAGCGTGCCGCTTAGCAATTGTACACTTAAGTGTGAGTGTGCAATTCTACAGCAAGAGGTTTCATTCTTACAGGACATTTCATGCTGCTATGCTTTGAAACTTTTTGCATAAATCAACTCCATTATGACAAGTTTATGGAATTCAGACTTTTGTGGGGTTTCTGCGTTTCCTACTGATGCTAGAGCACACAGTTGTCCTCCACTTTAAAGTCCCATACTTTAGTTGGTCTCACCAGAATGAACAGAGACTGGAACAGGGGTACATGTATCTAAAAGGATAAGGAAAAAACAGCCGAAATTGGTAGAGAGAGCATGGGGGTAGGAGTAGAAGAGGGAAGGGTTAGGAGGGGACAAAAGTGGAAGAGGAAGAGGTGGTGGCAATAGCCACTGCCCCATCAGGCTTGAGCTGAAAGAAGAAAAGGATGCAGTAAGCTTTGGAGGTCACTGTTCAGAGATGACGTCACTCAGAGGACAAGACTAGAAGAGTGAAAAATGCCAGACCTTGTGTCTTGGGTACTTTGCCTCCCACAGGCATCTATTGAATCAGAGAAGCCAGTTTAACTCTGGACAGAAGATTCTAAAAAGCAAAGATTTGTAGCAACGCAATTTCTAAGCATCACCTTGTCCTGTGGAGATCTTGGTACTGTTGTACCCAAGTGTTGTCTCTCACCTCGTCAGCACTACAGTGCAGTATGATGTTAATTCCTGCCTCAGATAGGTAGGTAGGAAACGTGTTCTAAGAGGCAAGTTAAGCTCCTGAAACAAAGAAAAGCACTAGGAGACTTAAGTGAGGTGTGTAACTGTCTCATCCATTGGTGGCCACGTATGTGTATCTTGGACAGCAGTTCCTGTCCTCACAATGCCATCATGGGTTTTCTGAGCATAATGTGTTATCCCACTCCAGAAGACCCATAAAAAGTCTAGGGAGTTATAAATAAGTCCAGACCACAATTTAGCAAGTAGAGGGCCTGGGTTTTAGCTCAGCTCTGCTTCTACTCTACCTATGTGATCTTAGATGAACCCTCCCCTTTAGGTTCTTGGATCTGTGACTGTTGAAAAGTAGAGTAGTTCTGGAGAGCAGTGATGTTTACACTGTGTGAGTGTGTCCGTGTCTGTGAGTGTGTGTGTACATATGTGTCAGTGTATGTCTATGTGTGTTCTTGTGTGTGTTTGTGTGTTTTCATATGTATGTGTTCCTGTGTGTGTGAGTGTGTGCACATGTGCATGTGCGTGTGTCTGATGCTAAATTGTAGGGCTAAAATGTTTCAGCTGCTAAATTATATGTTATATATATTTCACATGATTAAAAAAGAGATTGTACTGAGATATGCCTTGAGTCAGTAACATTAAAAGTCTGAGACGACAGACCAGCATCTGATTTCAGGGAGATTCTACACCTGAATTTGTGGTTTTTAGATCCTCCTTACTCTCCTCCAGATCCTGTCAGCACCAGACAGCGTAATAAGCTGCCTCCCACTTGTGGCAGCTTGTAATTTAAAGCTCACAATCTCTTGGCTTCCCCAGTATGAACCGAGGAGAATGAGAACCATTGGCAGACACAGCAAACTTCTCTAGGTGACTTGTGGAGCTTTGCTTTTATCTGTTGTGTCCCCTAGCCCAAGTGGGGACCTATGCCAGGCTCTGTGGGCTAGGCTACACAGAGAAAAGCATAAGGCAGACAGCCACAAGTCACTGAGGTGACAACTATTTGTATCCAATGAAATTGGGGACTTTTCTGCTGTTAAAAAGGTATGTATTTGCTTTCTTTAAAAAGGAACTTGTTAATTCCCTTCCCCACCAAACCACAAATTTGCTAAGTGAACATTTGCTAAAAAGATCCGGTAAAAGCAGCTATAAGCTCTTGCCCAGCCCATGCCTGTGGAACTTTTATCCTAGAAGGTCACCTGGGCAGCCCCACCTCACAGACCAGTGGTGGTGTCCTTCACCCACACCCCTGTTCTCAGGGAATCAGTTCAGCCTGGTGGGAGAAATGATTATTCTTAGTTCAGGTAAGTTTCATGTTCCTTTGCAGGGCATGGTTTTCCAGAGAGGATCCTTCTCCTCCTGGGGAAACAACATGTTTCTCTACAAGACAGGGTCCTGAAAATCTTGCTGCAGCCTAAGTCTGTTTGATTAGGTGACTTCTTTGCATAAAGGATTGGCCTTTTTTTTCCCCTTGCTGCCACTTAGTCAATTAACCAGAAGGGCTGAGCCCCATAATACCACAGATCACTTCAGAAGAGTAAGCCAGATAATAAAAAGTAATGCCCTGTCCGTGATGGAACCAATCATCTGTTTCCTATAGGTTTACACTATCTAATTAAAATGATGTTTTAATCAAAAGCTTCTCTGTATTTTACATTTTCATGACTTTCTAAATTCTTTCCCATTTAATTATTATAATGAACATAATTAATATGTGCTGTCAGCTCCTCACTTTATTTACATTGTATTGGATAATTAAATTTGGTCTGATAATTAAATTAACTCAAATGAAAGATTGTATGGCCACCTGAATATTACTGTCATGGGAATAAGCACCTTTACATATTCATTTTGATTAGTGAATGCCTTTCTCATTAGGAAAGGCCTGATAGAGTCCAGGTACCTCAGCTTCAGTCTTACGATAACTGAAAGCAAAGATCGCTTTGGCCCACCTGTACCAGGCAGCCTCTGTAGTACTAGGAAGAAAGATCAGAGCCTTATACTTCCTCAACTCAGGACCCCTTTTTGTCCAAGAAATTGTTTCATGACCCAGAGTGGATAAGTATATAAACTAGGTATAAAAATCATGAATGATAATAAATCATGAAGGAATTTATTTTAAAATAATCCTTGGACAATGTAAGTTTACTATTGAGTAAAAACTGAAGCAAACATGGTACTAATTAGATGGGTGTGCCTGTTTCTTTTTATATAAATAATTAAATATTAGCTGAATATTTAATATTGCAGATCATAGAGCATCTTCGGCAGTCTTCAGAGTTGACTGATATCTATTAACATCAGCATGAAGACCTCCACTTCAGTGTCAAGGCAGCGGGGTGGGAGGGGGTGTGGATGGGGTGCACACCCTTATAGAAGAAGGGGGAAGGGGATGAGATAGGGGGCTTATGGACAGGAAAATCGGGAAAGGGGATAACATTTGAAATGTAAATAAAAATATCCAATAAAATATATACTAAATAAATAAATAATACCTTCACTCATATACATACATAGTACAAAATGGCAAAAGTAGGATTAGTAGGATTAGTAGGATTAGTTTTCTGAAGGTTGTTTAGTACCACAAGTCAAGTCTCAAAACATACATTCAAGTGACATTAGGTGTCTTTAGGACTATATGTGTATATGCAAATGCATATGTATATATAATAACAATTAGTGGAAAAAAGTCATGAATTTGAAGGAGAGGAAGAAGGGGTTATGTGGAAGGGTTTGGAGGGAGGAAGGGAAGGGAGACATGTAATTAAATGTGATCTCAAAAATTAAATTAAATTTTTTTTAAAAAGTATATTTAGGGCTCTTGAAATTATGGGAAATTCTGTCCTAAGGTGAGGACAAATCCATTTCCTAGGATTTTTTTTTCTTTTAAGAAATTCAAAGTAGCAACTCTGACAAGTTTTTAAAATCAGACATTAGAACACATCACAATTCAAAGATGCATTCATTTGACACTTAGAGGACAGCAGGAAAATATTAGAAGTCTTTTTCTGTAATTGAGCCGTTATGTTTCTGAAAGAGCAGAAACTTTGCTTGTACTATAAAAACTCTTCATTTCAAATCAAATATAAATAGCTTTGAATCAGAGCCAAGTGTTTCCGGTTTATTTGTTGATGTTGGGGTATGAAGGCTCTGTGTAGTTAGAAGTGTGCATGTTTTATTTTCAGAATCACAGGGACAGTGACGGTACAGGATGTGACATGGGAAAGTGCTGCCCCAATCACCTGGAGCCATCACATGTGACTTTGCATCAGTGTTTGATCACTGCATGTTGAAAGCCTTTTCCTGTTGCCACATTTTTCAGTCACCTCAGTCATTTATATGACCGAGTAATAAAGTCGTGATCCCACAATTCAACAAGCTGGGATAGAGAGCGTGGTCTGCACTGCATTAGAGGCACCTGGATGCTTCTAGGAGGACGAGAACAAGCAGGGAGACTAGACAGTGGGCTTCTATGTGTGATTGTGTGCTATGTCTTTTCCAAGTCATTTAGTAACTTAATTTATTTGTTCTTGTTTTTGTTTTAGTTTGAGGTTTTTTATTTGTTTGGTTTGGTTTTGATTGGTTAGTTATTGTTTTGGCTTGGTTTGGGTTTTTTTTTAGGGGGTTTTGTTGTTACTGTTTTTCAAGGCAGGGTTTTCCTGTGAAACTCTGGCTAACCTGAAACTCAGAGATCTGCCTGCCTCTGCCTCTAGAGCACTGGGATCAAAGGCGTGCACCATCCCATGGGCTTGTTTTCAGATAGGATCTCACTGTGATCAGGCTGACCTCCAAGTCACCTCTACCTGTTGGATGCTGGCATTAAATGTGTGCACCATGCCTGGTGACTGTTTAATCTGCTGCACTTGTGTCGTTTAGTCTACATGAGTAAATTCTCCATTTTATCCCACCAGTGTCAAGGAGGACTTGGTTGTGGTTTGGTGCAATTGCTTAGTAGGGCATTCACCACCGAGCTACCTCAGACTTTCCCTTGTAGTGTTGACTTTTTTTATTTTTTAATTTATGTGTATGTGTATAAATCAAAGAACAGTTGTGGGAGTCAGTTTTTTTTTTCCTGCCACCACCTGATTCTGGGAACCCAGGCCTACAGCCAGCACTTACTGGCTGGGCCATCTCACTGCCCTTACTTTGTTTGTGTTGTATTTGTTTGCCGTGTCAGGGCTTGAAATCAGAGCCTCACACATGGTAGGCAAGTGCCCTTCTGCTGAGCTCTACATCTCTGCTTCAGCCGTGGTCTGAGAGTGGCAGTTTGCCTAGCAGTTCCCGAGTCACAGCCCAGCTCTTAGAGCATTCAGACCTGGCCTACGTCCTGCTCAAACATCCTTTTCTTACTCTTTGTCTTTCTCAAAGTCCGATGATCCATCCCGGGCCCCACCCACTTGGTACACTCTACCGGCCTCATCTAGTCCCTGCAGTAGCTGCTGCTGCATTGGACTGAGAGTGAAGAGCACGTCCAACACTCAAGGCCTTGCTGTCATCCCAGCATCAGCACCTCATTCTTGACCTGTCACCCAAGCCACCATCTTTCTACGTTTTCTCCCTAGGATAGCTGTAACTCCTTTCAGAAGGTGGAAGTACATCGTTTCCAAGGAAAAACCCAAGAATTTCAGTAATAGAACTATTTTAGAGCCAGGTTATTATCAGTATTACAGTACCAAAGAAAAACACGGGACTTGAGGGACAAGAGTAGATCATTAAAAGTAATATTTGCCTACATATGTATGTCAGTGATGTGCCTGCAATTGAAAGGAAGAAGGCTGCCAGCCACTAATTCTAGCTATGTATAGCAGAAGTCAGCCCTCTCAGGATCCAAGCATAAGACCTTGCACTCCCTCATCATTTGACCTTTCCTACACAAATTCAGTGCCCTGACATGTGCTCACTAGATAGATAGATAGATAGATAGATAGATAGATAGATAGATAGATAGATAGACAGACAGACAGTCAGTCAGACATTCTTAGGGTTTTGCTACTGTAAACAGACACCATGACCAAAGCAAGTCTTATAAAGGACAGCGTTTAGTTGGGACTGACTTACAGGTTCAGAGGTTCAGTCCCATTATCATCAAAGTGGGAGCATGGCAGTGTCCAGGCAGGCATGGTGCAAGAGGAGCTGAGAGTTCTACATCTTCCTCTGAAGGCTGCTAGAAGACTGACTTTTAGACTGCTAGGACGAAAGTACTAAAGCCCATGCTCACAGTGACACACCTACTTCAACAAGGCCACACCTCCTAATAGGGCCTCTCCCTAGGCTTGCCCACACGTGGTCAGGTAGTCACAGCAACAATCCCACTTCTTGATTCTGATTTTCTGTTGTTGGCAAGACTTTTATCAGTATGACAAAGTACCCTAGATCCAGTCCCTCACCCCTACCCCCCTGGAATTTGAGTCCACTGTAGACACTGTTCAAAGCTTGGGGAGAGTTACTGCTTAACTCTGTAGCAGACCTGATCTTTGCCCAAGTGGTGCTGGTTTGAAGGTTTGAGGCCTATGGTGAGGCATAGTGGAAAATTAAGATAGAGCAGACAGACATACTTATTTTGGACAGCCAAGAAGCAAAGATTGTACCTCTCTCCACAGGTGGGCTTTTCTATTCACATTTTATTCCATCATCTAGACCCAGCCTCTGGGATGCTACTTCTCACATTCAGGGCAAGTCTTCCCGACCCTGAGTTAATCATCTGTGGGAGCACCCTCACACATACACACAATGTTTTACTAATATCCTCAGCTGCTCTCCATCTACTCAGGTTGACAGAAAACCATCAGAGCACTGCAGTCTCATTAGTTTTGCCACCTCATAGTACCTGATGTGCGGAGATCTACATTAGGATTTAAGAGATTAATAGTTTGCTCTTGAAGCTTGATGAAAAGAACCTGGTCTTTGGCCATGAATATATTGATTGAATATATTACCAGCTGTTCCATTCTGTAGCTTTGTGATCCTGGACAAGCCACTTACCTTCCCATTGCTTATGTTATTATGTGATATGTAGATCATATTAATAACATGCCATGTGATTGTTATGCACAGTGAATTAAATCAGTTGCTTAGCAATTAGCACGTTCCCTAGCCCAGAGCAAATGCTAACCGGTGATATCATTGGAACTATTATTGTTTCCCCCCTCCCCCCAGATTCCCTGCTCCTAATGAGAAAAGCCCCTGTATCCATTCAAGTCAGCTTTGACACTTAATACCATCTTAAGTAGGTTATCTCTGCTGTCAGAGTATGTTCTCCCATCTGCTGAGAAGATGGAGAAAGCTGTGTGACTCCGGCCTCCAATGTTCCTCTGTGAACCCAAAGCACGGGCTTGTCTTCTCATAACCAGGCCTCTAGACTTACTTCACACACTGCTCTGACCCAGCCACCAAGGAGTCCCAGGACTGTCAGTCTGGCTCAGCCAACCGGCTGCCTCCCCAAGAGGTGTGGCTGGTTCATCTGAACCTGCCTGACGACTAGTCAGTGTTTGCTTGTCTGGAAAGCAGGGAAGGTAGGAACAGAAGCAGAGGGGAGGAAGCCCTCACACCCAAATACAGCTCTGTGTTTAGCCAAGTAAAGAAGCACTAAACTTGCTGGGAGGTGCACGGAGATTGTGTTAGGAAGAGAGACTAGAAAACGGGTCACATGAATCAATGTGAACATTTAATGGGCCTTAATTGGAACCTTATCCTGCTATCCTTAGAGCAGAGAGATGAAAGCAGAAGAAATCTGAGCGACCATTTATTTTACTTGAGAAAGCAGTAAACTGAGACTACAAAAAGATTTGACTACTATTATATTTTTATGATTAAATAAAATTGTCATAGACTAGTGCTAGTGAGCCCATAAATGCTCCATGGAATGCACCATAGTTTCTGGCAGCTGTTGGATTATGGTCAGAAAACCTATCAGCCTGTCTTCTGCATTTGTGAACCCTGCCGTTCTCACACCACACAGCAGCTTACGGGAAGGAAAGCCTACCCAGTTCTGCTGGCGGGAGTCACTGGAGTGTTTGTGTCTTAAGGCATTACTAAATTCTTTGTTTCCACAGATCTCTCTTCCCCATCCTCCTACATCCTGCCATTAGAATGAGCAGAATCTCTCAATCTCTCTCCGTGTGTGTGTGTGTGTGTGTGTGTGTGTGTGTGTGTGTGTGTGTGTGTGTGTGTGTGTATCTGTATCTATGTCATGTGTATGTCTGTTCTTTATATTTTAAATATTTTAATTTTCACACTCTAGGCTCTGAGGTTGAATTGGTATATTTCATATAATAACTTCTGTTATTTCTTTTTAAGAAAAAATATATTTTAAACCCTCCCTCTTTTACCATATTTACATATACTATCTGTAGTTGTGGTCAGCACAGGTGTGTCCATGTGTACATGTCATAACACAGGACAGGATGACGTCTGGGAACTTGGAGGCCTTCAAAGATCATCTAGCTGACTTCCCTTGTGGCCAGAGAAGAGAGGCCTTCCTTCCTGCCTGCCGTTGAGCTGGTTCTCCCAACAGCCTATCCAGAGCTGCTATAAGTGCCTTCCCTTGTTCTACTCCATCCCAGCAGCAAATGGGATATGGAGACACAGGCACAGAGAAAATCTGAACTAGTCCTCAGATTGGTCATGATGTGACCGGTGCTCAATAAGCAGGCTTCCTCAGATACCCGTTAAACTGGAAGCAGAGTTTATGTATAGTCTCTGACAAATCCTAGAACTGATAGCTTAGTGTTGGCCAAGTGTGGGACTAATCTAGCACAAGCTTCTACTGCAGGATGCGTTTGGAAGGGATTTAGAATATGCTTCTTTTAAACTATAGCTCTTTTCCTCACAAAAGATTTGAGAAATAATAATTTTTTAAAAAGAGGCCTTATCATGCAACAGAACACTAGAGGGTGATTTATTCTTGGGTAAATACCAACATTGTGAATTTTGTGACCCTTTAGACGTTTACCAGTCATTCCTTCTCTTGTTTATTAGCTTTTACTAAATGCTCACCCTGTTTCAAAACATGTGCTAAGAGATTCAGAAATACCTACTGTCCCCACTGTTTTTGAGGAGTCCGCAGACCAGGTACTGTCTTAGACTCACAGGATAGTAGGAAATAAAATAGACTGTCTTTGCCCTTATGTTACTGACATTCTGAAATCCAAAGAGAAAAGAAAGACCACTCAGATCTGTGATGGAGATACTCCACAATGGAAACAATGCTTGTGCTGGCATATGAAAGTAAATGAAGGTTACTGGGTCACTCAATGGGAATGTGAATAGGAAAGAAGGTAAGAAAGGCACTGAGGGACAAAATAGCCTGACAGGTACAGGGAGCTGCGTGTTGTTCATTATGGCTGAAACTTAGCATTGAGCGGGCACAAGAGCTAAGCCTAAGATGAGGCAGAACCCAGGTCATGAAGGACCTATGTGGTGACCAAGGACTAGGAGATTGAGGAGCCCGATACTATTAGCGTGTGGCTGATGTGCTGAGACACGGATCACACGCCAGTATTTGGAGAATGGGTAGTGTCAGACCTCCACACTGGATGTCCTGCATTCAGGAGCTGCTGATACCAATAGTCAAGAGCCATTATTCTCCTCTGCAGAAGAGGAGTGAGAGATTTGCCCAGGGGTCCTTTCCTGTTCCTCTGCAGCAGAGAGCTGGTTTCTCTCAGGAAGCTAATTAATTCCTTCTCTCAGGAAGTTCACACTGGAACATAGAGACAGCCACTTACCCCTCTCTACTTGAGAAAATCCCTGTCTCTTGGCTCCCCTGGTTTCCAGTATCTAGGGGAGGCCAAGTCACAACTACTGTAAGTTTTGTTTCTCCTGACCCTGGCTCCCTCTCTTTTTTTCTCCTCTCTCTTCCTCCTTCCTGGATTCTCTAGTGCTGCTACACATCAGTGAATCCAGAACCACCAAGAAGGCTGCTGCTCATAGGCTGCCTCCTCCATAATCTGTAAGATTTCTGCAGTTAACCCCATCCTACAAATATCTGTAGAAGAGGCAAGTTTAGAAAGAGAGAAAATTGTTGCAGGACTAGACTGAGGAATCTTCAGGTTTCTTTACTTACCTTGTGATTTGATATGATTTAATATGTGGACAGAATCTTCATATTTTCTCCTGGGATATTAAAATAAAGCCACCACTCCCACCCTATCCCACAGGGCATCACATTACAGAAGCAAGGGGTGTGTATTTGGGACATGCAATTTAAAAACATGGAGAAGTTGCTAACCTCAAGGACCTTCTTGATATATTGCTCCCATCATAAGCATTGGTTCCAGATATGACAAACTGGCAAGAGCTGTAACTGACGAACCTGGCCACCATTGCTGCTACCTGTTTTCTCCAGCATTGTGCAAACCCAGGTTTGCAGAGAGGAATGTACCAACTACTTTGTTTCTGTTATGCTAGAAAAATATTCTTTGTTCCAATGATTTACAGACTCTCCGAGCTGTCTGTTTTAGTGAATTTAGATGTCTAGACACCTATTTTTGCCCCTGTGTTGAGGACATTTTGTCTCTGACAAGAAAAGGAAAAAAAACAAATTGGGAGTTCTGAGGCACAAGGAATTTGCCCCAGTGAGATTTAACTGTTTGCATTCATTCCTCTCTACTCCGTTTACCCCACCACTCTGATGGACAGAACTGGGCTGCTTTGGCAGAACAACGTTCAATGCATGGTGAATAAAACTGCCCCCTTTGACACACACACACACACACACACACACACACGAATCCCTATACCACTGTGCCAAGATGCTAAAGAGTTCCATCATCTGCCTTTACAGATTCAAAGACAGCATTAGCTGAGGGCCTTGAACCCTATGGTGAGCAAAGCCTGTGCTCTGATGTGGTAATTACAAACTCCTGAAATAACTTATAAAAAACTAATTTATAGCTCATTCTTTTCCCAAATAGTTGGGAGAAAAATCTAACATTTACCAGCACTACACTAGGCATGTAGCAGTGACACAGAGGAGCCCTTGTCCTCAACAGTCTGGAGACTTTTACTACCTGGGGTTCATGGTAGTGTGCTTTACTGAACAAGAACACAGTCAGTCACTTCACACTCTTGCTCTGTTTGTCCTTTATTTTTATGCGTATGAGTACTTTGCTTTCATGTATGTCTATGCAGTGCCCATGGAAGCCAGAAAAGAATGTTAGATCCCCTTGGACTGGAGTTGCAGATGGCTGTGAGCTGACATGTGGGTGCTGGGGATTGAACCTGGGTCCTCTAACAAAAGCAAACAATGCTTTTAAGCACTGAGCCATCTTTCCACCCTGATAATTTTCTCTTACAATCAGTTACAGATATAGAGCTGGGGCTCAGGTGACAGTAAATATTTAGGAATTTACCATAGTTCTTCTTGAAGAAAAACGTTCAAACAACAACAACAAGTTTCTGCAAATAAAGCAAAAGTAAGAAGGGAGTTCAGAATCCCTCTGTAGAAATAAATAAATCAGAATTTGATGGGTTTCTGTTCTGTTTCTAGTTGTTTTACTGTTTTTGTTTTGTGAGTGAATTCCCTGGAGCTGTAGATGTTACTCTAGCCCCTGTAGATTGTGGCCAGTATGTATACAATTAGTTGAGAAGCAGGCATACAACAGGTCTGCAGTTTACTGCTTACTGTTGTCATTTTGATATGGTCAGGGAATGTGGTATTCCTACCTATACCCCCAAAAAGTAAAGTTTTCAGGTGACAAGATTACCCTTAAAACATAGTAGGTATTTGATATTAACTACTTACAGTCACTTTTAAAGAAATATTTTAATTTCCTGCCTTCTTGTATCATATTGATTTAGTATCTATTTTTGCTGCCTTAAGGAATTAGTCCCTTCTACAATGTCAGGTATGTGAGGATCATCATGTATTTGAAAGTAATTTTTAAAGGTATATAGTATTAAATGAGGATAATTGCTTATAATTAATAAGATATTTTACCATAATATAGTCATGCTGTCAAGGCCAAACTGGAAAGAGAAGGAGATGTTTTCTCTTACATCACATGGTTCCCGACAACTTTCTGAATTTTTTTTTTTTCTTTTCTTTTTTTCGGAGCTGGGGACCGAACCCAGGGCCTTGCGCTTGCTAGGCAAGCGCTCTACCACTGAGCTAAATCCCCAACCCTGAATTTTTATTTTTTGAAATCATTTTAATCCTTACTTCTTTTATTTGTGTCCCTGTTGCATCTTCCTGTTGTCAGTTGTACCTACTTTTCTGCAACACTCTTTTCAAACTTGCTGATGCTGCACTGCTAGAGACTAGAACCCTACTCTCTTAGGTTGGCTTCTGAGGTGTGAATTGCTACCCTCAGCTGGATTATGCAGGACTTCCTGGGGTAACTGCCCTGAATTCATGAAGGAAAATGGTTTGTTCTGTAGGAATAGAGTTCTCTGACTCAATCAGTGTCTTAGCCAGTGCTGAGCTGTCCAGATGCTCTGTGGATGCCTGATGATGCACTTATCTCTGCACAGAGGCCTGCTTGCATTATTCCTTCCTTCCTTGCTTTGGCAGCAGCCCCGGTGTCACAGTTGGAGAAAGGGGGTTCTCCAGAGGGAGAGGAGATGGAGCTGCCTTCCATGTTTCTATGACTCTCCGCTCTCTTTAGATCTTAGAGTGCATAGGATAGATGTCACACGGATGGGAAAGCTACAGACTTCAATTCTTTCCTGTTTCCTATTTCTACTTTCTGTCTCTTTCCTCCTCTTCCTCTTTTCTTTTCTTTTTTCTTTTTTTCGGAGCTGGGGACCGAACCCAGGGCCTTGCGATTACTAGGCAAGCGCTCTACCACTGAGCTAAATCCCCAACCCCCCTCTTTTCTTTTCTTTCTTCTTCCTCCTCCTATTCAGATTTTTAACAAAGCAGAGGCATAGCAAATGTTAATATTTTAGTGTCATATGCTCTATGACAGCATTTTTTTAAATTAAGACCGAAGATTAGGCTTGAGAAGTGAGCATTGTCTAGAAAGAGACAGTTACTGTTCTAAGTCACAAGTTTTGTACTCAAAAGTTGAAAGGTCCCCAAGCAGACCACACACTAGCAGATGTGTGAATTCTCACTTATAAAGATAATTCATCACCAATTTACCAATCAAGAATTTCAGCTAAAGTATGTCAGCCCGAAAAACATGAAAACTATGGTAGGAGGGCTGTGGGTAGATTGCTTGCCTGGCCCCAGGCTAACAACACCTCCACAAACTGTTTTTATCAGAGTAAAATCTAAAAGGTGACAACCTTGGGAGAAAGATATACTAAAGATGTATGGATTGGAAAAATATGTCCCCATCAAGTTCACAAGGACATCTCTAATGAAAGTGAATAAAAACCAGAAAGTTGTTAAACATTTACTAAGAGGCAAGCCCCTGGAGTTGTCACAGAGACTTCCAACAGAGGAAGTCTGCTTGCTGATGCTGGAGAATTAACAGTGCTACAGAATGGAAAACCTAAGGAGCAAGAGTCTCCGCGGCATTCCGGCTGTACACTTAAAATGCAGATCACAGCAGGGAGAGGTGCTCAGCAGTTGAGAACACGAACTACTCTTTCACAGGACCCAGCTTCAATGCCTATTCATTCACAGGGGATTTGACACCTTTTTTGACCTCTGCCAGCATCAGCCACACATGGAGGCAAACCCATACACATAAAATAACAATATGTATATTGTTATGTCATGTACACATACATACATACATACATACATACATACATACATACATACATACATACGGCAGGGTTTGTAGGCCTGCCCTGGCAGGTGGCTATTTCTCAGCCACAGCAAGACAGTGCTCATTTTGGAGTCACATGTTCCAACTGTTCACTTCTAGGAGTCCTGCCCCACTCCCAACCATTTCTCTTGTTCATATTAATAAAACTGATCATTTGAAACAAACTCTTGGCACAGCCCAGCACATAACCAAGGACTGGTCACATGATACTGAGCCAAGAAAAGCATGTGTTTTAGAAGAAAGGCCTTTCATGTTAGTTTGATCTGTGTATGTTGGTTGGTTTCATCTGTTTAGAATGGCCATGGGTCATGCTCATCTATATCTGGGCTGACATTGTCACTAAAGACACTGCTGGCTAATGACCAGTCAGGGGGATAAGCTCAGAACTGCTAACGAGCTTTTCTACCCAGGAATGGGCAGCCTTGTGAAAGAGGTGGTTCTGGATGGGCCTGAAGGATAGAACGAGCCAACATTTGGAGTTTAGAGAGTTTTCCAGGCTCAGTTCCAGCCCAGACTGGCTGGGGACTTAGACTACATCTCTTGAACTTCCTGGAGCTTGAATCCCTCTTTATGACAGCAGTGGTCCCTGTCTGCCACCTTGGAGCTGACTTCAGATGCTGTAGACAGAGAGGCTAGGCTCCTGAGTACGGTCTCAGCCTAGCTGGAGGTTGCTAAGGTTCTGGAAATACCCTAGATGATCTTGACCTCTTTCCTCCCTCATAAGACACAAATGTTACCTAGTCCATAAAAGTCGTTTTCCGTATCTCTCCCTGTAGGCAAACCAGAATTCCCTAGTTGGTCTCAGGGCCTTGAGATCTCACTCAGTTCTGGTGTCCTTCTAGACAATGTAGCTCAGAGTATCACAAAATCCAATCACTTTGCTGTTTGCTGCTGGGAAGGTGAGTGAGGGATATGATAAGTTTTGATACTTCTCACAGGTATGCACCACTACACCTGGCTGAACTGACTTTTGTCATTTATACTACTTGGGATGTCTTCCAGTACTTGAGGATTTCAAGTATGTTAAGGGAAGCTCATCCTAGATATGAATTGGAAGCCAATAACAGTTTCCATAATAACAAGTCCAACACAGTGACCTCAAACTCAATGTAGACAGACGGACAGACACGAAAAGAGGGAGGGTGGAAGGGAGGAAACACGCACTAAGCCTCTGTTGCTCTCTACTACTTACCTGTGTTTCTTGGACCATGCTTATGCAAGGATTTTCTTTTCAAAACTGTCAGAATGCATTTCCTATTTCACTACCACAAGATCCTGGCTGGTACCCCAAACACTGTTTGCATAGCTCTGTTCTGCACAGGCAAGGCCAGAGAGCAACCTCAGTAATGGCTTCTCAGGTGACATTAAGCCTGCTGATGATTGAAGCCTGCCTCTACCAGACCCTCTGCTCTAGGGAAATGGGGGAGGGATGCTGGAAAGCAGTTGTTAGGCTGGGTGTGAGCCCTGTTCCTGGTCCAACAGAAAATGCAGAACAGAAAACTGGTAAGATAACCAGTAGTCCTAACTAATACTGCCTATGCTTTGAGGGCATGGACACATTAGGTCTGCAATTAAACCTTGAAAGCTTCTGTCCACCTCTTTTATGAAAAAGACTCTGAACTTAAATCAGCTGAGTGGTTATAATGATCGTGACAGAGCCAGACCTAGAGCCCACAGCTGTGTGATGCCAACATGCACTCTGAGACACAGAGCCTATAACCCAGCCCAGGGAAAGCCGCTTACCTCTGTAGCACCCGGAGAGCTATGGCAGTCTTTTAATGGGACATCATTCTGAGGACATTGGATCCGTGGGTTTATCACAAGAATAATAGAAGTATCACTCTGTCCAGATGCACTAGGCCAAGGAAACACACACAGCTAGGCAGCCAGAAAGAAGATCCTCAGGAAAGCCTGACCATGCTGATAACCTGACCTCAGACTTCTAGCCTCCTGAATGGTAGGAAATAAATGTGTGTCACTTATGTCCCTCTAAGCTATAGTGTTTTGCTTTGGTCAGCTAAGACAAACTCATATTAAATCTGTGAGTTTCTTCCCTCCACCAAAAATTCCTTCATCTACAGTTTCCAAGTGCCTGCATCTGATCCTGTCTTCCACATACAATTCACCATGTCAATGTGGCTTCAAGAGAATGTAGAAGGAACACTCTCCTCACACAGTACAGCATCCTTACCAGATTCCTTGTGTGTATAAATACCTCATCTCCCACAAAACTAATGTCAATCTTGCCCAACATACTGCACCTTCACTGTGTGTGAGGAGGACTCCTGGTTCTCTTTTGTCCCTATGGCATTAGTATATACTTGGCATGGAACACAAATGAAGGCTCAAGTTAGCACTCTCTGGTTGGCGCCAGAAGCCTAGTGGGTGGCCAGGATCCAAAGCAAATTAAAGAACTACCAAGTTCATTTGTGTATCCTGGACACCACCACCCATCCTCTTACCTGGAGTCCCTTTTTCTCTGACACCCAAATCCTCCTGGTCGTCCCCCCCCCCATTTCCAGAATTCTCTTTCCTTTTTCTAAAGCTACAGCTTGCAGAGTCATTACTACTAATGTCCATTACTAGTTAGTCACCACGGGACTCTTCTCTGCCACCTGTGATTCCCTCATCAAGGACACTAAAGAAAACCCTATGGTCAATAGGGCAACAGGGACAGAATTATGCCCTGACTTCTCCCTAAGAGACCAGAGGAGCTGTGCTGCCACAGCCTCCCGGAGCAGAATGGAAGGGTGGCTGCAGAGCCTTTCTCATCCAGTCAAATGGTTTCCTATTGTTTCCCTCAAATTTAAACTATAGAAACCTTTCAATGAGAAAGAATATGTTTAAAAATCCAGTATTCTTGGCCATTTTTTCTTTCTTTATCGGGGTATATCATAATACTGTTGTTGATTTACTTTGTAAACCTGATCTATTTGATTTGTATGTGAAAGAGAGATTTCAAAAAATACTTTTAAAAATACTGTCCAAAGCAATTGAACAGTTTGCCAAAGGCTACTCAGCTGATTAGTGAATAAAGGCAGATCCCTCAGATCTCCAGTTCTTTGATTAGCACCTTTTTTTTTTTTTTTTTTTTTTTGAGACAACCTCTCTCTATGTAATCTTGGCTGTCCTGGAATTCACTATGTAGATCAGGCTGTCCTTGAACACACAGAGCCCCACCTGTCTCTGCCTCCTCAATGCTGGGGTTAAAGTGTGCATCATCATGCCTGGCAAACACCTGTCTCATAACTGTACCTACAGGCAAGGTCACTTTGCACCTCTCTTAATCTGTACATTTATGTGTTTATTTGTGTATGTGCAGTTCTGTTGCGCATATGAACACAGTGCTTGTGTGTCAGTAGTACTTATATGACAGTCCCAGGACAACTTACAAAAGTCGATTCTTTCTTTCCACCATGTCTCCTTCCCATCTGGGTTCCTGGGGTCATACCCAGGTTGTCAGGCTTGATGACCAACACCTTTTCCATTAGTCACATGGCCAGACTCCTCTTGGTAATACTGGAGCCCAGCTCAGCATCTGAACATGGACAATATGTTTGAAGGAGCCTTTCATTATCACTAGGTTATACTTGTTCCTGCCTTGGTATCTCTAGCTGAAGACTTTAGCCACCTTAGAATCACCCAGCCAGGGCACGCCCATCTTACTGCTGCAGTGCTCTGGAAGGAAACGCTGGGATTCCAGTTAACCAGTACATCCTGAAAGGTGGGAAGGTATCCTGACCAGTACTCACCTTAGGACTTGGGTGGCAAGATGACAGTCCTTACAGTGATGTCATTACAACTCCATCAAGAAGGTAGACAAACTCCAGAAACTCTGTACTATAAGTGTGAGTTGATTAACTATGCACAGCCAGGAAGACCCTTGTGTTCCATGATGATTCTGCTAACTTCCTACTGCTTTTGGAAATTTTGGAAAGCAGTCCAGAATGGTATTTGATCTCCTAAACCCTGGAAATGAGTGAGGAAATGAAATAAAACTAAGGCCTGCCTTCAGCCTGGCATTCTTTCACAAGCCCCATGGGCAACTCTCCTAGTGCTTGATGCCCTGAGCATCAAAGTCAGGATGTTCATATTCCCCAGGCTTGCTCCCCTGACCCTAAGGGAAGCACTTACCCAATCTAGCTGACTGTTCACGCTCACTACATCACACTCTGCTCCACAAACCCACCTGAATTGGCCCACCAGGTCTCGATGCACTTTCTGGACCTCCCAACCCTACCTTCCCACAGCATCTGAAGTGTCCCACTGACCACACCGGCCCTTACAGATTCCTTACAAATAACTAGGCTGGGTCCTGCAGTAGGCGATCTTATGGCTACAGCTCTTTAATACGAGGTAACCAAACTGTCCTTTGCCCATTTGCATCTTCTCTAGTCCAAAGACCTAAAGGTAGTAGCCTCCATCAGGGTTGGCTTACTGCATTGCCATGAGATTTATAAACTCACTCTATAAGCAGGTAATGGATAATCACTGCTGTTCCTTGAGGCAGGGGACACTGCTTTAGGAGGCTGAATACGGTGAGTACAACGGATGTTCTCACACTCTGCGCTAATTTACCAGAACCAGGGAGCTGGCGTCTTTGAGTTGATATTGTGTCTGTGCCAGCCAAACTGGCCCCTTTTAATGCTTTTTGAATTACTGAATTGTCATAATAATGGCATTTTAACAATGAAGTTTTAAAAAAAACTTAGTTCTTAATTTTTGCCCCCCCCAGAGGGTTTCAATAATGGCATTGTTATAAATTCTAAAGTGGTAACCATTTGGCTGTGTTACAAAATATGTAGATAATAATTAAAATAAAAAATTTAAGTGGAAGCTTTACCAATAAGGTGGATGGTGAAGCACATTTTTCTCGGCTGTTGTCAGAAATGGCATTGCACAGCCATGTGCAGAATTGTCACAGTGCAAGTCTTTAAAATTCCTTTTGGATTTAAAGGTATTAACAGGTCCCTATCAACAGTCTCCAAAACTTTTGATGTCATTTTAGCTATTGAACAAAAATATGTGAACTATTACTTTGTTGATTTTGTTCTTAAAGTACACTGCATTATCATCTGAGAATGTGTTCTTAAAATATTGTTAAAAGTACTTTGAAAACTTGTAAATCCCAGTAATTTATGTTTCTCCTGCCTCTGCTGTTTCACTTTGTCCTTCTGGTTTCAATTTGAATGCCATCCTGTCTGGGTGTGTACCTGTAACGTTGTGTTCTCCCCCACCCCGCCCCCAGTACAATTTACAGTCCTGACCTGCAGCCTTTGCAGTGTCCCTAATGTTCTCGGGTTTCCTCCCGTACTGCGAGGTGGGCTTTGAGTTCCTCTGCTATTGCATATCAGAATTGTCTAATCGTAGTTACTTGAAACAGATCTGATTTTGGCATTTCTTAGTTTATCATTTCAGCCTAGGGAGTGAATTAGGAGAGCTTCCCTGCCAGCCCACTAATTGCATTGCCCTATTAAAGTGTACACAGTTGTAAACCCAGACAACAGTCTCATTATCTAAACAGTTCTCCTTTTAGACTCAATGGCACTGATGGGAACCAAGATAAGGAGTAGGGATTGGAGGAAGGGTCTTTTAGAGCCTGTACTAGCTAAAACCATTCCATTCCCTACAGCCAGCCCCCTTTTCTTCCTAGGACTTGTCTACATAAGGAACCCATCTAGCTGCATGCAGTGTACACAGTGCGCAGAGACTGCAGTGAGCAGGGCTCCTGCAGACACTATCTTACTTTGTTAGGAGCAGGAGACTGCTATGAGGACATGAGGGTGCTCAGTTAAAAGTGTGTGTCCTAAATTTGTTGCCTAGGTGATGGATGGCTCTCTCCGTGGAAGTCGTGCCCTTCACCGTGGATTATGATTGTTAAATGACCATAAAACCTTCAGAATCTTTTTTTTTTTAAGTTGAGAAATGAGGTTTCTAAAAGTTTGGCTCTTTGCAGCTGTCACTGACATTGAGCTCTGGTAAGGAACCAAGTGCCTTTATCTACCTTTACCTCCTTCACTCGGTCCCTGGTGCAGACCAACAGCAGCTGACTAAGGGTCAGGCCAGGGTTTTGGCAGTTGACCATCTCCTTCTCTGTTGCAGGTAATTGTACAGTCCGGCCGCCACCCCACGGTGCTGCAGAAGCTCTGCCAGCTGCCTTTCCAGTATTTCAGTGACCCGAGGCTCATCAAAGTGCTGTTCCCTTCACTTATCGCTGCGTGTCACAACAACCATCAGAACAAGCTCATTCTGGAGCAAGAGATGAGCTGTGTTTTACTGGCCACATTCATTCAGGTACCTTCAACCTAATGCCTTGTTTCTCCTGTTTTATGGGAAACTCAGGAGACTGAGAAGTAAATATGAGGCAGCTTCACTCTCGCCCTCCACCTGTGTCTGTGCTCAGAACGTAATTTCTAAAGCCCGAAGTCACATTACTAGAAGCAGGGTGGAGTGTCAAATGCTTCTGCCCGGAGGATTTCAAGCACGAGCTTGTTTGCCATTGATATAATGAAAACTTATACCCAGTTAAAAGTGTTTAACAGGACACCAGGCTCCTTTAAGGCTTCAACTGGCACGTGTGTCTGCTTTTCAGTCTTGCTACAAAGGATAGTCGCTGAAGAAAGATAAAACTTCGAATTTATTTGAACATTTTAAAAATAAATAATGATGTGCTTGGTGCAGCAGTACAACCTTGTATTTGATCCAACGAAATTCTGTGGGATTGAAGTCAGAGTCAGTGGCGTGGCAAGCACTGACGCAGGGTACACGTTAGTTCACTGAGCTGGCAGAGCGGTGACAAGATGACAGTTCCAAACGAGGGTTTTTCAATCTTTGTGGATTATTTTATGAAATGTCTCTTTTTTCCCCAAATGTTCCACTCTTAAAATTGCTCCCTGCTGCACATACTTCCTGTCCTCCTAATAGTGAAACAGGAAGCAGTGTTGTGTGTGCTGTCCCTGTGCTGGCCGGTGCTCCGATATCTCTGTCAGAGTGTGAGTATATGCAGCTGCCTGGGAGCCACAGAGGAGAGTCAGGACGTCAGGGCCTTCTTTATGGCCGTCAGTACTCCTCGTCTTTCTGTGAGCGATCAGTTAATGAGCACTGCTCTCGAGGTCAGTGAGGTTTAGAAATATTTTTCCGTTTTGAGTCTGGGTCCTATTTTCTGAAAACGCATTCAAGTTATGTATTCGGATCTGCAAGCATGATTTCAGACTGGTTCATGATTAAATTAAAATCTTAAACTCTTACCACTGTAAAAAAAACCATCACTTCAGCACAGGACTCTTCATCTGATCTTAGAGATACTCGCTAGGTCATTGAGTAAAAGTGCACGTTAGGCATTTTCAGACCGTGGTCTTTTCTGTTCAGATCACTCACTGTGTTGGGCTCTTCCCTAGACCCTGGGGTTGTATCAGTGAACAAGACAGACAAAACCCACCTTCAAAACCATTCATGAAACAACAAAAGACCATGTAGCAGAACAGTTAGTTAGGAGCTGAATGCTGTAACTAAATGTTACTAAATGTACTAAATGTAGAGAAAAGCCACGGTCTGGGAGGGAGGGACATAGGGGGGAAGGGAAGCTTTTTAGAGCTTAAATGGAGAGGCCTCGATGGAGACAAGTTTCCATGTATGCCACATTAGTTTCTTAAAAAATACTTTAAAAATATAAGCACTCGGGAGGTTGAAGCAGGAAGATGACAGTGTGAAACCATCCTAAAGTGTGTAGTGAGACTGTCTCAAACACAAGTATGAACACAAGTTTATATACACACACACACACATATATGTATATGTGTACTATATATGTATACTTACATACATACACATACCATTTGGGAGTAATATCACAACTATTCCAAGTAAACCATTTTTAATACAGTTTTGCTAAGTGGTACAGAAATAACTTTGTTTTTAATTTGGGGTAGCATTATTTTTAATTTAGGGTAGACTAGTAAAGTAGGATCATTTTTAATTGTGTTCAAGAAAATTAGTTTGAATTTTAACTTATAAATTTGTCATGGTTCCATATATAGATTATTAATAATCACTAATGTTAAAGTGAGATTATGGCCTGTCGTTTTTGTTTTTTTGTTTTTCTTTTTTTCGGAGCTGGGGACCGAACCCAGGGCCTTGCAAGCACTCTACCACTGAGCTAAATCCCCAACCCCTGTCGTTGGTTTCTGAAGATTTGTAGTCTACATTTTTTTCTATTTCCATCTGAAAGTGAAGTGAGCACAACACTTGTTTTTGTTTAGCGTTTGAGACAGGGTTTCTTTCTCTGTGGAACAGTCCTGGACGTTCTGGATTACACAGTCTCTCACATTCGTAGTTAAAGCTCTTGCCAGGAACAGTGGCAACACCTATAATACAAGCACTCAAGAGTCTGAATAGGGCAGGGTCACTCACTGGAGTGCAGCCTGGGTTAGAGTGATAAAATCATAGTCTCCTACACACATCCCAAAAACCTTTATCAAAATCTCTTCTTGCCTTAAAATAGTACATTTGGCTGAGGTTTCAGGGTTCAGTATACAGTTATGGTTGTAGACAGTGCTCTGGCCCTTGGCAGTGCTCATGAAGACTTAGTTTCAGCTTTCGAGAGTCTGGCCGCACTCATTCTCTTCTGCTGTTCTGAGCTCCTGTGACACAGGATTAGAGGGACTTTGTGCAGTTCTGATCAGAACGGTAGTCTCAACTCCACGTCTCTCTTCTCACACAGGACTTTGCACAGACTCCGGGTCATGTGGATAACCAGTCTTCGAATCCCAAAGGTGAGTCCCGCTAAGACTAAATCCCACATATGTGTCAGCTACCTGAATGGGCTTGCATTCCTTTTTCCAGAACAATTAGAGAATTCCTGTGTCACCTCAAGTATGTGAGGTTCAGACACCAAATACTTGGAGAATAATGAAATCAACTATATCATGTGAATCTACAGAGAAGATTCACAGAAATAAAGAAAACCAGAAACCGCCTTTGTCCTTACCTAGTATATATAAGATCTATTAACTGCTAATTACTAGCCAGAAGGAAACCAGTCATATAACATTACCATTGGCCACCAGATCACTATAAGTGCTTCAGTCCCTAACATGGGTTCTCTGTCCATGTTGAAATAAAGTGCCATGACAATAGCTACACCCCTAAATTCAAGCACTTGACCTATTTTAATTGAAAATAAACTTTACATTGAGAAACATTAACATCCCATTAGCAGAGTTCTGGAAGTAAAGAGTCTCAGGCATTTGTTCTCTTTTTGTTCTGCTGAGTTGTTCTCCTGGTCAGAGACAGAGATGTAGAATTTTAAGCTTCATTTTTACCATCTTAAATACCTTAAAATAGCCTACTACCGAGGCTGTAACTGAAGTACAGTTTGCTCTCTGGCTGCTGTGGCAGAATGTCTGATTAATGAGCCCCACTCTAGATTTTCCTAAGCCCTCATCAGTTTGATAGTGATAAATGTTCTTCAGAACTGGACATAGTAGCATACGTCTGTATCCCAGCACAGGGAGGTAGACACAGAACCCTTTCAAAGTCACCCTTAGCCATAGACTGTGTTTGAGGCCAACCTGGGCTACATAAGAGCCTATCTCATGAGATGAAATATATAACATTCATTGTTCTTAGGCCCACTCCTATAGGTTCTTTACAGCACCTATCAAGAAGCCTTTACTTGGAGACAATTCGGCTGTCATTAAAAAAAAAAATCTACAGTAGGCAGGTGTTGCAAAGTACATAGAAGGAAAAACAACAAAACTGTTACAGTATCATGAAAAAAAATGGGAGGCTTTATTGACTCAGGTACTCAGAAAAGTAAACAGAAAGATATGCAACTTCTCAGAAATTCAAGCCAGTGCCATTGTTTCCCGAACTCTGCAAGTTCAGGTCTGCCCTCACTCAGTTACAGCCTGTTTCTTCTTTCTTTTCTTTTCTTTTTTTTTTTTTAAGCTATTAGAACATGTGAGGGAAATCAGTACCGTTTGTTACTATTTCTTACAAAACACATTTAATTTTTAAGCATATGAAAATACTTTTGCAAATATTCTAATGTATTTAATTTTAATTAAGCAACAATATTTTTTGCCAGTATAACTGTGTAGATGTTTTTCTTTTTCTTCTGCCTTAAAAAAGATGAGTCACCATTTAAAAGTGTCTGGAAAGCCAAGTCCGAAGCTGAGGCTGCCTCCCTTTGCCTGGTTGAGCAGAGCCAAAGGAAGTCTCAACCTTTCTTCTCAGGGATGGGGTGGGGGTGGGCAGGCACTTTCTTTGCTGTCCTTGTGTCTACGACAGGCCTCACACACGAGACAGCCATTGGACAGCTCTCTGCTTTGCTTCCAGCACCGTCAGTAACAGTTCATAGCAGACTCACTCAGTGAACGAAAAAACGGTGGGAGAGCTGGACACGGCTCAGCAGCTAAGCTCACCTGCTGCCCTCACTGAGGACCAGAGTTCAGTTCTCAGCACCCATGTCAGGCAGCTCACAACCCCTTGTAACCCCAGTTCTAGGAGATCCAGTGCCTCTAATTGTGTGTGTGTGTGTGTGTGTGTGTATGTGTGTGTGTACATATATATGTATATGCACATATCCCAGTATGATATAGGCACAGGCACAAGTTACAAGCCAGCCAGGGCTACACAATGAAACCTGACTCAGAAAAATTAATAATCTATTTTTTGTAAGATGACTTCTTACCAAGTACCCAGCTTACAGCTTTTATATGGGTTCCCTTTTTACTTAGCTTAAGGCCTTAATAAAATGCGTCTGTCATTTTTAGGTTGTTATCCAGGTAACCTCTTAGATTTAAAAGGAGCTGTGGGCTCCCAGGTTCTCACCACTAAGAAGAATTTCAGCGTTCATATCCACTACCCCATGATTACACCAAGGTTTTTTTTTTTTGGGGGGGGGGACTGTTAAAGGTCACCTCTGCTCTCTAGATAATACTGAATACCAGATTTGAACAGTTTCAAAGTTATGCTAAGTCTATGTTTTAAATTAAGTAGATTATTTTGGGAAAAAGAAGTTACCATTTAGGCCCAGTTGTGACTCAGTGGAGGAGCTGGTCCTTGTGTACAGAGTGCTAAGTTCAGTCTTCAGCACCAAAAATAATAAAAAAAAGTCACCATTCACAAAAATGTGCCCATACAAGACCATACATGGCTGTCACTCTGTTATGTTCACTGTACCTGTTTGCTCATTCTCAAGTCCCAAAATAAATACTTCATAAGGTTTTATATATGGGTTAAAGTCTGAATATGCTAGAAGCACAGACTGAATTGTGGCTAAAATACATGTTTATAGTTTATAACACACTAGAGCGCTTTACTTGGAATGTATGGTTCATTCGCCTTCTAATATCAACATAAGTTTAATATCTAAGCCTTCAGAGTTTACTTTTTATCTCTTTTCTATCTCCCTCAGGAAAATGCGGAAACCCCGGGGACTACCTGGAGCTGGCTAACAGATTTCCTCAGCAGGCCTGGGAAGAAGCCAGGCAATTTTTCTTGAAAAAAGAAAAAAAATAAATGTTTGTTTTTTGTTTTTGTTTTTTTTTTTTTAGTTAATTTTGTATTTGAGTACCTTTGCTAGTGCTTTCCGTGTTCCTTTGGGAACGTGTGGTCTGTCCATCCTCTTCCCTCCGCTGTAGATGTGCTCCTCTTGGCAGTGTTTATAGAGACTACAGACCGGGCTGTCCTCCTGACTTTGCAGATTGGTCCGTCTCATTTATGCACTTATTTTGGCGTTTGTCTACTTCCATGCTGTGTAAGTTGCAATTGTAATATGAGTAAGATTATACAAATATCATTCTTGTAATGAAGTAACACAGTTTTCAGTGTTGACTTTTCACATTAAAGCAGTACGAATTTGAGAAAGTGTTAAGACTTTATAAGCCCTGCACTAAGTTTTTCTTCTAAAACTTGGAGTTG
Organism: Rattus rattus; assembly: GCF_011064425.1. Classification (NCBI taxonomy): domain Eukaryota; kingdom Metazoa; phylum Chordata; class Mammalia; order Rodentia; family Muridae; genus Rattus; species Rattus rattus. Next base: position 49,619,569 of record NC_046161.1, on the reverse strand, counting down.
AGACCTGTGTAGGTAATATTTTCAGTAAGCCTTGGGACTGTTTGAAATTACAGCACCTAACCACGGGTTGGGAACTTCATTGGCAGATAGCACTGTGAACTATTGTGTTTCTGAGTTAAATTTAGCCCTAAAATTATTTAAAAAAAAAAAAAGAGGGGGCATCAAGTATTTTCTTAAATAATTTACTTGAAACAACATGGAGTAAAAGAAACAATGAGGGTGGCCATGTCTCTGAATACAAGCTATCATGTGCACGCAGTAGTGCCATGCTGTGCCGCAGGGGGCCCTCTTAACCCACCCAGTGTGGAGCCTGAGTGACATTGGTTGCAGTTACCAGCAAAGATCTAGCTGTGGAAAATTGACTCCAAAACCTGAAGATTGTGACAGGAAACTGAACAACACAGTTTTGCCTTTCTTACAGAAAAGCAAACTTACCTAACATTCCCCACACTTCCTTTTTGAACCTCATGGCGCTACAGTTTTTTTATGTTCAATGTATTTTACTGTTTTACAAATCGAAAGAAAATAAAGAGGTCTGATGTAAGCCATGCCAAGCACTGTGGGTGCTCCTGCTTGGACCCTACACACCCCATCTCTGGGGAGGGAAGGAGAGAGGGACAACTAAAATTGCAGGTATGAAGGGGGCTGGTAGAGGGCGGCCCTCGCAGGGTGGTGGGGGAACATCAAATATTTATAATGTTTCCTGCGAGGCTATTCACGATGGAATATATATCTCTTATCTGCTCGGAAATTTGCCAAAAGACCATAAATAATAGAGACAACCGTGATTAACCTCCCAGAATTCGCAATTAAACATGTCGGACTGCCCTTCTGTGGGACGTGCCCGCCACAGTCAGCAGTGCCCGCGGCTTCCACCTGGGGCAGTGGCGCACCACCAACTGAGAATTCGAACCCGACGTGGGAAAGCTGCTTGGACTCCTAGGAGCAGCAACATTTGCACAACATTTTGTACCCAGGGTAACAAAATTACCCCTAAACTCTTCCGAGCCAGTTACTCTAAAAGCCCAAGGGCACGTCAGAACTGCTGCTTCTTACAGGGTCCTCAGGTGCAACTGCCCCACCCCCAAACCCCGCCAGACTCTGACAGTCGCTGCGTTGTGACCTTGAATCGGGAGCTCAGCATCTAAGTCAAGACCTGGCTCTAACCTTAACCTCTGTTCGTCAGTCCCTTGCAGCTGTGAAAAACACCAGCATCTTTCCTTGGCTCCTGACCCTCTCTGGGGGATATCAGAGACGACATTGTCCTCTAGGTTCCCAATCTTTCCCCTCTCTGCCCCACACTTGATGTACACATCCAACTTCCCAACAGGCAAACTTTTGCCCACCCCTGAGCCCAACTGATAACCCACTCTCCCTCTAGGTGCTGACCTTCTTGACCAAAGGCTGGATCGACCAAGCATTGCTTCCTGGCTGGGGGTTGCTGCAAAAGGCACAAAGGCCCAGCCCCCCACATCTGGATCTGAGCGGAGTACTTACTTCCTTGTGCCCTTTCTGGCTCCCATCACTATTCTCAACCTAGCTCTATTTAGCTGTATTCTCCATGCGCAGTCTTCATCAACAAGGTGCTAGCCTGTAATTGGTCACACAATCCTCATTATAGCACGGAATCTCAGCATTTTAAAGAAAGTTTACTTTTACATCAATCAGACCCACAGTTAAAAGCCTCTAATCTGCCCATGCATCAGCTTAATAAACTCCGAATTTCCTGCTTTTATCGCAGCTCCATTGGGAACTTATTTCTCTGCACAAACTTACTCGTCCATTGTTTTCTCCCTCCAAAGGGGCTAATTCATTCTCTCTCTCTCTCTCTCTCTCTCTCTCTCTCTCTCTCTCTCTCTCTCTCTCTCTCTCTCCTCCCCCTCACAGCTAACTGCTGGGCAGTGTAAAGCCCACCCCTAGGCAAAAGTGGCAGAGTCTGGCATTTGGGGAGGGCAGTTTTAGAACAATGGCTCATTTAAACCTGGTCTCCCCAGCTCTGAGCTTTAACCTACTCCGTATTCAAAACTGAAAGGCTGGTGGTTTCTGTCCGGCACTCACTCATCCAATATTAAAATTCTATGGGAATACTGCCACAAGGACTCTGAATTTCCCAGAATTATGCAGCCTTACAATGTGTACCAAATTGTGTGGCCAAAAATTTGTCTGATTCTGGGATCCTTTTCCTGCCTCAATTCAACAGAGCTAAGCAAATAATTAGTTACATCTTCTGAGGAAATCATACTCTGAAGTGAATCATGCTAAATAATTCCATTTTTCCATCCATAGTCCCTTTCCTTGAACTAAGATTTTCCTCCAGATCTGGATGACTCCAGCTCAACATTAGCGCAAAATATAAAAGTTGTGATTGTCACCGGTGATTTAATTTACTAGAAGATCTCTGCTTCATTACAGAAGATGTTTAAAGACGGCCTGGGCACCAGTGAAATTGATATTTATTAATGTAACTAACTGTAGATCTGACACCTTGCCAAGGACATTACAATCCTTCCCTCCTGGGAACTTGAGAGTGCCACACACTCCTCTGGGTGGGTAGTGGGAGAAAAAACTTGTGATCACTCACACCTCTCTCTCTGCACCACAACCACTTTACCTGGGCAATTCCCCCAAAGTAATAAAAGGCACACAAAAGTGTCCAGTGGAAATGGATTGTTGGTTGGCTTAAGCTATAAATGATGAGGGGAAAGATTATGGTAACTAGGTGGGTAGATATTTGTAAAATACTGCACCCTGTCCAAAGTGAAAATTTATCGCTAATACTGAAATTCCTTAAGGGCCCATTCCTTTTTAATAAAAAGTAAAAAAACAGTATTCTGATAGGCAAGTTTCCAAAAGTAAGATTTATTATAGTTTCGTTTCCCCATCCAATAGCCAACCAGATGCAAAACAGAAATCTGTATTTCTGCTTGGAAAGGAATGGTCTAATAAGAGAATGACGCCCAAAGAACAAGCCTTTCAAGGTAAACCTGGCCCTAATTAACTCTGTGTATGTATATAATATAGATATACAGAATATGTGTGTATATATATGTAAATTTGCAGACCATTTCCTAAATCCCCAAGAAGAAGAAAGTTCGATTTTTTTAAAGTGCTTGCATCGCTTTGACTTTCAGGAAGTAAACTATAAATATGATTCCATTTTCCCACCTGTTATTTTTTTTTAATTGCCAGGAACCGTTCCATCCTTAACTGGGGTTGTGGGGTGCATGTGTGTGAAACTGCTGGACGGCCCAAGCAACTGCTTCTAACAGAAAGTTTCTACTCCTCTATCCCAGACTGCACATTTATTAGTCCCTACCTATATGCTAGAAATGGTAACTGTCCCCTACCCAGTAGGGCACTACACTTTTTCAAAAAAACAAAACAACTAGCAAGCACAAGGCCCTGGGGTCGGTCCCCAGCTCCGAAAAAAAGAAAAGAAAAGAAAAGAAAAGAAAACAAAACCTGTACACAGAGGGACAACCTGATGGCCATTTAACTGTGCAGACAAGAATGTAGAAATGTCAGATTGTTGCAGGATGGTGGTTTGACTGGAAGCTGGCAGCTTTCTGAACCAGCTTTAGGGAAGAACTGTCCCAGACTGCCAAAGGGTTAAATATTTGTAGAGGGTAAAACCTGAGCCTGCCGGGATCTTTTTTTTTTTTCTGCTTGCCCGGGGGCCTGCTGCAGATTCAGTATCTCTTGGTTATTTCCTGCGATCACTAAAGCCAGTTTTCAAGAAAACAAGTCGCAGGGGTTTGAAATGTCACACCAAGTGACCTGGGCACGACATATCCAGGGGCCATCCCCCGCCCCCTCCATTTCGGGCCTGGAAAGAAAATAAACCAAGGACACGCCAGACTGGTTCTGGGTGGACTTATTTTCTCCTGCAGCCGCGGTCCTAGCGGGGGCTTGTTGTGGCTCCTTCAGTGTATCGCTTGCAGGTGATGCCAAACGTAGATAAGGAGCCGCCCCGGCCTTCTCCTCTGTCTAGACGGGGGAATTAATAAATGCAGCGAGATTGATCACGTCGCGCATCCACTCTAGGGACAACACGGAGGACGCGCCGCAGAGCCCGGGGCCGCAGGGTGAGCTTCACTCCCTAAACCAGTCACCCCACAATCCAATCGGGGACCAGTCTCTATGCCTCCTCGCCTCCCGCAAGGAGCGCCCCCGCTTCCGGAAACGCCTCGCAATTCACACTGCACCGGAACCGCCCTGCCCCGCCCCGTCGGCACCCAATAAGTGTCGGGCCCGCCCCATAGACGCCCAATCCCCGTCGGGCACGCCCTCGGTGCCCAATCAGGGTCTGGCCCGCCGGTCGGGCGCCGATTGACCCGCAGCACGAGGGCGGGTGGAGCCGGTGAAGCTGAAACGAGGCCCACTCGCGAAGTGGCGTTCGTCTGGCTCCCGTGGCGCCAACAGCACACAGGCGCGGCATGGCATCGGGTTGTTTTTTATTAAGATCAAAATATTCGTCCCACTATTCGCCTCACAATAAATAACAATAACTTACGTTTGTTCGGCAAAGGTTCTCACTGTCCTCCGTCGACTGATAATTTAAAACACTTTTTAAAAGACAGTCTCGTTTCTACTCTGTCCGGCAGTCATGCGCTTTTGGGGTTATGTCTGTTTCTTGGAATTGTCCCGTCCTCGCCGCCAAGTCCAGAGCAAAGCCTCGGTCAGCGCAGGCGAATTCGGAGCAGGCGTCCTCGCCGGTAGAGCCCTGTAGGACCCCACCAAATGGGTTCCCGGGCGAGTGGGGCGCAGAGACAGAGTGGCAGTTCCCCACGCGGCGAGGGAGAGGCGAGGGCGGAGCCAACCCAGAATGTCCCAAATTCTAGTTACGAGGAAAAAAAAAAAAAACCGAAAAGTCCTTGAAGCAGGAGTCTCCAGTCTCAGCGAGGCAGGCAAGTGTCCCCGCGCTGCTGGCCGTCCTGTCGCTGTCGCGTGCCTCTGCCCGCTCGCTTTAAATAACAACAATAATTACAAGGGCCGGAGATTTTTCAGAGCTGGAATGGCCTGAGCATGGGTGAGTCTCATGCAGGGAGCATGCGAGGTCCGCGGGCTGGCAGGGAAGGGTCCTGTCTCACGTCTCCACCGGACTAGGTACCATACTGTTGGGGGTGTCCGGGAGCTGCGAAGACAGAGAGGTCACGTCGCTACCAGAGGAGTTGCCTAGGGAGCCTGACTCGGAGAAGGAGACCTGCGAGGGCAGAGACACCAGAAAAGAAAAAGTGAACACACGCTCAAGCTTCTGCTCCTGGGTCACCTGCTCAGAGACCCGGCGTATTCCCTGCAGACAAGCCGTCAGCTGAGTAAACCCTGAAGAGAGGGATGGCAAGTCCCCACCCGCACAGGGGGATTGGGACCCGGTTAGTGTCAGCAGCGAGGTTGCGGGCTCAGCAGGCTTTCTCATTACCAAATCTGTCCCCAAGACCCTTGTCCTATACGAATGAAGTCCCCTCCACACCACTCCCACTGTGCAGTCTGCGCAGGGCCTCACCAGCTGTTGAAAGGCGGGTTGATCCAGGTCGCTCTGGAGTGCGAACTCGCTGAGAGCTTTCCAGGGCGGCTGGTACGTCTGCACCTCGACTGCGCTGCCCTGCACGGCGTTCTCGTGGCGGATGGGGCTGCCCGCCACCAGAGGCGTCCCAGTTAGTCCCTGGAGACTCTGAGGGGCAAGCACACAGCACAAGGCGTTAGGTCAGTATTTGCACCACTTTTGAGCATAGAGCCCCAGGCTCTGAAGAGTGATTTGGGAATTAAATTGTTTTGAGGAGGAGACGCACTCCACTGCACACAACGAACCCCCATTCCGCAGTGGAGATACCCCAGGGTCCACAATGCTACTCCTTTCACTCTTAGGAGTCAAACACCAGGCCAGGGAAACGGAAGTCCTTTATGCCCTTCCCTAGCCAGGTATGCGAAACCAAACCAAACAAACAAACAAACAAACAAAAACTCGGGTCGAGCTTTACCCTCCTCCTTCCCCCAAAGTACAACTCCGTAGTCCCAACCACACCACAGGGTCGTCTCTAAGCCCAGGGCCCCTCAACTCTGGGCTGCTACTGGCACAATGTACCACCCCCAACCACAGCAACTTAAACGCCAAGGTCAACATTTCTTCTAAGGTGCGGGTGCCAAGGTACGTGGGGAGTCCACCTCTGCCTCGTTCTCCCCAGAAAGAGGCCTTCGAAAGCCGCGGCGGCTACCACCCGCCTTCCCGCCGCCACCAGCACCTCACCGCCTTGTCGCTGTGTTGCTGCTGCTGTAGCTGCTTCATGAGAATGGACTTCTTCTTGTCCTTGCAACGCTTGTTCTGAAACCACACACGGATGACCCGCGGGCTCAAGCCGGTCATCTCTACCAGCTGCTCCTTCATGAGCGCGTCAGGCCGCGGGTTGGCGGCGTAGCATGTCCGCAGGGTGTGCAGTTGCTTCTCGTTGAGCACAGTCCGCACCCGGGTTGTCTTCTCCGCCTGCTTGTGCACGTGCGTACGCAGTGAGGACTGTCGTCCGGACCCGGCGTCTGCAGGAGCCGAGAGACAGGAGGTCTGACGGGCCGCCAGCCATTCTCCCCAAGATTTCGTTTCCCTGCTATTCCGTTCGTTTGTCTATTGTTCCTCTCCCTCCCCATCCGCTCGCCTAACCCAGAGGATGAATGCTTTTTGTTCTGTCCCTATCTCCCTAGCCCGATTGCCTTGCAGCGATCACCCCGAGTCCTACAGGACTCTGGAGTTCTGTTCTAGACCGCTGTGGTACTAATATACCCTAGGAAAACCCAACTGCCTCCAGCCGGACAAGCAAAGCCCTCTAGAAGAAGGTGGAGTTTTAGAGGAAGAGGTGGAAATCGAAATGCGACTCCGGCGGGGAAAGAAAAGGGACAGGGACCCAGGTTACAGGACAACTCCTAGACTGGGAGACTCTCTGCTCCTAAGGGGTCGGCTAGGCTGGTCTAGCCCTTAGGAACACTCTCAGACTGGGAAGATTCCAACTTGGGGCAACCAGAGGCCTTCTGGGCACAGAATGGCTCCTTCCTGGCTGCCTGCCTTGGGGCTTCAGTCTGAGATTCTCTCCATTGCTCTGGGTTTCCTCAGTCCGGTGACTGCTGACTTTCACACCCACCTCGGAACAGCCTCAAGCCTACATTTCAAAACAAAGGGGAGACCCTGGGTGAACTCAGACTGGGTTCATTCAACACCAAGTCCATTCTGTTTTACTTCCAACCTGGTCTACACACCCACTAGATATTAGCTGCATTGTTTACATTAATGTCCCCTCTAGGCATTTCTAGGACTGGATAAACATTTACAAATAGCCCACCCAAACCAATTTCCTCCTTCTACGGTGTGTGTGGAAATGGAGTCACAGAGAGGAATGAGTCCCTGGTGTCACACAGCACAAGAAGGCCTGGTCTAGTTCGCTCTGGCTGGGTAGCAGAGCCCCTGGCTTCTTAGAACTGGGGTCTCTGTGGCACTCTCCACCTGCTTCTTGTCAACACTTATTTCCCAGTCTGAGCAACTCCTGGCCAAGGCACCTACCACCCTAGAAAGGTTTTATTCAATAAACTTCCTTTATGCTAGCTGGACATCAAAACAAGAGCACAGGCCCCTCTTCTGCACCGCTGGCCTTCCGTAGGCTCTGGATGGGATACCTTTTCTCCCTGACGGTAACCTGTTCATCAAAGGAATTCTAAACACAACCCAGGCAGGCAGCACCTAGGATTCCGGGTCCTCCACTCTCCCGATCCTAGTCTGTGTCCTACACCGGGTCCAAGGCCACGGAGAACACAACTCCCGAAGCTCGCATGCTCACATACAATTTTTCACCCCCGCACACGCAGACACATAGCAGGGTTCCCAGCGCACGCGGCCCTTCACACCGGCTTCCCGTCGGAAGCTCAGCGGTCGGCTACACAGTCGTACATCCCACTGACCGGGGCGCAGCGCTCCGGGCCGGGAGAGCGACTTACCTGGCAGATGCAGGCCGCGGGCGCCGGGGAGCGGGCCAGGGCTGCGCGGGCTGCCGGCCGCAGCGCGCTCCAGCAGGAGGCCGTGGTCGGCTCGGCAGAGCAGCTCGTGCTCCCTCAGCGAGAACTCGTCTCCAGGGAGCAGCTGGCGGCTGCACACGGAGCAGCGGAAGCACTCGATGTGGTACACGCTGTCCCGCGCCCGCATCACCAGGTCACTGCTGCTGAAGCCCACCTGACACTGGGCACACTTGATGCCGAACAGCCTGCGGGCCCGGGCGCGGCGGGAGTCAGCGCGAGGACCCGAGGCCAGGACGCGCAGCCGAGTCCTCCCCAGCCCAAGGGGGCCGAACCCCGGGTCCCGCCGGCTCACCTGACGTAGTCCCGCTTGCAGTACGTTTTCCCGTCTCTCACGAAGCACGTGCACGTCTCATCCAGATACTGGCTGCACTCAGCGCACTTGAGGCAGGCGGCGTGCCACTCGAGGTCGGGCGACACCCGAAGGATAAACTGGTCGTGGATCTGACTCCCGCAGCCCACGCACATGGCCGTCCCGGGCTTCTCTGGCAGGGAAGGGCGCAGGGCCCGCGTCAGGCCCGGCTGCCGGACCCCGGCCGGCCTTGGCCGCTGCAGCCCCAACCCAACCCTCCCTCCCTCGCTCTCCCGCTCTTAGAAGTGCGACCACAAGGGAACCAAAAGCTTTGGAATGATCCAGAAAATAGGAAACGAAAACAACACAATCTCCTGACATTTCCGTTATCACCGTCTTTGAACACGGGTGTAGTATCGGTTCAGCTAGAGACAGAACTAACGGGAGGCAGGCAACAGCACGGTGACACCGAGGAGCCCCGGACGCCTCCGTGTCCACACTGTCGGCTAAGCCCGGATTTCCGCCCGCTCCCGCTCCCGCTCACAGCGACTCCCTCCTATTTCAACACCGACACCGCAGCATTCAGCCCTGTCCCCTCTTAGCTTCTTCGACAGTTCTTAGTTTAAACACCCCAGATCAAGCGACTGAAACCTCTCTAGCTTCGAAAGACAGAAAAGAAACCCATCTCCCTAAATCAAACCCAATCGCCCTAGTAGAAAAGAGAAAGAATTCACAGCCTGAGGTCATCCCAGACAACTTGGGAAATGTCTAATTACGAAATAAAATAGTAGGATTCCAACGAATAAACATTGTTACAGGCGAAATGCACTGTTTGTTTGTTTGTTTGTTTGTTTGTTTTTTATTCTCCCAAGTATTTTGTCAAATAGAAGCCACTTGTAGAATCCGCTAAACATTCTTCTGCATTGGAAATGTTGCATATCAAGCACGCATACACACCCACACACAGAGAAAGACTTACTCTTGGAATGATCCCCCATAGCACCCAGAAAAGGATAATGAAAAATAATATCCACCATGCAGAGAGAGACGTGAGCAAAGCGTACGGCCGGGGGCAGAAGGACCAGGGTCGCGCGCCCAGCCTCCGCTCTTTGCTAACTAACTCCTGCCCCGCGGAGTTGAAGGAGCGATTCCGCACCGGCCCGCACGCAGCATGACGTCAGCACGCACTCGCCCGGGGCCCGAGCTGGAGGCGGGACCTGTAGCGTCACCCAGCTCTCCCACCGCCTGTGGGGCTAGCTAGGGAGATGCTGGGGACCCGGAGGGTGGGCTGGGGTAGAGTCGGAGGCGAAGGGAGATTGGCTGGGAGGAAGTGGGAAAGCTCTGATTGGCTCGGAGTGAACAATGGAGCGCAGCCCCCTCCCCCGAAACCTTCCAGGATCCTCTCTGCAGCCCTGGGTCCCGCAATCCCTTGGAAGCCGCATCTCCACCCTGCGAGCTCTGCTGCAGCGCCGCGCTTCCTTCGGGCTTGTAGGGCGGTTGCCCCAGTCGCTTCCCAGCAGGGCAATAGACTCCTGGGGATAGATGGGAGTCCTCTCTCCCTTAAAAGTGTTTTTCTTTTATAATTTTTAAATTAAAAATTCCTCCTGGGGACGACAGACCTGAGGGAGAAAAGAGGATCCGCTGTGTCACACCATCACTGGTCCAGCCGGCCACCTTTCTCCCTTTGTGGGCCTGAGCCTTTGTTCGGCGGGGTCCAAGTTAGGGAGAACTGGTAGGAAATGACCACCTTGGGTTTGGATAAACTCTGTGCGGACTTTCCCACCCGCGCCGTCTGTAGAAAACTCGATGTTGCAGGTGGGTAAGCCAAAAGGAATCCAGAGATTCCCGGGCCACAGTCCCCCACCCACCCTGGCCTAGGCACTTCTCCCTTCTGTTTTTCCGCTCTTTTGGTTCACTTAATGCTGACTCCCACCCTCTCCTTCCTCCTCTCAGCTGCACAGATCCTGAGAACACTGCCGAGATGTGTTACTCTTCCAGAGTAAAAGATTTTTACGAACTCTCTGACTTTAGATTACACAAACCAATTACAACACAAATAATCAGAAACAAATGTGGGGCGCGGGGTAGTTTACCGTCTTCCCGGTGGCTTTTTAATCCTTGAAAAATCTGCAACTTCTAAGACTCGGGGATTTTTAAATCAAAAACAAAAATCGCTATGAGTTTTGTTTCAAGGGATTGAAAGACAAATCGATGAGGTACAAACAGCGTTTATCCAACGGTGGTCTGTTAGTCCCTCACTCCCATTCTGAAAGGACACCAAGAACTTGATGCCTCTCTAGGAGGGGTGCGGCTGGGCTTCTGGGATAAGGCGTCTCTAGCAAATCCAATGTCCGGACTTGGATCCTACGTCCGGACTTGGATCCCGCAGGCCTCTTTGCCTGAGAGCTAATTCGGGCGCGGCGGTCCAACTGTTCAGAGCCAAGGCTGTTGGGCTGTGAAATCGTTGCAGTCCTGAGCATTAGCACAGGCGCTGCAGAAAGTCGGGGTTCGAAAGGTCCTGGGTGCTCAAAAATCGCTGCTCGGAGATGCTTCAGCGCTGGAAACAGTCTGGCACCTCACTCCACAGCCGGGTTCCTGTGGCTTTTGACCCCGCCTCCCCCTCTGGGCTAGTGCTCTCTGGAGCCAGAGTTTTGACACAGCCTACACCCCTTGACAACAGGCTGACCCCTCCCCATCTTTCCAACACCACGCCGGCAGCTCTGGCTCTGGGGCCAGATTAAGTTTGGATGAATGTGTCTGTGCTAGTAAACCACGGACCATGAGAAAAGTAAGGGCCCCTGCATCTGTGCTGGCCTCTGTGACTTCGGGTGTTTCATTTCTTCTCCTTCCCTCACTTTTCCTTGTCTGTAAAATGGCCGTACTTAGAACAGCTCTCTCTGCTTTGTAAAAATTAAACTAATCACAGGAAAAGCTTAGAATCATACCCGGCTCCTAGTTCGTGCTCAGTGTGTTAGCTATAGTAACCATAGTGGTTCACTTCTGGAAAGGTATCCTGGAAAGGTATCAGTGTGGGCCTTGCTAGAAGTGAGGTCTAAGCACATCTCTGCCTGTTGGGCAACGATTTGTTTGAATGTGCTTGCTCTGCATGCCTGCCCTAGGTGTGGACTTAGCTTATTGTTAAAGTCAGTGAGTGGGCTCTGCTCTGTGCCCGCTCCAGGCACTCGGGGATACTTGTCACCTCACCCTCCACCCCAGGGCTATTTTGGGCCATGCCTGGCTCCCTGTACCCTTAAGATCCCACAAACCCCCCCAGGTATTGGCTATCTCTGCAGGAGTCTTAGGCTCAACCTTTAACCCTCTCCTGCCTAGAGAAAGTCCCCGCTCCTAACCAGAAACCGAGTCTCTCTAGACTATGCTGAGAGTGGGGGAGGGGCACTCACCTCCTCCATTTCTCTGCTGCTGGAAAACCATTTTCCAGGTCCCTGAGCGTGGGTCTCCGGAGTCCTGGTTGCCCCAGGAGTCCAGTGCTGGAGTGCTGGCATGAGAGGGGCATAAGTGATACACGCGGTGTCTTTAGTTTGGTCCAGCCCTGCCTTACCCTTTGAGAGAAACCTGGGTTATCTGCTCTCCACACTTCGGGCTGTGGCACCCAAGAGACTCCCTTTCCTCTTTTCTTGCCCTTGGGAGTAGTGGCCACGGTTTGAGAGCCCTAGCACCAGCTGTGACAGAGGAAGACTTAGGGACTGCAGAGAAAGCTCCCGGTGCCTCCCCTCCCCCCGCCCCCCAAGACCCTTGAGAAGGTCAGGTGGCCACTCACTCTGTAATGACAACAGCCCCCTCCTGAGGACAAGCCTTGCCCGAGGGAAACAGCAGCAATCTCAGCCTGTGGCCAGGCTTGGGAGTCACCTACAAAGGCAGGCAATGGAAAACAAACCGGCTTTTATTTGTTTTTGTGGGTTTTGTTTGTTTTTGTTTTGTTGTGGGGGGAGTTGTTTTTATCTTGTTGTGGGGTTTTTGTTTTTGTTTTGTTGTGGGGTTTTTGTTTTTGTTTTGTTGTTGTGTTTTGTTGTGGGGTTTTTGTTTTTGTTTTGTTGTGTGTGGGAGGAGTTGTTTTGTTAGCTTGTTTTTTGCTTAGTCAATCTTTCCATCCTTTCTACCTTCCTCCTAAAACCAGGAAGCAGGACACACTTTTGGGGACTGTCCCCCGGGCCCTTGTCTGACAGAGAGCTCCTCACACTCCCCATGACTGACTGGGCAGAAGCAGCACATGTATGCACAGATCCCCGCTCAGGGACCCATTTAGCGTGTGCCAGCCTGCGCATGCACATTCATGCAGTCACACATCCAGCTTCCTCTTCACTTCACCGCCTCTGTTCTTTACCCCTTCACTCACAGATGTAAAAAGGAATGCCGGGGCCACAGTAACACCATCACCATGGCCAGTGTACGGGATTCTCTCTCAGGTCTGTGTGCTTTAACATATCTCACAGAAATTCTAGGAATACGATGCTGGGGTACAGTTATCCTACATCACGGCTGAGGGACAGTAGTGTGGAAAGGTAAGTAACCCGTATCAGGTCACTGACAGAGAGGCTTTTTTTTTTTTTTTTGGTTCTTTTTTCCAGAGCTGGGGACCGAACCCAGGGCCTTGCGCTTCCTAGGCAAGCGCTCTACCACTGAACTAAATCCCCAACCCCAACAGAGAGGCTTTCTGTGCCCAGTGTCTGCTTGTAGGTTCATTGGTGTACATTACCTGCCAATCAACTACAGAGGTGGAGCCATGGGTGTGATCTCCACCCAACAGAGCGGGAGTTGCTGGTAGTGGAAGGAGTCATCCTCTAGGTATCCGTGAGCTATGTGGGGGAGACACTTTAAATCCACACCACAGTAATATCAGAAAGTTCATTAGGCTGCGTCCATGACACAGCTGGACCTAAAAGCTGGGTTAGCAGACCCAGGCTAAGGCCTTCCTGTTGGCGGGAGTGCCTGCTGTGGCTGTCATTCTGCCCTTGTCCACTCTGGGACCACAGGGCACCTCTCAGGTGTCCACAGCAGACCTTTCCTCTTGCTGCTGCCCTAACTCCTCCAAATCCACATTCGCAGGCCTTTTTCTCCAAAGACGGTTGGAAATGTCAGAATCCGAGAGTTCACAACACTACAGGCGTTTAGAAGGGGAGGGCACCATGCCTCTGTGAAGCAAGGCCTGGGAAAAAGAAGAAATTTGACAAGTCAGGATGAGGCATCCGGCTGCCTGACACTGATAACCAAATCTTCTACTATGCCTACCTCCCCTACCTCTGTGAGCAGAGAGGTGCCTACTGGCTGCCCTTCTCTCCTCCCTAACATTCCCCCAGCACTCGCTGTAGAAAGGGCCCTGGGCTAAGTCTCAGGTAAGACTCCATTTAAAACCAGACACCTCCAAACACGATCAGCCACATAGTTTGCAGAGCCCACTGAAAATGAAATTGCCAAGTTTCCCGCTCAGACATTACTAAGAATGTAAGGACCCTGGTGACAGAGCAGTAAGCCCTCCTAACTGCTCAGGCTGTGGTGCCACCAAGCCGGCTCTGCCTTGCAGCATCGGGGCGGGTCCTACTGTCATCTTTAAGCAGCTCAAAAAAAATCAATAAACTTCATAAGCCAATACAATTAGTAAGAGATAAGACTAAGACTCAAGTCCACTTCAGGCCATGAGATGAGTCATGAACTTGTGGTCTGTCCAGATGGAAATGTTTCTGTGTTGTTTGTTACTTTGTTTAGAGTGGACAGACATGTGATAAAATCCTTCTGTATTTAAACAAACAAGCAAACTCTCAGTCTTTGGGACAGTCACTATGAGAGGATCAGGGTGAGACATGGATCCCAGAATTAACCACAGTGTCACTATAGAGGATGGAGACAAATGAGCACACACACACACACACACACACACACACACACACACACACACACGGTGGGGAAGAGAGGGAGAGAGGGGAAGAAGGATAGGGAGGGGGAGGGGAGGAGGAGAAAGAGAGAGAGAGAGAATAGAGAACAACTGTTTTCCTTTAAATCACACCCTCAAAGGCATCTGGAGAGATACAAAAAGAACTGGAGGCCAGGCTTCCTGCTAGATTCTGGGAAAGCACCAGGCCATAGACAGGGACTATGACTTCTGCTTTAGGAGAAGGCTGCAGTTCCCCATCTTTCCAGAAGGGGGCAACAGGCTAGCTCCGTGTGGCCTGGGAGTGGTCCCCAGCAATTTTACCCCAGGCACCAGACAGGCTTGGGGCTAGGTACTTGTCTCCTGAGTTATTTAGTTTTGTTTTCTGCGACAAGGTCTTATATCCCCATAGAGTCCAGCCTCAAACTCACTAACGTGTATAAGCCACACAAAGCTTCCGATCTTCCCAGGCAGTCATGTGTCACCAGACCCAAGTTGGATGTCCACTGAACAGCATCGCCATACTCGAATTGGAGGAAACATAAACATAGACGTTAACAACACACTTTAAAGACATATCTACACAGAAGGATAAGAAAACAATCCTATTGATTATACTTTGTGTGTGTGTGTGTGTGTGTGTGTGTGTGTGTGTGTGTGTGAGTGTGAGTCGTGTGAGTCATGTGAGAGGAGGACGGCAGGTGCTCTGGACCTGGGATTGGGGTGGTTATGAGCGGCCGCATGTGGGTGCGAGGAAGCAAGCTTGAGTTCTCTATAAGAGCAGCAAGCATTCTTAACAGTTGACCTATCTCTCCACCTCAACGGAATATTGTACTAAGGTCTGACATTCTCCAGGATGCGTTGGGTTTAAACTTTTCAGGCGGGAGAGCCTGTTAGGGGCTTGTACTTGTTTATGACAGACGGATGGAGAACGAGCTCACGGGACGTTCCCTTCATTAAGCAACTGCCCTTCTAATGGCGTCTAGGAATATCTTTTGTTCTTTCCATACAGTTACAAGAAACTAAATAAGCGATTCCCCCACCCCCACCCTCACCCCCACCCCCGCCCCAACGAGAACCAGAGTCTTGTCCTACTTTGCCTACTCATCACTTTGCATCACAACAGGAAATACTACAATGGCACCCGATACTGGGCTCTCGCCAAGACCCATGGAGTGGAGTTCTCAGATGAACCTCAGGAGATCCAGTTATTACAAAACGCCCCTGGAGGTTTGCGTTCCCAAATTAGGTAATACAGAGTTAGCAGAATCTGTGTTGTCACCTCTCCTCTGAGGTGGCTGTCCAAGGTCTAATCACAGACAGATTGTGATTAGTGATTAGTGAGGCTGGGGTGGGCATTAGCCCACTGCAGGAGGGACTCCAGACGGGCGCTCATCTGCTGGAAATGCGTGATTGCTTTGGAGGCAGCGAACTGTGCTCTGCATCGCTGCGCTGAGTTCTGTTTTGACCGACTTGAATTATGGACAATGTGTGTTATTTATAGCTGCCGTAGACGTGCCTTTATAGTTGAGAACAAAATCATAATGCTCCCAGTTGCCGCTCAGTCTGCCGCTCTCCCACCTCTCTGCTTGCAGAGGACAGAGATTTATCACCACTGGCCTCATCGTCACATACCTAGAGCATCAGGCAAGCGTCAAGCTAGTGCAGTAAGCCCATGGCCAGGAGGCTGGCTGATGCTGGAAGGATGGCCCTGACTCTCACGGGATTTCACCTGAGGTAGGGAGATGAAACCAGATAATGGGATGGCTACAGGGCAAGGCCGGCTGGCTTTGCCTGAGTTGGGTTGAGTTGAGTTTGCTTATAGGAGAGAAAGCTGCTAGGCCAGGTGAGTGAGAGGGGAGGAAGGCTCACCTGGAGGCGTGGCTCCCTTCCCAGCAGCTTCTTCACAGGGGACAGCTGGGACTCCATACATCACATACATCTAGGCCTCATGGGGGGGGGTGTAGAAAAAATACCAGCTATAGCAGGAAGAGGAAACGATTTGGCTCAAAGAGGAGCAAAGCTAAGGTAGACCTAAGAGTTGGGTGACCTGGGTCTCCACCTCATCAGCGGTAGGTTTTGGTGGCTTTACACTATGAACTTTTATTATTTGTGATTTCAAAATTAATGTCAAAACAGTAGATGCCTCCTTGTCTATAACCAGTGGGGAAAGATGCCTTGTCTTCAGAACCCGGAAAACCTCTTTTCTGTTTCACCAGCCCAAACTGGAATAGATTTGCCCATTTCCAAAGCAAAGAGTAGTGAATTCCCTCATTGGCTTAGACTCAGCCTAGGTACAAACATGACTCAATGGACCTTAATAAAGGGTTAAGAATGTGCGCTATAGGAAAACAAAACTGTTTGCACTTAGTCTATAGTTTACAAATAAAATTTATTTCTTTAGTGATGAAGAGGCAGTGTTACAGACAGTTTGTAACTTTTGTCTGTAGTGTTAGGGACTGAAACCCAAAGTCTCATCCATACTAAGCAAGCTCCCCATCCCTGAGCTCTGGCCTTAGCACAAAACATTGTTTTTTGTCAGACACTGGCAACTCATGGTTGCACAAGTAAGTAAAACTGAGTATCTCTCCTATAATCTAGCAACAAACAAGAATAAACCTACTTAAGAGTTCGTATATTCTAAAAGAAAATTCTAAAAGCCTTTTCATTAATTCAACAAGGAATGTGTTAGGTCCATATGAAGAAAGCTGTCTTAGCACGCGGGTCACAGGAAAGAAAGCAAATATGTGAGAGCCAGGTTCTGGTATGAGTTATGGGAGAACATTTCTCCCCTAATTAATCAGACGATGTATAAATCTATAAAAACAAACCGACATAGCACAAATATAATTAAACTGCTGGTGGAGTTTGATAAAATAAATCTGAAGACAAATGAAGGTGAAAAGGCTCCAGAAAGAAGCAAGTTTATAACTTCTTTATCATGTTTAAAGAGAAACATGACTTTTATTTTTACTAGACACTCAAATCTGTGGTGATGTCCTAACAGTGGGAACAGTTGGTAGATGAAAATAGGCAGAGTGGATAGCCAGGAAAAGCCAAATTACCAGTGTGGATGGAGGAACGCTCAAGGCACCCCACTCCGTGAAGAACCACAGGCAGTCAACAAGGACCCCCACCTTATCCAATCCCAAGTCATCTCTATAGCCAGGCACCAGAACAGCACTAAGTGGGTACAGCAGTTTGTGGTGTGTGTGTGTGTGTGTGTGTGTGTGTGTGTGTGTGTGTACACATATGGAAGAAATAACTAAAGAAGAGGTCATGAGTCAAGAGGGAGGATCTAGGAGTTGGAAGACAGCAAGAAGCATGGGATGGGAATGATGTAATTACTCCACTCCCATATGAAATTCTCAAAAGGTAAATAATGCATTTAAAAGGAAAAGTTGGACTTTGACTTGCAGTTATTAAATGGAAAGGAAATTGTTAGCATTCTAAGCTCCACCCCCCACAGTTACATGGAGATGATCCAACACTCACTAGCCTAAACGTTGGAAAACTGGTAAGCCTCCTACTCCCACTGGTCAGAGTAAAAGTCCCTGGTTAGATCCTGGGTTTCTCGGAACCATTGTTTTGATAGAATGGAGCCTCGTGTCCAGAGAGACCACAGCAGGCCAATAAGGTCCCACGTGGAAGGGATTTATTGAGGACAACAGAGACAAGAGGGGGAAGAGAGGGAGGAGAGTGAAAAAAAGAAGAGAAG
This sequence comes from Rattus rattus, assembly GCF_011064425.1. Taxonomy (NCBI): domain Eukaryota; kingdom Metazoa; phylum Chordata; class Mammalia; order Rodentia; family Muridae; genus Rattus; species Rattus rattus. The sequence goes on along the minus strand of NC_046161.1, from coordinate 49,601,629 downwards.
GGTCTGCCTTTTATTTAAACTGCTCCCAGGTAAGGTGGGAGCTGAACCAAATGTATGCAGGGACTGTATGGCCATTGCCATGGCAACAGATGCCCAGGTCCCTGTCGCCTGCAGGTGGCGTCACTGCTGGAGGCAAAAGAAGTTCCTGATACCAACATACCTTCCTTTTCCTTATCATAAAGAGAAGAAGAAAGAAAAGGGGAGGGGAAGCTGATGGTCAAAGGGGAATGGGGCGTCTTGTCTCTTAGGCTGCTTCCTGCTGCCTTAGGGTGTTGTCCATTTCAGAGTACAGCTGACTTTCACCATCAGGGTCCACTTGGTAAACGCTGACGTCAGGCTCCTCCAGGGACAGTTCCTGTATCAGGAGCTGATTAATAGTTTGGTTAGATATTTTCTGTGTCTGTCATTGAAGGAATGCAGAAACAAGATTAATGAGTCAGGGAGCGAATAGCAACACCAGCAAGATGACTAGGAGAGGTGTTATGAAAGGGAGTACCCACTTCCATACAGGCTTTTTGGAAATCCAGGAATTAGAGGCCTCACACTCCTTGAAATTCTGCATGTCTGATTGTAGCTCCTGGATTTTATTTCTCACTATCCCTGATTGGTTGACGCAGAAACACATTCTTCAGTCGGTTCTGAAACACCACAGCTGCCAAAGAACCTGTTTCTAGATAGTAAGCATGGTTTCAGACATTTTTTGAAAACCGGTGTCAGGCTTGGAAGTGAATTTATCATATTGGGTCATGGAAGTCGTTATCCCTGCAATCCCAATGCCAGTGCCTATGGCTGTTCCCACAGAGACCAAGAGAGGCACAACCTGCCCTGCCCTCTTATGTCGGGCAGCTATCATATCTACAGCTGGGATCGGCAGGGGCTCAGTTCCCTGCATTACTCCTAGTTCAGGAAAAGGAGCACCAATGTGTGAACTCCTGACCAGGTGGCAGGTAGGAGATGATTTACCTGAGCGCCACAGAGGACGGATGTGCTTGGGACTGCAGGGCATTTCAGCAGAGATGAGGTGTCAAGGGGTGTGGTTCTGTTGCAGTCTAGGGAGCCCACCATTCCTACAGAACGTGTCCTGGATGCCTTAAAACAGTTTGCCATGCCAAAAAGAGAGATAGAAAAAAAGTATGGAGTCATGGCGACATCAGAGTCAGGGCAGCTGACAAAAGGTAAGGTAAGGTAAGGTTACTTGGCAGTATCATCAGAGAGGCTGTAAGTGTCAGTTGTGAGCTAGTCCCAGGGGGTACACATAGCCAGCAATCTTTAAAGTGACCAGGTCAGGTGACATTAAGGAGTTGGTATGCAGAGGTCAAGGCCAGAGCAAAAGGCAAAATGACAAGTTAGTGCCATTTATGAAGGGGGATGTCAAGGAGGTAAGGATCTCAGAGGAGTGTTTGATTACTTCCCCTACTTTTCTGATATCTAGAGGTTGGGCAGTTGAGACATATTTTCACTGGTTGCAGAGAGTACTTACTGGGAACCTGGCTTGATTTTTACAGTAGCGCTAACCAACAACTCCTGTCTCCCACCTGAGATTCCATGAGTCTTGTATGTAGAAAAACAATGTCTTGCGTTGTAGATAGAAGAAGTGATTGGTCCATGATCCTAGTGTATCTGACAAAACCAACATGGGCACCCACCATATTTGTCTGGCCATCTTTTACAATCATCTTTTTGTCTGGTCAAAGAGAAAGCAGGTAAAGAGATCATAAAACTTAGATGGGATAACCGATACAGGATGACAGCAATGTGGATCGGTTCCTGGCATCCGGCCATGGAGCAGTTTCCTGACTCTATTTGGAAAGACTGTTATTTGTGGGGGTTACAAGAGGAGCACAGGGAGGATTTGGAGTGAAGATAGGTAAACGCTTGGGCATAGGGAACCTCTTTCCATTTACCAGACCGCTCACAGTATGTCTGAAGATCCCATAAGATTATCAGATCTAGTGAGCCATGAAGTGGCCATTTGGAGCTGTGTCTAGCCGGTACTGAGTCCAGACCTTAGTGCAGAGGTGAATTAGCTTTGATGTCCTCAGGCTGGGCGTTGACTTCAGAGACTTTCCAGTGAGGAGCCTGGAGGTATGTTCAAAGACCATGACCCATGGGGGAGTTATTGAATTACTCGTACCGGTGTCCCGAGAATAATTTCAACACCAAAATTTCTGCCAGGGTAGACGTCTAAGTCGTCACTTAGACTCTCTAGAGGCCGTGTACTGTGAGTCCCGGACTCACCAGAAAGTCTGGGAGTTTCTAAACAGTTGGAAGAGCCCAGAAGGGGCAGGGATCGAGAGCCACTTTCGAGGTAACATTTGCCCAAGGGTTGAAGTCTTGTATGTCAGCTAGGAGGCTGTTCATAAGGACCGTGCTGTGAAGCGTCAACCCCTTACCCTATAAAGGCTGGCCAGGCCCTACCTGGGAAATCAGAGGTCCTCCATGACTACTGGAGGAAAAACCTTACCAATCTGCCAGTGTTTGTGTGAGGATTTTAGAGGTCTGGGGGCAGAAAGGATCTGCCTTTTATTTAAACTGTGACATAACTGCTCCCAGGTGAAGGTGGGAGCTGAACCAAGTGTACACTGGGAATGGATAACCACTGCCATGGCAACAGATGTGCAGGTCCCATCACCTGCAGGTGGCATCACTGCTGGAGGTGAAAGAGGTTCCTGATACCCACATAAATGGCCGCACAGTAGGTGACCCCTCGTGCTGGAGACTTGCCAGGCCCTCTTGCATGGAATCCTGCTCTCTGCCACTGAGCCCGCCCCCTCATCCTGGTTGATCCGTTTGAAGATAGATTTCTTTGCACACCTTTTACTCAAATCTTTTTCACATGAATTCAGGATTCAAAGGAATGATACAAACAGCTGGCACTACATAAGCATATGTGTGCCTCTCCTACAGCTTATGGTGAGCCTGGCCCTCCAAGTGGCGTTATCAAAAAGATCTGGGGAGGAAGAAACACAGATCGCAGGTATTCACTGTTTATGGCAGACAAGGGGTGGGGGTCCTGACAGACGTCTCAGTGACACGCAAACAATTCAACTCTTGGTAAGCACATGATGAACATCAACAGAAATAGGTGGGAAGAAAGAGACCCTCTGATCAACACAAAGACCTGTAGCTTTGAGAGTGGCATTGTTGTGTAACAAATCACCACAAAATCAGTGGCTTAAAGCAACATACAGCCATTATCTTACAGTTTTCATGAGTCAGAAAGCTGGGCTTGGCTGAGATGGCTTCTCTGTCCTGAGTATCGCAAAGCCGTGACTCAGGAAGTGGCTGTCAACATGATCAGGTTGAGGTCCGACTAAGGAAACATTGACTTTCAGGTTTCTTCAGATCGATGGTGGAACTCGTGGGCACCGGTGGCACTCACCAGCACTCAAAAGGTGGAGGTGGGTGAATTTCTGTGAATTCAAGGCCAACCTGATCTACAGGACGAGTTCCAGGATAGCCAGGGCTACAAAGAGAAAACCTGTCTGGGGGGGTGGAGGAGGGACAGACAGAAAAAAAAAAAAAAAGATTGGGGACAAATTCATGTCCTTGCAGTTCAGGGGGAAAGTCACAACTATTTGAGTATATGTGAGTTTGTTGAGTTTAAGTGTCTTAGAGAGCTTCATCTGCCATATGGAAACTGCCTAGAATCATTTTGAGGGAGCTTCAGGTGAAAGATGTCCAATCTGATTGGCCTATGGACTTGTCTGTGAGGGACTTTAAAGACTGATATGGGACGTTCCAGCCCACAGTGGGAGGTGCTCTGGGGCAGGGAGGCTTGGCTGTAAGCAAGCTAGCTTATCAAGAGCTAGAGAACCAGTCAGTAGGCAGCATCTCTCTATGGAATCTGCCTCCAGTTTCCTGCCCTGGTTTCCACAAATGATGGCTTGTGACCTGGCAGTATATGGTGGCATAAACCCTTCCTCCCCAAATTGCTTTGGTCATGGAGTTTATCACAGACATACTAGAACACAAGGGGTGGGGCTGGGAGTCTGTTTAGGGTATGTGTGTCACACTAGAAGTCAAAAAAGCAAGGGGCTTTAGCTTTATGACTTGCCTGGGTTTGTTTGTTTGTGGGAGGTGGCTTTTGTCTCTCACACTAACAAAGATTTGAAAAAGCAAACTCCTGAAAATTCTGTGCGGGCAAGGAGTGGGAAACTTGGCCCTCTAAAAGCTTGTAGAGGACATGTCAGGCAGTAAGCATTCTGAAAGCATTTAGCCAAATTTATTCAAGAAGTCTAACTCTAATCTCTTTGACCTAGCGATCTTACTAGAATTATATTAAGGAAATACAGGTAATTAAATATTTAATCCTATGCTTCTCCGTTGAAATGTTATTTATAATACCAGAGACTGGAAAGTAAAGATGAACAAAAGCAGGAGCGGGCTAAATAAACTGCGGTCCGTGTGCACAGTGGAAGGGCTAGGCTGTCCCACTCACAGTTCTGGGAATGGTGTTTCCTAACAGCCTGCACCTTGATGACAGGAAGTAACATAACAGTACCCACCTCCAAGTTTCCTCTGAGGGTTAAATGTTTCATCCACGTGTAAGCCCAGCATGGACTGAACCCTGTCCTTGTGAACAACTTTGAAGGAAGAGAAGAGGGCGGAGGGGAGGGGAAGGGGGAGAAGGCAGCTTATTGGCTGTGCTGATTGGTTTGTTTGTTTGTTTGTTTGTTTGTTTGTTTGAAACCTGACACAACTTATCATATCTGGGAAGAGGAAATCTTAATTGAGACGATGTCCCCCTAAGATGGCCCTGTAAGAAAGCCCTGCAGAGCGTGTTCCTGATCACTGACTGGTGAGGAGCACACAGCTCACGAGGGGCTGTGGCCCCTGGACAGGCGCTGGCAGACGGTCTAAGAAAGCGAACTGAGGAGCAAGCTGATCCTCAGCATTCCCTGTGATCCCTGTGCTTTCCTCCCTGCGGAGAGCCTGCCCTGACCTCCCCCAATGATGGGCGTGTCTTAGTCAGGGTTTCTATTCCTGCACAAACATCATGACCAAGTAACAAGTTGGGGAGGAAAGGGTTTATTCAGCTTACACTTCCACATTGCTGTCCATCACCAAAGGAAGTCAGGCCTGGAACTCAAGCAGGTCAGGAAGCAGGAGCTGATGCAGAGGCCATGGAGGGATGTTACTTACTAGCTTGCTTCCCCTGGCTTGCTCAGCTTGCTTTCTCATAGAACCAAGACCACCAGATCAGGGACAGCACCACCCACAATGGGCTGGGTCCTCCCCCTTTGATCACTAATTGAGAAAATGCCTTACAGCTGGATCTCATGGAGGCATTTCCTCAAGGGAGGCTCCTTTTCTGTGATAACTTCAGCTTGTGTCAAGTTGGCACACAAAACCGGCCAGTACAGGGTGTGACCTGTGACTTGTAAATTATAAGCCCAATAATTTATCACTGTATTTTATCACAGAAACTGAGACCTAGCTAAGACACTGGTAAAGTTAACAAAGGGCTTGTGTAAAGATATTGTTACATATGTCTGTGTTAGTTGAGAAATTAAATGAGGATCTGGAGAGATGGCTCAGTGGTTTGTCTTAGCAGTTAAGAGAACTGGCTACACTTTGACAGAACCCAGGTTCAGTTCTCAGCATCCACATGGTGGCTCATCTCTACCTGTAGTCCCAGGAAATCCAATGCCCTCTTCTGGCCTTCCTGGGCACTACATGCACACAGTACACTGATACACCTGCAGTCAAAAACTCATACACATGAAATAAAAGTTAAAAGTTTAAAAAAAAAAAAATTCTGAGCAGTGGAGACATAGGGGATTTTTTTTCTAGGTTGTTTGCAGGTTTTTAAAGTACCAGTTGTCCTGTATTACATATGACTTCTGTGTGAACACACAGTAGATGCTATCTCTTTCCCTGGCACTAACGATGGAACCCAGGCCTTCAGACATGCTTGGTAAGGGTTCAGACACCGAGATACACCTCCAGCCCTGGGTCCTTTCCAAAGATAATGAGGGTGAGCCTTCGAAGGGAGGCTGCAGAGGTGGGATGGCACTGACCTGTCCCATGTTCCCCAGACCCCACAGTTCACCAGTAGAGAAAACAAGCCAATCACAGACCCAATGGAGACAGTCTTATCCCGTTCTGTGATGTCAGGTGACATTAAAATATAGCGACAGCCAGGTCTGTAACACATACCTTTAATCTTAGCACTCAGAAGGTACAGGCAGAGGAATCTGTGAGTTCAAGGCCAGTCTGGTCTACATAGCAAGTTCCAGGCGTCCCAGGGTTATATAGTAAGATCCTGTCTCAAAACAAATAATTATTAATAACTATTACTTGGGTGTGTGGGTACATGTATTTAATGTAAGCATTCTGGAGGCTGAGGCAGCAGGAGCAATCCCAGGCCGGCATGAGCTATCTAGTGACACTCTGTCTAAAAACCATGCTAACAGGTCTGAGGTGACAGCAGCTCAGAAGGGCAAGGGTGTTGCATAGCCTCGTGAGCTGGAGTTCCATCCCCAGAGCCTACACAAAAGGCAAGCTCAGTGATGTGCCCTGTGACCTCCGTGCTTGGAGCTTGGGGACAAATGAATCCCTGGGCCTCCTTGCCTGAACAGTTTATCTAGAACAGTGAGCTCAGAGATGCTGTCTCAAAACACACGCATAAAAACATGCATAAAGGGGCTGGAGAGATGGCTCAGCGGTTAAGAGCATCCGACTGCTCTTCCAGAGGTCCTGAGTTCAATTCCCAGCAACCACATGGTGGCTCACAACCATCTGTAATGGGACCTGATGCCCTCTTCTGGTGTGACAGAAGACAGCTACAGTGTACTCATACATTAAATAAATAAAAACATGCATAAAAACCCACACAAAACTAGCTTAATGAGTGAATGAGTGAACACACGTACAAAACTGCTCAGTGAATGAATGAATGAATGACTGTTAGCTGCCATTTCCACCAATACATACAAAACCATGCCAACACGAGTGAAGAAAACCTACGTTCAGAATAGTATTTTCCACTACCCCTTGGCCTGAGAGAAAAAACTGTCCAGACTCTGGGCCGGGCCTTGTGAGACCTTTTGGGTAGAGACTGGGAATGTGGAGGTTGCTCAAAGCAAATTGTACTCAGGAACAAAGGTGGACCCGGGATCCAGCCCCGGTGGCAGTGCAGAGAAAGACCTGGCCACTGTGCGTGGCCCACTGGTTCACTGCGGGTTCCACGGGAGGTAAACATGGAGACTTCTCAGGAGTAAGTGACCATTCGGTATCAGGGAGTCCCATTCGGGATTCCTTGAAATACTTGAGTACCAGTGAGAGCAGAGAGGTGTCAGTCCTGTCCCGTGTCTCCAGTGCTTTCAGGAACAGAGGACCACAGACTGCAGAAGTACACATGAGCCAGTCTGCCAGTGCCACGCCCGGAAATAAATAAACAAAGGGGAGTGACTTTTTAAAAATAGACATTCTTATTGGTTCTTTAAGGATCTCGTACACTTCCCACTCCCCCCAACTCCTCCCAGGTCTGATTTATTTATTTATTTATTTATTTATTTATTTATTTATTTATTCATTCATTCATTCATTTTTGAGACAGGGTTTCTCTGTGTAGCCCTGGCTGTCCTGGATCTCACTCTGGAGACCAGACTGGCCTTGAACTCAGAGACCTGCCTGCCTCTGCCTCCTGAGTGCTGGGATTAGAAGGGTATGCCACCAGCAACCACTTCATATCCTTAGTTTTAAGAAGATACTATTTACCAATACAAGTCCTGTCTGGTTCTTACAATCTTCCACCCCACTTCTTCAGTGTTCCTGGGTATGAATGAGCGTATAAGGGTTGTGTGCCCATTGGAGATGGGCAGCCCAAAGCCAGCAGCTCTCCACAGTTGAGCAGTTGAGCAGTTGTGGCTTTCTGTATTGTCCAAACGGAAGTTTCTTTGATGAAGATTGAGAGTTACATCTACTGTAGACATAAGGGTAAGCGTGTAGAACGCAGTTAGGAATTGCCGTGGTTTAGTAACCTGGCAATCGCAGATTCTACTCCAGGTAGGCTGACTGGGTTTACAGAAACAGGCATGAATTTCCTCCTACTGAGCAGGCCTCAAGTCCAATTATGTGACTGTTGGTTACCCCCAGGACATGAGAACCACTACCACACCCTCAGGGATGTCCTGCCTGTCCTACCATTGCTGGGTTCACAGGCATCACAGCTGGGTTGCTTGCTTCTCTCCCTTGTCAGTTTGCGTAGCTCCTTCAGGCACGTTGTGACCTAGTCCTTAGGAAGGAGACTTCCATGGATGACCCAAATGATTCCCGAAGTCCTCAGGAGCAGGCTCTTAGCTTCTTCTTTTCTGGAGAACACCAAACGCTATAGCAATAGCCCATATTGCTTGGAAGTCTCTTGGACTCCCCTGATCAAAATGCCAGTATCTTTAAAAAAAAAAAAAGTGGAAAGATATTGAAGACAATACCCAATATCTGGTTTCTACATGTAATACTCCTATTTACACAGTCACAAGTACATAATACGACATACAACACACATGCATACATACAATTTATTGGTGTGCCACTAGATTCAGACAAACCTAAAGGGCGTGTTTTGAAAGATAAGGCAAGGTACACTTGAACAGCCTTTGTACTATCTCTCCAGCATGCCCCCCCCCAATTTCTATGTCTGTCTGCAGCTTTACTGGGAATTTTCAGCTTCTAAAGAAAAGATTGCAGTCCTTTGACTGGTAATTACAACACAGTGGGGAAGGAGTAGATGCACTTGAACCATGGTAATACTTTAATTATCAAGAACATCTTTTAGGAGAGTCTCTTTTTGCTCTTTCTCACGGGGAGAAAAGTTTCTATGTCTGGAACATTTAGCTATAGGCTATTCCCTCTACAGAAGCTCTTGAGTACAAGAACTATGTCTATATTCCTAAGCCTAGAGAGGGGTTGTGATAGTTTTAATTGTCAAATTGAGACACTCTACCACAGTAGTTCTCAACCTTCCTAACGCTGCTACCTTTTAATACAGTTCCTCGTGTAATGATGACCCCTGAAATAAAGTTATTTTTGTGGTTACTTCATAACTGTAATTTTGCTACTGTTGTGAATCAGTGTAACTACCTTACGTAAAGATAATCTTAGGGTAGATACTCCTATGAAAAGAGTTTTTGATACCAAAAAGGTTGAAAAACACATTCTAGCATCACCTGGAAAGAGTCTCAGTAAGGAATTGTCTACATCAGATTGACCTGTGGGAACTGTCTTGCTTACATTAATTGAGATAAGACTCACCCACTATGGGTGGCATCATTCCCTATGCATGGGGTTTTGAGCTGTTTAAAAGTAACAAAAGGAAAAAAAAAGTAACAAAAGGAAGCTGAACACTGCATTCATTCACTCCTTGAGCTTCACTATAGATGTAACATGACTGGCTGCTTCAAATCCTTGCCACTTCAACTTCCCAGTAATGATGAACTATAACCTAGAATTGGGATCTAAAAATAAATCCATTTTCCTCTAGGTTGTTTTTATCAGGGTATTTTATCACAGCAACAGTAAAAGAAAATAAGGCAAAGGTCTACACACACACTGAATGCTCAATAAGTAGCAGTTAATGGCATCTGAGTATCCTTCTGTGTACTTTACACACCAGATGGTGCCCAGGGATCCCAGCCTCCTGCTATGTTTACCTGTGGATAGTCACTTCCTAGATTATTCCAGCATTGACTAAAGTCACTAGTAGAACTTAGTGATTGTGAGGATGTACAGTACTGAATTTAGGTTAGAAAAGACAAGAAGGGGTGGGAGCAGGGAACACCATGTGGTAAGGAACTTAAGCCTGCAGCTATCAGCAGCACAGTGAGTATGAAGCAGTCCTCCAGTCCCACTTGTGCTTTGGAGGCAGCATCCCTGGACACTACATGACTACAGCGTCAAAGGAGAACCTGAGCTACAGCTGCCAGCTGGGCCTCTCCACGACAACCAAGCTGTAAACACTAGGTAGGCTAATAGGGGTGCTCGATGCTAGGTCGGGTGTGGAGCTGTTTTAAACAGCAATAGGTAGCACTGTAGGTTAGATATGAAGAAACCTTCCAGAGGCTCCTGTCTCAAAAGCTTAGCCCCAGTCAGGGGGGCTTCTGAGAGTTATTTGATCATCAGGGGACTAGCTTCATCAGTGGGTTCATTTGCTGAAGTGCTTATACTGAATGGACAATTTGGAGGTGGGGCTGGCTGGAGGAAGTAAGTCGCCTTTATCTGGCCCTACCCTCTTTGTGTCTTCCTCCTCTGCTCCCTAGCCATCATGAGGGAAGCATCTCTGCTCCCTGATCTCCTCTTCACACCACAACCCAGATGCAATGAGGCCAGCAGGCTGTGCACTGTAGCCTCTAAAGCAGTGGCTCAAGGTTTCTACTTTGTGCCCATCGCCCCAAAGGTGTTTCATCATAGTAACAACATGGCATCACACACTTTCACCCACGCCCCGTGCAGGAGGTGTGAGTCTCCCTGTTTTACTACTAACGGTTCTGAATAGGATGCCAATGAGGTCAAGGAGCTTGTGTGAAAATCTCAGTTAAACCCAGAGAACACCGAATACAAGCCCAGGTCGGGCATCTACTAGCTCCCAGAGAACAGTCACTACATTTCTCTCCCTCAGATAATCTAAGCTTTAAGTCTGTTGCTCTGTTACCATTGGGGTTTCAACATCTGGTAATAATAAGACTCACAATTATTAAAAATACACCGAGGGAAACTGTTTGCATAACCTATAAATGCTTGGTTTCACAGTCATGGTTTTACATGGAGACATGACAACCCACGGGAAGGAGAAGTAGAGCCAAGATGAACGTCTGAAAATGGAACAGCCAAAAGCACCTGCGTGCATTTCAGTCCAAATGAAGTCCTGCTGGCAGAGGTTGTTAAAAGCCCATTCTCATGCCCTGTATTTAGAAAGGCAGGCTGTCCCGCAAAATAGTTGCTTGTTGAGAACACTCATGAACATGGAGCTAGGAGGATTACACATCTATCGCCCACACTGAATTGAAGGAAACCGCCTGTAACCAGAACCATGGATGGAGTCTTCATGAGCTTCCAAAAGCTCAGTAAAAACAGCAGAGCGGCCGTGACCACAGAGCTTCTGGACACATCTCTGAGCCTCCCTCGCATCCAGACCTTTGGGAGCAGCCACGAGGAGTGGACTGTAACCGACTGGAATCTTACAGACAGAGACAGATGTTTTGGATGTTTTGCCTGGATGACTAGCTCCACGGACATGCAGTACCTGTGGAGCCCAGAAGAGGGTGCCAGATTCCCTGGAGTTAGTTGTAAGCCGCCATGTGGTGCTGGGAAATAAAACTGAGTCAGGAAGAGTGGCTAGTGATCTTAACCTGTAAGCCATCTCTCCAGCCCCTGCACTAGTTTTCTTATCCATCCCAGGGCCACCTGCCTATTGATGGCACAGCCCACAGAGGCCTGGGCACCTTGATTAATTAGCAATTGAGAAAATGCTGTACTGACATGCCACAGGTTAATCTGATGGAGGCATTGTTTTCAACTGAGAATCCCTCTTCCCAGATGACCCAGGTTTGTGTCAAGCTGACAGCTGGAGCTAAGTAGATTATTAGCATAATGTTTCCAAGTTCATCTGTGCTGTACCGGGGACCAGTGCTTCACCATCTATTACTAAGTAATACTACACTGTGCGGCTGTATCTCGCTTTATCAGTTGAAGGGTCTTGGATCATTTTACCTTGTTGGCTATTATGAACAATGTTGCCCCTTCCCATTTCCTTAAGATTTTTTTCCTCTCTCTTTTTTTAAGTCTTCTCTCTTTTAGTCCCCTCTCCTCTTTCTCTCACATATGTACATTTAAATATAGGTTTTAAACATGAGAGAAAACACTGTGTTGGGCTGAGTTTGGCTTATTTTTCTTGACATAATGATTTCTAGTTCCATCCACTTTCCTTCAAATATTATGCTTTCATTTTTCCTTACAGCTGAATAAAACGTAATTGTGTATATGTGTGATGTTTTCTTTATCCTTTTGCTGATAGACATCTAGGCTGGTTCCACTTCTTAGCCATTGTGAACAGTGAAACAGTAAACATGGGTGAGCAAGGACCTCTGTGCTGTGCTGATTTAAAGTCCCTTGGGTTCATGACCAAGAGTGGTATAGCTGGGTTGTATTATAGTTGTAGTTTTACTTTTGAAGCAATCTCCTCATTGACTTCCAATGTGGCTGTAACAGTATATGCTCTTAATAGACTGATTAAAGACTCCTCTTTTCCTACATCCTCACCAGCATTTAATGTCACTGGTTTTCTTGATAATAACCATTCTAATGAGGTAAGATGGAATCCCAATGCATTTGTATTTCTTTTGAGAATAGTCTATTCTGTTTGTAGTTTAAGTGGGTTCCCAGGGATGCTCTGCCACAGGGCTCAGGCCAACGGGGGGTGGGGGGGTGTGCAGGAAGTTTGAAACCAGGCAGGTGTCAGGCTGTAGGGAAGTCCTCTCGGAGTGGGGAAGTGCACGTTACAGCCAGAGCTGGCTTGGGGTTCCCTGGGCCTATAAGGAGGCCAGGGGCTGTCTGGTTCTCGGGCTCTTGGGCGTCCAGGCACCACTGGAATGCTGCGGAAGAGCTGAGAACGGAGTGGGAGTCCGAGGGGCTGGATATAGCCCAGGACCAGGGGAGGAAAGGGATTGGCTGGTCCAGTGGGATAGTCCTTGGCTTGCCGGTGGAGGCGGCAGGCTCGGTGGTGGCACCGCTGGGAACGGAGGGGGCTTTTCTGTTTAGATTAGATGGCAGTTCTATAGGCAAAGTCCTTCTCTGTGGCTCCCCATGGCAAATCCCGATGATGAACGGTTTTTCCATCTGAAGGAGCTCCGGGCATTGCCCTTATGTGACTGCTGGTCACAAATTTACGGATGGCTGCAGGCTATTGACCGGCCTGGTTTCCTGGGAGTCAGGCGAAACGACTAGCGTCTGTCCGTCAGGGTCACCGGGATTTCAAACCTTCTCAACCAGGAACCAGGCTCTTTCACTGTCCCACGTTAGCTGATTTACTATATCTATGTATTATCTAATGTTTGAAGTTTATATATATCCTAGATATTAATTCCTGGTCTGATGTGCGGTTGTCACAGACTTTTTCTCATTTTGTTTTTCTTTGCTTGGCTGTTGCTGGGTTTTATTATTGTAGCACTGGGGATTGAACCAGGGTTGTGAGACTGTTAGCTAAGAGTTATTCTACTGAGCTAAGCCCATGCCCCAACTCTTTTCCATCCTGTGAGCTATCTCTTCACTTGGCAATTGTTCCCTTTTCTGTGCAGAGACTTTTTGATTCCATGTATCTCCATCCACCAATTCTTAGGATTACTTCCTGGGCTGTTGGAGCCCTTTCCAGAATGTTCTTGCCAAAGCCTGTATCTTTGAGTGTTTCTTCTATACTTTCTTCTGAAAGTTCCAACACTTCAGAAGTTACATTAAAGCAGTTGAATTGATATTTGTTCGACGGAGAGATAAACATCTCATTTCACTATTCTGTATATGAACATCCAGTTTCCCCTGTATTCCTTGTTGAAAGGCTGCTTTTTTTTTATAATGCCAAAGGTTTAATCTTCAGTACAACAAAATCAAATCATTAAAATTAATATTAACAACCAATATTGTCAGTTCTAAAAGACGGTCTCACAGCAGACTTCCACCTCTCTGTATTTTACAACATTTTTGCGTCCTCTTCTATGAAGTCCCTGGAGCCTTCAGTGCAAAAACCCTGTTGTAGCCGTGCCAGGCAGGACTAGTCACCTAGGATAAGTTGTTCTCTGTATTTTGAGAAGTTGTGGTTTTTCTGTGATGGTCTTTGGGTCTGGAGATATTTTTAGTGCTGTTTCTTCTGTAACTCTTTGAGATCGATGTTTTCCTTGACCTCCTCTCATGTAATAGAAAAATGGAGACCCAAAAGTCTTAGAAACTTGTCTGACAATGCCCCGGACTTCATACAGCTGACCCTTATTTTCCTTGTAGTCAGCATATCTGTATACAGTGTGCTGACACTTCTCTCTCCCCTAAGAGTCATGTAAAAACAGTCAGGCAGGCATTGCTCACGCAAAATATTCTTGCTTGCTTTAAAACAAACAAAACTTGGGGTTGGGAATTTAGCTCAGTGGTAGAGCGCTTGCCTAGCAAGTGCAAGGCCCTGGGTTCGGTCCCCAGCTCCGAAAAAAAAAAAAAAAAAAAAACAAACAAAACTTGATAGCTGAAGATACTTGGGTGATTTTCATTAGAGGCTGGGATATTTAGTACTGCTATTTAGTACTGTATCTTTTTAAATTTTATTTTTCTTGGATATTTTATGTATTTACATCTCAAATGTTATCCCCTTTCCCCCCTTCTCCTTTACCTCCTGCCCTTGCTTCTATGAGGATGCTCCCACTCCCATCTCAACTCCCTGGCATTCCTGTATATTTGGGAAACGAGCCTTCACAGGATCAAGGGCTTTTCCTCCTATTGATGCTAGACAATGCCATCCTTTGCTACATATGTGGCTGGAGTCATGTCATGGGTCCCACCATGTGTAATCATTGGTTGGTGGTTTAGTCCCTGGGAGCTCTGGTGGGGTCTGGTTGGTTGATACTGTTGTTCTTCTTATGGGGTTGCAAACCCCTTCAGCTCCTTCAGTCTTTTCTCTAACTCTTCCACTGGCTTCATCTGGCTCCTGTCAGCAAGCACTTTTTGGCTTCAGCAATGGTGACTGGGTTTGGTGGCTGCATATGGGATGGATCCCCAGGTGGGACAGTTTCTGAATAACCTTTTCTTCAGTCCCTGCTCTGCTCTTTGTCTCTGTATTTCCTCCTGTGAGTATTTCGTTCCCCCTTCTAAGGACTGAAGCATCCACATTTTGATCTTTCTTCTTGAGCTTCATATGATATGTGAATTTTTTCTTAGGTATTCCAAGCTTTGGGGCTAAATCCACTTATCAGTGGGTGCATACCATGTGTGTTGTTTTGTGACTGGGTTACCTCACTCAGGATATTTTCTAGTTCCATCCATTTGCCTAAGAATTTCATGTAGTCATTGTTTTTAATAGCTGAGTAGTACTCCATTGTGAGATGAACCACATTTTCTGTATCCATTCCTCTGTTGAAGGACATCTGGGTTCTTTACGGCTTCTGGCTATTATAAATAAGGCTGCTATGAACATAGTGGAGAATGTGTCCTTGTTATATGTTAGAGTATCTTTTGGGTGTATTCCCAGGAGTGGTATAGCTGGGTCCTCAGCTGTGTCCAGTTTTCTGAGGAACCTCCAGACTGATTTCCAGAATGGTTGTACCAGTCTGCAATCCCACCAACAATGGAGGAGTGTTCCTCTTTCTCAACATCCTCTCCAGCATCTGCTGTCACCTGAATTTTTGATCTTAGTCATTCTGACTGGTGTGAGGTGGAATCTCAGGGTTGTTTTGATTTGCATTTCCCTTATGACTAAAGATGTTGAACATTTCTTTAGGTGCTTCTCAGCCATTCGATATTCCTTAGCTGAGAGTTCTTTGTTTAGCTCCATACCCCATTTTCAATAGGGTTATTTGGCTCTCTGGAGTCTAACTTCTTCAGTTCTTTGTATATATTGGATATTAGCCTTCTATTGGATGTAGGATTGGTAAAGATCTTCCCCCAATCTGTTGGTTGCTGTTTTGTCCTTATTGACAGTGTCCTTTGCCTTACAGAAGCTTTGCAGTTTTTATGAGGTTCCATTTGTCGATTCTTGATTTTAGAGCAAAAGCCATTGGTGTTCTGTTCAGGAAAATTTCCCCTGTGCCTATGTGTTCAAGGCTCTTCCCTGCTTTCTCTCCTATTAGTTTGAGTGTATCTGGTTTTATGTGGGAAAGGTCATTTTTTAATGTTTTTGACAACTTTATCAAAAAATTAGGTAGTTGTGTAGATTTCTTTTGGCTACTTGGGGTCTTTCATGCTCCCGCTTGAACTTTGTAACTGCTATATCTAATTCGTATAGAATGTCATTGGACTTTTGATGAAGAATGTATTGAATCTAATTTATATTTTCAGTAACCACCATTTTCAGACAAAGGTGGTTTTCGCATCTTCTACTGCCTTCTTTATTTCTCTGGTCTCTGAACGTTTGTAGAAGTCCTAGTTTTACAAAATTTTTAAGGTTATTGTAAATTGGATTTTTTTCTAAAAGAGTTCTTAGTGACAAATAGAAAACGACTGATTTTTAAAGTTGATTTTATGCCTTACCACGTCACAAAAGGAGTCTTATCGTATTTGAGAATTGTCTTATTGATGTTTCCAAAACTTTGAACACTAAGTTGAGTAAGAGCAAAGAGCAGTCCTTCAAGTCTTGTTCCTTATTTTAAGTGAAATGCTCTCCATTTGTCCCATGAGTAGTTGGCTATGTTTGTCATACACATCCTTTATTAGGTTGACTGCTCTTTTCTATTCTATTCATAGTCTCTTCTGGGTCTTTATCATGAAGGGATGCTGAACTTTGTCAAAGGACTTTCTATAAGAGTTGAGATGTTCATGTGATTTATTTTCCTAAACACAGTGTTAAAAATGCATTTGTGGAGACACCCAGAGATTTCCACTCACCATGTTACCTGCCCGCCGTGGACACCACTACAATGAACAAGTGTGTGGTGGAGAGATGGGAGAGAAAGAGCATTATGAAGAGAGCCAGAATTGGAGACTCAAGGGTGGTGAGAAACAGCCTGCACTGCCACTGAGGCCATAATGATGTCCTGACCTGTGCTGCTGCCAAGGGTGATGTCTGGGTCCGTGGACCTGCAGCAGCAAGGCCCTGTTTCATGTTACAGCCAAAAGCCAAGTGGACATCCCTGGTCTGGGCTGTCATCTGAGGCCATCCATGTTGGTGTCAGAGGCCTCAGAGTGTGTCCAGCACCGAGGGAGCTGAACCCGCCCCTCGCCTGGGCAGTGCTGGAGACCCAGCCCTAGTGGCATGAATGTGGGAGAGCTGGCCCTAATCATGTGAATGCAAGAGAGCTGGTTCTACTTTTTGCTAACTCTCATAGGCAGGAGAGCTGGACCTGCCCTTTGCCTGAGCAAAGCAGGAGAGCTGGCCCTAGCAGCATGGGTGCAGCAGGGCTGGCAGGCTGACCAACTCAGCTGCAACTCAGGTTCAGATCCACCCCATCTATGAATGGCTAGGGTGTGTGAAGAGGCCCGTTCTATAGAACCAAAGCTGCAGGATCTCCATGACACAGAGCAACAACAGGGCATCAGAGAGGAGTCCTAGTGAGGATCCAGTATTGATGGTGTAGCAGAAGCCAGAGGAGACCTCAAACCAGGCCTCATTAGAATGAACATTTGCAAGTAAAGCTGTTTGGGCAAAAGGCTGGCACACCTCAGCTTCCATGGCAAGATATTTTCACTTACTTATTTATTTTCTTTTTGATTTTTTTTCTTTTAGGGGGAGGTTTCAAGCATGAGGGATTGGGATAGATGCTGTGAAATTCACAAAGAATCAATACAAAGTTAATAAATAAATGCCCTCAAGTTATACATACAATGTATTTCTATCGTCTTTAATTATGTGTATGTATGTGTATATGGGGTATGTGCACACCAGTACAGGTGCCTACAGAGGTCAGTGGTATCAGATTCTCTCTGGAGCTAGAGTTACAGGCGTTGTGAGCTGCCTGACATGGCTGCTTGGAATCAAACTCAGGTCCTCTTGGAGACAAGTCTTTACCCTAAGGCCATTGTTCTAATTTTCCTGATGGTTGGCTATGAAGGCTATTGTCGTAGGTGCTTGGTCTGCTAATGAACACACATATCGCATCTTTTGGCACAGATATACAATGTCTTACTACCTAGTTTAACAACAGAATAACTCATGTCTTATTGGATCATTGCTCAGTTTTCCAACTAGCCCATCTTTTCCCGCTGCCCAATTCTTCTTCTATTACATCCCTGACGTTCAGATGAATCCTAGACCATGCCTTAATATGCACTTTAACTTTTTCTCAGAGCAGGCTTTTTAGAAAAACAGTACAGGAAGTATCTGAGAGAGCAGACAATGCAAGATGGGGCTTCAGATGTACTTCTTTGTGGTACACTGGCCCTGAGGATCTCACCACAGCTGGTAGGCGGGACACAGCCTTTAGCATAAGGTGGTAGTGCACTGCTAGAAGCTATGCTAGTGTTGAACTAGAGTAGTGTGCTTCTGGTATGTAACATACCGGACATTTTGGGAAATATGAGAGAGGAGATAGTAAATACAAAGAAAATACCTTGAGGAGTGGTTAGGCTGCTCTATAAAAATATTACAGGAAATTAGGAATAGTCGGTCAAGACCAACATTTAAAATGAAAAGATCTCCTTAACAGTGCACAGTGAAACAAACACCAGGATTTGACCTTTAAGGTTTGTTTCATAGTTAGCTCATCAGTCTTATCCCTGAAGACACCAGACTGAGCATGGAAGATAACGCTGGAGAGAGTTCCCAGACTCATTCACGGACTTGCCTGGCAGTCACCATACCTCTTCTGGTATCTTTTGTTTTTTAATTTAAACAAATTTTATTTATTTTTTTAAATTTGATATTTTATTTACTTACATTTCAAATGTTATCCCCTTTCCCAGTTTCCCCTCTGCAAACCTCCTATCCCACCTTCCTTACCCTGCTTCTATGAGGGTGCTGCTCCCCCAACCACCTACCCACTCCTGCCTCACTGCCTAGCATTCCCCTACACTGAGGCATCAAGTCTTCACAGGAGGAAGGGCCTCCCCTCCCATTGATGCCAGATAAGGACCCTTCAGCTCTTCCAGTCCTTCTCTTCTGGTATCTTTACTAGGATAGATGAACAGAGTGTCAAATACAGTTTAATGGTCATTGATTTGGCAAGAGAGTTCTACCCCTATGAGAAAAGTAGATTCAAAACTATCCATCCAAATATAATAAGCAAATGCTATATATTTACAGTTTTGTCCCAGGGCTATGCTAACTTTTAGCATCTGTCATAACATCCCAAAGAGAGCGAGACCATCTGGACACACAGCAGAACACTGAACTACCAAATCCATGACGTTATTCCAACTCAGCCAAATGGACAAAAATTATATAGCATATTGTCTAACACATATGCGTGTGTGTGCCCGCATGTGTGTGTGTTTATCCACTTAAAGATTCAGGGGCTTGCTGCATCATAAGATATTTAGGGGTCCAGAGACAGTAGCATGCTCAGCTGTCCCACCCAAATGAAAAGACAAGAGTACACCCTGTACTTTCCAGTATGAAGGAATCCTATACCTGATAACCTTCTGCCTTCTTTGGGCTCTGAATGCAGTCTACTCTATACCAAGTGACACGAAGACTGCTGTCAGTGAGTGGAGCTCAGGGTAAGGGACTAGGTTGCCGTACAGACAGCCTTGCTACTTGGCCATATGCGTTTCCGTCTCGATTATGAAAAGATATAGTGGAGACTTTACGACAAATTCTGCTGGAGTGGCACAACACACACCCCTATGATGTATACCAAACCATGACATCTGAAGTGGAAATGTATATACCTTAAAAACATAAAACAAAAACATCATCATCAAATAACTACAGCAAAAGACTTCTGATTTGATACTGGGTTTGATAATAGGGTATCAAGTGACCAAATGTTTGGAGTTAGCCATCATGAACTGGACTCCACAAAGACCATCAAGTCATAGTATCAGGTAGGTAGAAACAATCTATTCTAAGGGGGAAACTGGGATATTTAGGAACGAGTGCAAGTAGAACCAGAGGGAATAGTAACTTGTAAAGTTGGTAGGCTAGTCCCCTTGACCACTGTTGTGCCTGTCCCAGGTAATACTTGGTTATAGGAAGAATTCCCCCCCACACACACACTTACAACCTGCTAACAAAAGGAGAAACCACTCATGTAGCCTATGAGACCTCTGTTCGGTATGTGACTTCAGGCTGAAAATGGAGGGTAGGTGCACTACAGCCTTACTTAGGGACAGTTTTGAAAGACAGTGGTGAAAAAAGATGGTTTAAGAGCTAGAGCTTCAGAAAGGTATGTTGGTCATCCATTTTATGTGCTTAGAGAGCAGAGGCTAGAAGTCTGGAACACCAGGGACAAGAAGTCTTAGGATAGAGGCATAAAGATGAGTATATGGAAGAATTCAACTTGGGAGAGAAACCAAGTAATCAAGACAACAATACCTGGGCTAGATCACTCAAACAGCCTTTGCCTAGGCTAGCTCACTCAGCCAGCCTTCATCGTTTCTCACCCTGTGCTGACACTAACATCTGTACCTGATTGCATGTAGAGAACAGCAGGAGTGTAACAGCATGGGTCTCACCTGCAAAAGCTGAGGTCACTACTTGTCATGGTCAATCCTGTCAGCCTGACTGAATTTAGAATCACCTAGAAGGTAGACCTTAGGACATGTCTATGATAGAGTTTCCAAAGAAGTTTAATTAAGGGGTAAAGACCCCCACAATGAGGGTAGCATTCCCACGGGCTTGTGGCCTAAACAGAATGAGAATGAAGGGGGGGGCAGCTGAGCTTGCTAATTTACAGAGATGAGTCAAGGATCACTGTATCTCAAGTTGCACTCTGTCATCCAGATGCTCCTGATTAGAGAGACCTGCTAAGGGCCCCCTTACAGCAGACCTGTAGCCAGGACTTCACAAGGACTGAGGTACATTTCTCAAAGTGTCACAAATCAAATGTGTTTCTATGGTATTGTGACCTGGGGCTCTACAAGATCATACATCTTTGTTTCTGAAGGAGAAATCTTCTACCAGATGACACAGCAAGAGTCCTATTGAGTTTGGTTCTCTGAGTTCAAGGCCAGAATTGGTCTACAGAGCAAGTTCTGTGACAATCATGGCTATACAGAGAAACCCTGTCTGGAGGAAGAAGAGGGAGGAGAAGGAAGAGGAAGAGGAAGGAGGAGGAGGAGGAGGAGGAGGAGGAAGAGGAAGAGAGGAGGAGGAGGAGGAGGAGGAGGAGGAGGAGGGAGGAGAAGGAGGAGGAGGAAAAGAAGAAGGGGAGGAAAAGGAGTACTGTCAGGTCTTAAAGAAACTCAGCCCACTATCCTCCTGGCACTCTCTTGGTTCTTGGCCCTCGTTCATCTTTGTGCTCTCTCTTCTCTTCCTCTAACCACCGCCCCCCTACACACACACCGCCTCCTGGCCTCCACCATGGCCTGGTTCAGTCTACTGGTCATGTTTATTCTATTTTCTCTCCCTGCTCTAGACTCTTCTACATGCCTCTGGCTGTGCTCTTCCTCAATCTACAATAAAAACCTTCTCCTCAACCATGCATCTGAGCAGTCATGTCCTTACTTTATCCACCTGGTGCTAGTTGGTAGAGTTATTTAGGAATGGGAAGCTGGAGGAAGGGAAGTCATGAGCTGAAGAAGTTTAGAGAGAGAGTCGGATGGGACCCGGGTGCCAGTGGGCCTGCAGGCCAGCAGACACTTTGGCATGCTGATGAGCACCACAGTTCCTTTTGTCCTGACTTTCTTTTGGACTCAGTCACTCCTATCGAGCTGCAGCTATCACCCAGGACCTCTGGGCCCTTCTGTGCAGGGTCCAATGGCCAGGAAGTAAAGCTGCCATCTTGACTACTAGTGTCTAAGATGCAGCTCAGTGACCCTGGCTTGAGAAAGGCCTGGGGGTCAGGGACTCCTGTCCTCAGTACTTGAGGCACCCGTTGAGCTCAAGCTCAGTGGAGATCCTAGCAGAGAGAGGAGACGATGAGCAGCCAGAGCTGCTGTCCCACTACCTTCTCCTTCCCATCAGGAACCCTGGAGAGGCTCTGCCTGAATGAGTCGGACTTCAAGGACTGGCTGAAGGCAATTCTCCTCCTTTTGTTCTTTGTACAATTACTTCTACAAATAGCAAGCAGCCGTATATAAGCTAGCTAATAGAAACTGACTTCTGACTCCAACCATCTATAACCCAGTGGGAAAGAAGGGCATTCAAACCCCTATAGGGAGCATTTCAGAACATCAGTCTTTCACATGCACATTTCATAAGCACATTTGTCTACTTGACATACATGTAAATGTGGAAACATATCTAACTGTACCCTCCCTCCAGAAGTTCTTCAAGGACACTCCGGTCTTCAGAGTGAGTCTGGTGATTTGTTACAGATTTGGGACATTTTCTGTGTCTTCCTTTGCACTGGCTCTGTTCTGCTCGGAACCATCATGCCCCATGGGCTCTGTGTCTCTTCAGGGCACGGCTGCTGCTGATTCACTGGAGCCTGGGATGTGCCAGATTCTCTCCTCTTTGGTATTTTGCCTTGTCATGGAGGCAGGAAGGAAGTAGTTCATATCTCATTTTAAAGATTTTTTTCTAATACAAATATTCCTTTTGGTTTTTACTTAACACACTCTTCTTTCTTCTTTCAATACTATTTAGATTTGAGTCCAGTAGGGTGTTGGGTTGGAAGGAGAAAGTAATGATAAATAGAATACTAGTCCCTCCCACAAAGGGCTTAGGTGGGCACAGTCCCAGTCCTCCACAAGGGTGGTCTTGTAGAAGATGGGTTCTCACTCCGTTCACAAACTAAGTGAAGAAGATAAAGACTGATTGTAGGGGACCAGAGAAGATCTTTGTGAAGAAATATTATTGTGGGCTAGTGAAACTCACTCCTGTGCGGTAGGGCTTGAGTTTTGAGGGGACATCCTGAGCAGTCCAGAAGGCAGATAGATTGGCCCGTCCAAAATGCATGAGATATTTTAACAGCCACAGGCATTGATACCAGGGGCTGGAAGTGGGTCTGACTAAGGGTAGGGGAGAGTAAGGAGATCTGTGTGGACCTCAAACCTGACCCTAGCCTGCTGTGTGGTCCACCTCCATCCCATTCTGTCTCCTTCTGTGTAGTTTGTAGCAGGATCTTCCCATCATATCTTTCTCCCTCTCCGTTTCCTTCAAGAATCCAGCTCAAATACCACCAACTCAATAGATACCTCCCAGGTAGTAGCAAACATTAAATTATTTATATTATTTACTAATAGCCTTTTGTTTTGAGTTCCGTCAGGTCCCCAGGACGGACCCCTAAATGGAGGTTTAAATATCTCCTCACCTGCGACTGTGTTCGGTTGGCACATTACAGGTTCAGAGCTGATACTGCGCGTAAATGAGCGAGGAATGGAAGGAATGGAGTAAGGGATTCCCTTCACGGGTGAAAAGCTGCCTACAGCAGGCCAGTCAGTGCAGACACACGTTCCCATTGGAGGTCTGAGACAGCGGGAGACAGAGCCAAACAACTGGCGGGCGTGGGACGCAGTGCAAGCATCTCAGTGCACACCCTTACCTTTGCCCTACTCCCAAGTCCCGCCTCTAACTTTCCACTTTCTTCATTGGCTGCGTGACTGCCCAATAGGCCCCCGGGAAGAGCGGTCTCGGCCTAGGCTGTCAGCTCGCGTGCTCGCGTCTCGCGAGCGTTCGGGTCTCTGGAGGAGGCGGAGGCGGCTCCCGCGCGCTCCGGGTAGCTGAGGCGGAGGGTACCGCTGGGCTGACTAGAACAGAGACAATGTTTCGAGCAGCGGCGCCTGGGCAGCTCCGGCGGGCGGTGAGTCCCGACAGGGAGGGCTGAGCAGGTGACGTCCGAGTGGCGGCCTGCTGACCCTGTCAGGCGAAGGTCACGGGCTCCCACACTTCCCACCGTGCGTGTAGACGGGCGGTGCGGTGCCCGAGACTAGGGTCAAAGTTCTGGAGCCTCCGCCCTTGACTTCTTCCGGGTTGCGCACCCCCAGCCCCCGGCCCGGGTTCCCACGGCCCTGGTTCTCGCGCGGCACTCTGGGCTTCTGGCTTCTCGCGCCTGGAGGGGAGCTGCGTCCCCGAGGAGGGGCAGATGCCGCCGCAGATCCTCTCGTGGAAGAGTTCAAAACCTGGGCCCCCTGTGGCTGCCCTGAACGCCCACTGTCAAGGGCAGGGGCGGAGCGGGCGACCCTCCTGCTCTGCGGCTGGGGCTTGGCTGGTGGGACATGGCCGAGTGGAGGGGCTGGCACGTACCAGCCTGGGATCCAGGCTCAGTAACCTGGGAACTGTTTGCAGTGGGAAGTTCTCAATGCTTTTTCCGTAATGACAAAGTTTACCACTTGTCTGTTTTCCCCGAGGACTTTAAAAACTTTTTTTTTTTTCTTGTGGGAGTGCTGTAAGGGAACAGCAGTTGAAGGCTGACCAGTTTCTAGGAGACTGCAGATTTTCTAATTTACATTTAGGTTGCTAGAGAAGCAATTTCGTCAGCCTTGGCCTACAGGTTATTCAGACGTCTTGTGACTTTTCTATCTAGTTTTTATCTTAGTGCCTTTTGCTCCAATTACTACTGGGATTTTTCTGTCAGGGACACAACTTAGGGGCTTCTTGGAAGTTTGGAGACTTTTTATTTTTGGTGCCTCTGCTTTGCTGCCTTGTTCCATTAAATGTTGCTACTCCTTGTTAAAAAAACAAACAACACATCGTTCTGGATCCTATTCTTTCTCCCATGAGATTTTTTTTAGACCTCCTCTCTATAAGAGAATCAATAAGCAAGTGAAAGCTATGTTTTCTTGGGGGGAAATTCCAAGCTCCAGTACCTGACTTGAAGACCTATGTGGTACTTGCAGACAATTTTGTGGGTAGGTTTTATGCCCAGCATAATGGTGCTAAGGAGAATTTAGGATTTGGTGATTTTGTAGAGCTACTGGGGGAAAAGTCCACATAGCCAGTGTCCATACATAGGCAGCATTGCCAAACCTTTGTTGTGATTTGCCAAGAAATGTGACCTTGACTTATTTTTAAAATTAGAAGTCAAGGGTAGTAGAGTACTGTCTCTGAAGTCATTAATATTTTTAAGATTTGAACTGCAAGCACGGAAGAAATGGTTTGAATACACTCAAATGACCCACAAACATATTTAACTTTTTAAATTTAAAAAAAAATTCAAGTTGACAGAAAAGTGGCCAAAAAGAAAAAAAAAATCCCTCACCATTTCCAGAACCCTTCCTCGAATTTCACAGTGCCTTAACAGTTGACACATGTATTTCATCTCTCAGTGTACACACATACTGTTTTTCTAAACTGTTTGGGAGTGTGTCCTAGACATTCCCTCTAATTCTAAACAGTCCCTAGGTATTTTATAAGGATGAGGCTAAGGAATTCACTCTGTAGTAAAGCCCATGCCTTCTGTTACAATACAACAAAAACAGGCAAATCAAGGATTTACAGCACACACACACACACACACACACACACACACACTCCCAAGGTAGCCCAGTTCCTCTGGTTCTCATGCTGATTTAGTCTTTATTAGAAAAGTTCCTCAGCCTTTCAAGTTGACATTGGTGTTTTTTATGGAGCACAGGCCTTCTGTTTTGTAGACTCTCACCCAATTTAGATCTGCCTGACCTTTCCCTCATGACTACATCCTGTACATCCTGTATTGTTGGCAAGGATGTCAGAAGTGATTTGGGCTCTCAGTGCACTGTACTAGGAGGCACACAAGACTGGTTTGCCCCACTAGTGCAGATCTTCAGTCACTTAGGTAATACGTTGTTTGCCAGGTTCCCAGTGTTGTGTAAACACCCTCTGTGTAAGTTTTCACTAACTACAAAGATAGTGAGACTGGAGAGCTGTTCCTCACAGGCTTCCACACACTTGACTTTTGATTGAGAAATAACACACAATACTATAAGCCAAAACGGTTTATCTCAAATCTCTGCTTTTGGGTTTTTTTATTTTTTGCATGTTTGTTTATGTGATATATTCATGTTTGCATGTGTGTGTGTGTGTGTGTGTGTGTGTGTGTGTGTGTGTGTGTGTGAAGCGTGCAGGAGCTGAGTATTCTAGCTGGGTGTTGAAGTTGTTCTTAATTCTGGGATTACAGGCAGCCAATAGATCTGCTTTTTTTTTTTTTTTAAATGGGTTCTGGAGATTCAAACTTTTTCCCCTCACCCTTGGCTAGGCAAGTGTTTTATCCACTGAGCTCTCTCTAGCTTCTACTCCTAAATTAAAAACAAACAAACAAACAAACAAACAAACCAGAAAAAAAAACCTCTGTAGCTATGATTTCTTTGAAAAAAACCAAAGATATATTTTTACTAATGACATTTTTACTAGCCAAGCAGTTTCAGTTTCAGCTGATTTGTGTCACTGAACAATGTTCTTCTGGAGGAAATCCTTCAAGTCATCTGAACAAAGGTGCTTTTGTTTATTTTGTCTTTTGGAGATAGGGTCTTGTCTGGACTTGACTGGCCCAAGACTCATAGTAATCTTCCTGTCTCTGTGTGTCAACTATCGGTAGTATAGTCATTCTGTTCTGACACCCGTCAGTGAAGGCAAGTTTGTACCAAGTCGTAGAGCTAGAGAGTGCATACAAAGAAAACAGTCTAGGATTTGCAGTTGATGTTCTTGCTGGGTTATTGCATGAGTTATTAATTTATTTTTAAAATTTTTTGTCAGTTAGTAAGAGCCTAACATTTTTTATGTAGTAAGTGAAGCAACACTTTCAGGTCATTTGAGTGCTCTTGTTTCTGTGTTCATTGGCAGACAGGAAGGAGCATCTGTCATGACCGAGAAGCTGTGAACTATTAAGGACAGGACATTTTTCCCAGCCCATTGTTCAACATTGATGAATGATACTGAACTCTGTGATTCACATGCACATTTAAATTTTGTTTGAAAGAAGGGAGCCAATTTTTGTGTGATTCTGAAACAAAATTTATTGCATAAAATGATTTCATTAAAATTAATGCTCTCTGCCAATGTGTCTACTAAGAGTCTTGTCTGTTTTTAAAATGAAGTAAATTGACTGTTTTTAATATTATAATCAATGTCATATGACATTTCTAGTCATGGTTGAGAGCTGCTATGTTTTATTACTAAAGAGGTTAAAGCACTTTAAGTACAGAAATGTAATATACATTTTATTATGATAAAATGTATGTTAAGTAGGGATAGGAGACTTTAAGTATATATTATTTAATCCCTTTAAATAGTATTTGGCAAGATTTTATAGTTCATTCTTATTGTTTTCTGTTTGTTTTTTAGTTAAGGAAAAGCAAAACAAAGTCTCACTCCCTTCCCCCACCCCTCTGGATCTCATTCCATTTACTTTCTTAAAGGTGGTTGGGAAGAAATGGGTTATGAGAGGGTTTCTCAGGGTGCGAGGACGTGGAGTTGCAGTGATGAGAATGCTAAGAAACTCACTGTAAACAAAATAGTGTGAGTACTGTTGAGCTTAAGTAAGAGAAGGGCCAGAATGTGTCCATTGGACTGACTCATCAAAGAGTGTTTGTGACCAAAGAGATTGGCTTAGTACTATGGAAGAGATGGAGTAAAGGAGAAAAAGGCGAGAGAGTAGGGGGATCTGTGGATGTTATAAGTGTGGCTCTCAGAGGGTATAGGGAAGGTGATGACCTCTAAACTCTACACTCAAGAAGTATGCTACTCGATAATAGACCAGTCAGCTTTATATAGGCAAATGGCTGGAATGCAAAAGAGAAAAAAAAATCACATTTTACTGTTTGGAACTAAGTGTAGTCAGTATCTAGATAAATTCCCAAGAAGCCTGGTGGGTTATCTATGCCTGTGACTTAGCCAGTAATGTACTACCTTGTGTTGACCAATTGGATTGTCAACTTGATTGGATTAGGGAGCCCAGTATGGTAACACTAGTGTGTAATCCCAGCATTCAGGAGGCAGAGGCACATAGATCTTTTGAGCTGGAGGTCAGCCTTATCTATATATTGAATTCCAGACCATTAGGGCTATATATTGAGACTCTGTCTTTAAAATAAAACAAACAAAAAACATGTAGTCATTAATAAGTCACATCTTTGGGCTTGTTTGTGAATGTGTTTCCTGAGTTGTTTTACTGAGGAGGGGTACCTGCCCTGAAAGTGGTAGCAGCGTCCTTTGGGCTGATATACCAAGTGGAGTAAACCAGGACAAAGGAGAAAGCCACTTGAACACCAGCATTCATTTCTCTCTTCCGCTCCAGGAAGGAAGCCCAGCAGTGTGCTCTCATCCCTGTAAATTCTGCCATCTCCCCTGCCCTGATGATCACTACCTTCTTAAGCTAGAGCCAGAGCAGATCCTTTTCCACTAAGTTGCTTCTTATCAGGTCACAGCAGTGCTTAACCTACAGATGATCCAGGAACTGTTGCTTTTTAGCTTTCAAATACTTTGGTCTCTCAGCATTCTCTGAGTGCCACTTGTATGCCAGACACAAAAGTAGATAGTGAATTCATAGTGAAAGCACTCCCGGCCTCTTTGGTAGCCTGGAGAAGATACATGCTAAGCACATTAAGTAGGATCAGTGTAGGAAGAATGAATGGGTATTTGGGGAGCAAAAACTCTTCTGGGGGCTGTAGAAAGTCTAAAAGGGTATTGCAAAGTCTTAGGAAACTAAAGTTTACTAAGCATCTTACTACACAGTAGTGAAAATGATGGTTTCCTCTAACTTTATATTTTTATTGCTTGTGGTACCAGGGATGTTAGACAAGTGTTCTACTATTGATCTTTATACCCAAACTCTTTTTACTTTTTATTTTGATTCAGATTGATAACTTTGTAGCTAAGGCTGGCCTTGAATTTGTGTTCTTTCTATTTTAGACTTATTAGGAACTGAGATTCCAGGTCTGTACTACCCAGCTGAGATTTTTCTTAGATTAAGACTGTAGGTCATTGAGATGGCTTAGTGGGTAGAGGTGCTTGCCATCAAGCCTGACAGTTGTAATTTGATGGGTCCCTGGAATCTGCATGGTGAAGAGAACTCACCCCCTTAGGTTATACACTGACTTCCACATGCTCAGTATATGTGTGTGTGCACATGTACACACAAAATGCTTTTTTTATGTGATGGAGAGATGCCTCAGTGGTTAAGAGCACTGGAGTCCCAGCACCCACATGGTGGCTCATAACCATCCATAATTCCAGTTTTGGGGATCTGATAGATCCCTTTGAGCTCTATGGGTTCCAGAGGGTGCATATAGATAGACACATGCAGGCTGAACATTCATATATATAAATCTATCTAAAATTAAAATGTTCGTTTTTTTTTTTGTTTTTTTTTTGTTTTGTTTTTTTTTACTTTTGTCTGGAATCAATCACCTTACCATTGTTTTGATTCTGTTCATGTCCTGTATGTTAACATGTTTTTATTTTTAATCTGGTGTTTTCTGAGACTGAAGTAGGAATAAAATATCTGTCACATTAATTGATTATTTGGAATTGTATAAGGGGAAGGAGAGCGATGGCTGTGGCTACCAGTACCTGCTGTAGAGCTTGGAGTCTGAGAGACACATAGAGGTTCCTAGGAGCAAAAAAGGAGTCTGCAAGGGCCAGCAATAGCTTCCAAACAACCAAATAAAAAAGACTGAGGAGGCTTATGGTTAGATGCTTTTTACATGTGGACACACAAAATCACAAGGAAAGATGGCTGAACAGAGCCAGAAGAGTAATGAATCTATACCCTGTGCTCTTCTGTCTTAGCCAGCAGGTTATAAACACAAGTCATTCTTGATGAGCAGTGGGACTGTTGGCACCCAGGACAAGGAGATATGTATCCCTTTGGAGCTCCCATAGAAACAAGTCATTGCTGAATGAGGCTGGCTCTAGGCCTACAGGCTGGCTTCCCTCATGGAGCCGCTGTAGCTGTGGCCTGTGCTGTTTGCCCTGCTGGGAGATAGAAGGCACAGGGCAGCAGTGCTGCTCACAGGCTACAGACACAAAGGTTGAGCCTGGCAAAGCCTGGGATGGCAGACGTTGAGGACAGGAAGGTGAGCAGGACCTCACACAGAACCTGTCCCAGAGAGCCCTACTTAGCTGCAAAATCACCCTGACTCTGGGCAGCAGCAGGATATCTGAAAGGAGTCACAGCAATGGTCCAATATTAATGATGCTTCAGAAACAAA
Source organism: Rattus rattus (assembly GCF_011064425.1). Lineage (NCBI taxonomy): Eukaryota > Metazoa > Chordata > Mammalia > Rodentia > Muridae > Rattus > Rattus rattus. The sequence goes on along the minus strand of NC_046161.1, from coordinate 49,571,776 downwards.
CAAAAAAAAAAAACAAAAAACCTTGAACCAGACCAACAACTCCTTGCAATGAATATATGTATGCAAAACTGTCTGGGCAAAAAAAGAAAAAAAAAAGAAAAAGAAAAAGGCTATGTGACACACTGCAGTTTCTAGTGCCACTACAACAAATGAATATTTGGTGGAGAGGTGGGAAAGACAGAGGAATGGAGTGATGAATGAGTGCTGGAGAGGCAGAACTAGAGACATGATAACAGCCGTGTGAGAAGGTTGCAGTGGATGGGCGGGAGTGACTAGAGCTGGCAGGGTGATGTGCAGCAACCTGATGTGAGCTTGCACTCCAGCTCAGCCCTGAAGCATGCTGCCCAGCTACATGATTGGCCTGGCTCTGAACAATAACAGGATGTCTAAGCTAAAGAATGGTTTGTTTTCTGGATTGGACCTCCCCAAAAGACCTCTATGGAGGCCACTGTGGTATCCATTTTCCTCTGCCCTAAACTGCTTTAAAGCTGGAGGTTCATGTGGACAGTTTTTTGATATGTTTTTTCTGTGTAACAATCTCAGCTGTCTTGGAACTCATTCTGTAGTCCAGGCTGGCCTCAAACTAAGAGTTCCTCTGCTTCCTGAGTGCTGGGATTAAAGGTGTGCACCATGATGCCTGTCAAGGGCCATGATGATTCCTATACTGCCACCTGAAGCCACATTGATGTCCTTGGCCTGTGCTGCCACCACTTGGTGTTCAATGGAATAGGACCGAGTTGACATCCGTGCTTTACACTACCACAGGAGACCATGCTGAGGTCAGTGGCATCTACTGACCCCAAGGACCATGTGGTCTGTGGTCTTCACTGTAGCCAGAAACCGTGTGTAAGTCCATGGTCCATCCCCCTGCTGACTGTAAAGGGCAAGGGGAGGGGGGCAATACTTTTGCCACGGTATTGATGACTACAGAATTGCAGTTGAGAAAGAGGGACATAGAAGGCTTCTGTGAATACTGTCTCTCCCCAAAATACCCTCTACAGAAAACCATCAAAGAGAACTCTTTAAAACTGATAAGGATGCTGACGTTTAGCTCTCTAAAATTGATGACTTCTGATGCGGGTGGAGGTAGGGAAGAACTTAGTTTTCTTTAAGGGGCTTGCCACCAGGAGTTTGGCCATGCTCCAGGGAGTATGTGGGCACATAAACTGGACTTGTCTTTCTTTTGGGTGGGTGGTCTCAAGGGTGGGGGGCAGACCTACTCCCCTTCATTCATCCCTTCCCTTGTGAGTTTCTAAATTTGACTTAGCTTTGTGCAGCTCTCTTTTCACTCCTGTTGTAGAAGTGAACAATTTTGTTAAGTGAAGTCACACACCTGTGCTATTTGGTCTAACTTCCTTTTTCTTCATTTCTCATGCAGTCCTACAAGACCAGATCCAATCTTTTCTTCTTCTTTCACATCTCTGCTGCCATTTCTCATCTTTTCATGTTGACTCCTAAGCTTACTCCCTTTCCTCTACTGAATGTACTTCATGATCTGCCCTCTCACCATTTGCTTCTCTTCATTTGAAAGACTGTTTTACAATTGGCTATACACAAAGAAGTCTTATTTCCCATGAAGTCTTTGAGCATGGAGACTATTCTTGTTAGTTTTTTTTTTTTTTTAATATTCTGGGCGACCATGAACTATGTTTTGGTGGTGGTTTGATATTCTGTGCTAGATAGATACGAGTTTGGCTCACCCCCTTTTAATTCTAAAGCATATTCAAACAGTTGAAACAGCAGCAAAATTGCTCCTTGGTGTCTTTATAACTTTTTAAAATTACATCCTTCAGTGGAAGGCGCACATGCCACAGTGCACACATGGAGGTCAGAAGACAACTTATGGAATTGCTGCTCTCTTTTCACCGTATGTGTCTGGGGTAGAACTCGGGACTTGAGGCATAGGGCAGGCACCTTCACCAAGTGACCATCTCCAACCTTTTGTGTCATCTTTTAACAATAGGATTCTGCTTTTAGCTACTTTGATATTGAATGATTTTTCCCCAAATTAATGGGAATCAACTTTAGTAATTGATTCAAACTTATTATTTCTGAATATACTAATGTTTTAATATTCCTAGTACAAATCTGGTGTGTAACTGAATGCAATTAGTGGTAGCATTTGTCCAATTCCTAGCTTGACAGTTAATAGATTATGTTTAAAGATTTTAAATTGAGGTCTGTGTCAGATATTTATTGTATATAGTGGGAAAAATTGTTTTGATATACTTTTTTTTAAGTGTTAAGAAATTTGCATTTTGAGCCAGGCAGTGGTGTCCCATGCCTTTGATGGCAGCACTCAGGAGGCAGAGGGAGATGGATTACTGAGTTTTAGGCCACCCTGGTCTACAGAGAGTTACAGGATAGCCAGGGCTATACAAAGAATCTCTGTGTAGAAAAAAAACTAAAAAATGAAGGAGGGAAAGAAGGAAGACAGACAGAAAGAAACTGTCTTAGGGTGTCTATTGCTGCAGTGAAACACCATGACCAAAAAGCAAGTTGGGAAGGAAAGGGTTTATTTGGCTTACACTCCCATATTGGTTTTCATCATTGAAGGAGATCAAGACAGGAACTCAAGCAGGTAAAGAACCTGGAGGCAGAAGGTGGTGGAGGGGTGCTGCTTACTGACTTGCTCAGCCTGGACCACCAGCCCAGGGATAGAACCACTCAAAAAGATCTAGGCCCTCCCCCATCAATCACTAATTAAGAAAATGCCTTACAGCCTTATCTTATGGGCGTATCTTCTCAATTCAGGTTCTCTCCTTGCAGATAACTCTGTTTGTGTCAAGTAGACATAAGCCTTCTTGATTTTTTTTTTAACTTGAATATTTCTTATATACATTTGAGTGTTATTCCCTTTCCCGGTTTCGGGCAAACATCCCTCCCCCTCCCCTTCCTTATGGGTGTTCCTCCCCACCTCCCCATTGCGCCCTCCCCCAACAGTCTAGTTCACTGGGGTTCAGTCTTAGCAGGACCCAGGGCTTCCCTTCCACTGGTGCTCTTACTAGGATATTCATTGCTACCTATGAGGTCAGAGTCCAGGGTCAGTCCATGTATAGTCTTTAGGTAGTGGCTTAGTCCCTGGAAGCTCTGGTTGCTTGGCATTGTTGTACATATGGGGTCTCGAGCCCCTTCAAGCTCTTCCAGTTCTTTTCTCTGATTCCTTCAACAGGGGTCCCGATCTCAGTTCAGTGGTTTGCTGCTGGCATTCGCCTCTGTATTTGCTGTATTCTGGCTGTGTCTCTCAGGAGCGATCTACATCCGGCTCCTGTCGGTCTGCACTTCTTTGCTTCATCCATCTTGTCTAATTGGGTGGCTGTATATGTATGGGCCACATGTGGGGCAGGCTCTGAATGGGTGTTCCTTCAGTCTCTGTTTTAATCTTTGCCTCTCTCTTCCCTGCCAAGGGTATTCTTGTTCCCCTTTTAAAGAAGGGTGAAGCATTCACATTTTGATCATCCGTCTTGAGTTTCATTTGTTCTAGGCATCTAGGGTAATTCAAGCATTTGGGCTAATAGCCACTTATCAATGAGTGCATACCATGTATGTCTTTCTGTGATTGGGTTATCTCACTCATAATGATATTTTCCAGTTCCAACCATTTGCCTACGAATTTCATAAAGTCGTTGTTTTTGATAGCTGAGTAATATTCCATTGTGTAGATGTACCACATTTTCTGTATCCATTCCTCTGTTGAAGGGCATCTGGGTTCTTTCCAGCTTCTGGCTATTATAAATAAGGCTGCGATGAACATAGTGGAGCACGTGTCTTTTTTATATGTTGGGGCATCTTTTGGGTATATGCTCAAGAGAGGTATAGCTGGATCCTCAGGCAGTTCAATGTCCAATTTTCTGAGAACCTCCAGACTGATTTCCAGAATGGTTGTACCAGTCTGCAACCCACCAACAATGGAGGAGTGTTGCCTTTCTCACATCCTCGCCAGCATTTGCTGTCACCTGAGTTTTTGATCTTGGCCATTCTCACTGGTGTGAGGTGAAATCTCAGAGTTGTTTTGATTTGCATTTCCCTTATGACTAAAGATGTTGAACATTTCTTTAGGTGTTTCTCAGCCATTCGGCATTCCTCAGCTGTGAATTCTTTGTTTAGCTCTGAACCCCATTTTTTAATAGGGTTATTTGTCTCCCTGCGGTCTAATTTTTTGAGTTCTTTGTATATTTTGGATATAAGGCCTCTATCTGTTGTAGCATTGGTAAAGATCTTTTCCCAATCTGTTGGTTGCCGTTTTGTCCTAACCACAGTGTCCTTTGCCTTACAGAAGCTTTGCAGTTTTATGAGATCCCATTTGTCGATTCTTGATCTTAGAGCATAAGCCATTGGTGTTTTGTTCAGGAAATTTTTTCCAGTGCCCATGTGTTCCAGATGCTTCCCTAGTTTTTCTTCTATTAGTTTGAGTGTGTCTGGTTTGATGTGGAGGTCCTTGATCCACTTGGACTTAAGCTTTGTACAGGGTGATAAGCATGGATCGATCTGCATTCTTCTACATGTTGACCTCCAGTTGAACCAGCACCATTTGCTGAAAATGCTATCTTTTTCCATTGGATGGTTTTGGCTCCTTTGTCAAAATCAAGTGACCATAGGTGTGTGGGTTCATTTCTGGATCTTCAATTCTATTCCATTGGTCTATCTGTCTGTCTCTGTACCAATACCATGCAGTTTTTATCACTATTGCTCTGTAATACTGCTTGAGTTCAGGGATAGTGATTCCCCCTGAAGTCCTTTTATTGTTGAGGATAGTTTTAGCTATCCTGGGTTTTTTGTTATTCCAGATGAATTTGCAAATTGTTCTGTCTAACTCTTTGAAGAATTGGATTGGTATTTTGATGGGGATTGCATTGAATCTGTAGATCGCTTTTGGTAAAATGGCCATTTTTACTATATTAATCCTGCCAATCCATGAGCATGGGAGATCTTTCCATCTTCTGAGGTCTTCTTCAATTTCTTTCTTCAGTGTCTTGAAGTTCTTATTGTACAGATCTTTTACTTGCTTGGTTAAAGTCACAACGAGGTACTTTATATTATTTGGGTCTATTATGAAGGGTGTCGTTTCCTAATTTCTTTTCGGGCTTGTTTCTCTTTTGTGTAGAGGAAGGCTACTGATTTATTTGAGTTAATTTTTATACTCAGCCACTTTGCTGAAGTTGTTTATCAGCTTTAGTAGTTCTCTGGTGGAACTTTTGGGATCCTTAAATATACTATCATATCATCTGCAAATAGTGATATTTTGACTTCTTCTTTTTCGATCTGTATCCCCTTGACCTCCTTTTGTTGTCTGATTGCTCTGGCTAGAACTTCAAGAACTATATTGAATAAGTAGGGAGAGAGTGGGCAGCCTTGTCTAGTCCCTGATTTTAGTGGGATTGCTTCAAGTTTCTCTCCATTTAGTTTAATGTTATCAACTGGTTTGCTGTATATGGCTTTTACTATGTTTAGGTATGGGCCTTGAATTCCTATTCTTTCCAGGACTTTTATCATGAATGGGTGTTGAATTTTGTCAAATGCTTTCTCAGCATCTAATGAAATGATCATGTGGTTTTGTTCTTTCAGTTTGTTTATATAATGGATCACGTTGATGGTTTTCCGTATATTAAACCATCCCTGCATGCCTGGGATGAAGCCTACTTGATCATGGTGGATGATTGTTTTGATGTGCTCTTGGATTCGGTTTGCCAGAATTTTATTGAGTATTTTTGCGTCGATATTCATAAGGGAAATTGGTCTGAAGTTCTCTTTCTTTGTTGGATCTTTGTGTGATTTAGGTATAAAAATTGTGGCTTCATAGAAGGAATTGGTAGTGCTCCATCTGTTTCAATTTTGTGGAATAGTTTGGATAATATTGGTATGAGGTCTTCTGAAGGTCTGATAAATTCTGCACTAAACCCGTCTGGACCTGGGCTCTTTTGTTTGGGAGACCTTTAATGACTGCTTCTATTTCCTTAGGAGTTATGGGGTTGTTTAACTGGTTTATCTGTTCCTGATTTAACCGATTACCTGGTATCTGTCTAGGAAATTGTCCATTTCCTGTAGATTTTCAAGTTTTGTTGAATATAGGCTTTTATAGTAAGATCTGATGATTTTTTGAATTTCCTCTGAATCTGTAGTTATGTCTCCTTTTCATTTCTGATTTTGTTAATTTGGACACACTCTCTGTGTCCTCTTGTTAGTCTGGCTAAGGGTTTATCTATTTGTTGATTTTCTCAAAGAACCAACTTTTGGTTCTGTTGATCCTTTCTATGGTCCTTTTTGTTTCTACTTGGCTGATTTCAACTCTGAGTTTGATTATTTCCTGCCTTCTCCTCCTGGGTGTATTTGCTTCTTTTTGTTCTAGAGCTTTTAGGTGTGCTGTCAAGCTGCTGACATATGCTCTTTCCTGTTTCTTTCTGCAGGCACTCAGAGCTATAGGTTTTCCTCTTTTTTTTAACTTTTTTTTTTTAAAGATTTATTCATTTATTATATATAAGTACACTGTAGCTGTCTTCAGATACACATGGGATCTCTTTACAGATGGTTGTGAGCCACCCATGTGGTTGCTGGAATTGAACTCAGGACCTCTGTCGGGTGCTCTTAATGAGCCAGTTTTCCTCTTAACACAGCTTTCATTGTGTCCCATAAGTTTGGGTATGTTGTACCTTCATTTTCATTAAATTCGAAGAAGTCTTTAATTTCTTTCTTTATTTCTTCCTTGACCAGGTTATCATTGAGTAGAGTACTGTTCAACTTCCATGTATATGTGGGCGTTCTTCCCTTATTGTTATTGAAGACCAGCTTTAGCCCATGGTGGTCTGATAACACGCATGGGATTATTTCTATCTTTCTGTACCTGTTGAGGCCCGTTTTTTTTAACAATTATATGGTCAATTTTGGAGAAAGTACCATGAGGAGCTGAGAAGAAGGTATATCCTTTTGCTTTAGGATAGAATGTTCTATAAATATATCTGTTAAGTCCATTTGGCTCATGACTTCTCTTAGTCTGTCTACATCTCTGTTTAATTTCTGTTTCCATGATCTGTCCATTGATGAGAGTGGGGTGTTGAAATCTCCTACTATTATTGTGTGAGGTGCAATGTGTGTTTTGAGCTTTAGTAAGGTTTTCTTTTCGTATGTAGGTGCCCTTATAATTGGGGCATAGATATTTAGGATTGAGAGTTCATCTTGGTGGATTTTCCTTTGATGAATATAAAGTGTCCTTCCTTATCTTTTTGATGACTTTTATTTGAAAATTGATTTTATTTGATATTAGAATGGCTACTCCAGCTTGCTTCGTCTGACCATTTGCTTGGAAAGTTGTTTTCCAGCCTTTCACTCTGAGGTAGTGTCTGTCTTTGTCTCTGAGGTGTGTTTCCTGTAGGCAGCAGAATGCAGGGTCCTCGATGCGTATCCAGTTTGTTAATCTATGTCTTTTTATTGGGGAGTTGAGGCCATTGATGTTGAGAGATATTAAGGAATAGTGATTATTGCTTCCTGTTATATTCATATTTGGATGTGAGGTTATATTTGTGTGCTTTTCTTCTCTTTATTTTGTTGCCAAGGCGATTAGTTTCTTGCTTCTTCTAGGGTATAGCTTGCCTCCTTATGTTGGGCTTTACCATTTATTATTCTTTTAGTGCTGGATTTGTAGAAAGATATTGTATAAATTTGGTTTTGTCATGGAATATCTTGGTTTCTCCATCTATGTTAATTGAGAGTTTTGCAGGATACAGTAACCTGGGCTGGCATTTGTGTTCTCTTAGGGTCTGTATGACATCAGTCCAGGATCTTCTGGCCTTCATAGTTTCTGGCAAAAAGTCTGGTGTGATTCTGATAGGTCTGCCTTTATATGTTACTTGACCTTTTTCCCTTACTGCTTTTAATATTCTTTCTTTATTTTGTGCGTTTGGTGTTTTGACTATTATGTGGGGGGAGGTGTTTCTTTTCTTGTCAATCTATTTGGAGTTCTGTAGGCTTCTTGTATGCCTATGGGTATCTCTTTTTTTAGGTTAGGAAAGTTTTCTTCTATGATTTTGTTGAAGATATTTACTGGTCCTTTGAGCTGGGAGTCTTCACTCTCTTCTATGCCTATTATCCTTAGGTTTGATCTTCTCATTGAGTCCTGGATTTCCTGTATGTTTTGGACCAGTAGCTTTTTCTGCTTTACATTATCTTTGACAGTTGAGTCAATGATTTCTATGGAATCTTCTGCTCCTGAGATTCTCTCTTCCATCTCTTGTATTCTGTTGGTGAAGCTTGTATCTACAGCTCCTTGTCTCTTCTTTTTGGTTTTCTATATCCAGGGTTGTTTCCATGTGTTCTTTCTTGATTGCTTCTATTTCCATTTTTAATTCCTTCAACTGTTTGATTGTGTTTTCCTGGAATTCTTTCAGGGATTTTTGTGTCTCCTCTCTATGGGCTTCTACTTGTTTATTTATGTTTTCCTGGAATTCTTTCAGGCATTTTGCGATTCCTCTCTGTAGGCTTCTACTTGTTCTCTAAGGAGTTTCTGCGTCTTTCTTGAAGTCCTCCAGCATCATGATCAAATATGATTTTGAAACTAGATCTTGCTTTTCTGGTGTGTTTGGATATTCCATGTTTGTTTTGATGGGAGAATTGGGCTCCAATGGTGCCATGTAGTCTTGGTTTCTGTTGCTTGGGTTCCTGCGCTTGCCTCTCGCCATCAGATTGTCTCTAGTGTTACTTTGTTCTGCTATTTCTGACAGTGGCTAGACTGTCTTATAAGCCTGTGTGTCAGGAGTGCTGTAGACCTGTTTTCCTCTTTTCTTTCAGCCAGTTATGGGGACAGAGTGTTCTGCTTTCGGGCGTGTAGTTTTTCCTCTCTACAGGTCTTCAGCTGTTCCTGTGGGCCTGTGTCTTGGGTTCACCAGGCAGGTCCTTGCAGCAGAAAAGTTGGTCTTACCTGTGGTCCCGAGGCTCAAGTTAGCTCTCGGGGTGCCTGCCCCGGGCTCTCTCTTGGCGGCAGCAACCAGGAAGATCTGCGCCGCCCTTTCCGGGAGCTTCAGTGCGCCAGGGTTCCAGATGGTGTTTGGTGTTTTCCTCTGGCGTCCGAGATGTGTGTGCAGAGCCAGTCTCTTCTGGTTTCCCAGGCGTGTCTGCCTCTCTGAAGGTTTAGCTCTCCCTCCCACGGGATTTGGGTGTAGAGAGGCTTCTTGATTTTTGTTAGGTAACACTTAATTTATGCCATCAAGGAAATATTTTATTACTACACTTAAAAAACTGAGCACTGCATATCAAAATGTTTTCTTTAAAGTCCACATGCATAGCAGTTATCTTGAAAGACTAAATTAATGTTTCTCTCCTTTTCTTTTAGGCCTCGTTGCTCCGTTTTCAGAGCACCTTGGTAATAGCTGAGCATGCGAATGATTCTCTAGCACCCATTACTCTAAACACTATCACTGCAGCTGGACGTCTTGGAGGTGAAGTGTCCTGCTTAGTAGCTGGAACAAAATGTGACAAGGTGAGAGCTTTTTAAGGTCAGCCATAGTGAATATAATCTCCATCAAGAGTCAGTGAAAGATGGCAACAGAATTATGCCTAGGACCATAACCCAAACTGCACTCTAGTCCTCAGTAAATGGCCAGTGTCACAGATATTATTGTATACAAAAAAAGAACTAAAAGGTTTTCTCGTGAAGCGTTTTATCTTTCAAAATGAGGTGGAATGCTTGATTTAGTTCTGCTGGCACTATCCTGTGTCATCAGATACCAAGTAGAATGGTATCTGAGTTCCCTTAGAGGCTAATAGCAGATCCCTTATGTACTGATGACATTAATTGCTTCTGATTCCAGAAAGTGGTCAATCTGGACAAAGTATCAGATGTGCTAACATTTAATTGGTAGAAGAATTCAAATCTATGTCTCAATCTTCTCAAATTTCCGCTGGTGGTAAATGTTGGTTTTTTTGTGATTGTTAAGTAACAACTTCGGAAACTAACTCTTGGGAAACTTTATTCTGCTGTGCAGACAGGAACCTTTTTTTTTTTTTTTTTTTTCGGAGCTGGGGACGAACCAGGGCCTGCGCTTCCTGGGCAAGCTCTACCACTGAACTAAATCCCCAACCCCGGACAGGAACCTATTAAGACTACAGAGCTATAGTTACCGGTTCCTCTCCACTGTGTCAGAATTGCTGAGTGTGTGACTGGGGGGTTGGCCCTCATGAAGGAGTAAGTGTAGAGAGAGAATGTTTCTTTTTTTAGCAGGTTATATATTTTATTAAATTGTTGGTGTAGAGCACATAGTAATGCAGGTTTAGAATGATAGTGTCACTTCTGATTCCTTGCATGAAATGGGTATTTACAGGACTCTGTTCAGCAGGTTCAGGGTTATGTAGGCTTCTTTATCTCATCCCTCTTGATGGTTTTTGAACCTTTTTTCTTTTTTTTTTTTTCGGAGCTGGGGACTGAACCCAGGGCCTTGCACTTGCTAGGCAAGTGCTCTACCGCTGAGCTAAATCCCCAACCCCGAACCTTTTTTTTTTGTTTTTTTGTTTTTTGTTTTGTTTTGTTTTTTTTCAAGACAGGGTTCTCTGTGTAGCCGTAGCTGTCTGTGTGCCTTGGAATGTATTCTGTAGACCAAACTTCAAACTCAGAGATCTGCCTGCCTCTGCCCCTCAAGTGCTGGGATTATAGGTGTGCACCAACACCACCCAGCTGATTATTGAATCTTACACAGTTACTGTTTACCACAATGTCTAATAATAGAGTTAAGCCAATTTTTTTTGGTCTGCTCAGGTTTCAAATATAAAAACAGATGTTAGATTTATTTGTTTTGCTGTGATTTTAACTACTTTAAATTTCTTTAAAGTACTCGATATTTCATCTGTTGTAGTCCCGTGTATGTCTTGTTCTTATTTTTAAGAAAGGTGTCTGCTCTGAAGAACACCCATTCAGAGCCTGCCCCACATGTGGCCCATACATATACAGCCACCAAACTAGATAAGATGGATGAAGCAAAGAAGTGCAGGCTGACAGGCGGATGTAGATCTCTCCTGAGACACAGCCAGAATATGGCAAATACATAAGGCGAATGCCAGCAGCAAAACACTGAACTGAGAACAGGACCCCCGTTGAAGGAATCATAGAAAGGACTGAAAGAGCTTGAAGGGACTTGAGACCCCATATGAGCAACAATGCCAACCAACCAGAGCTTCCAGGGACTAAGCCACTACCCAAAGACTATACATGGACTGACCCTGGGCTCCAACTGCATAGGTAGCAATGAATAGCCTAGAAAGAGTACCAGTGGAAGGGGAAGCCCTGGGTCCTGCCAAGGCTGGACCCCCAGTGAACAGGATTGTTGGGGGGAGGGCGGTAATAGGGGGAAGGATGGGGAGGGGAACACCCATATAAAAGAGGAGGGGGAGAGGTTAGGGGGATGTTGGCCCGGAAACCAAGAAAGGGAATAACAATTGTAATGTAAATAAGAAATACCCAATTTAATAAAGATGGAGGAATAAAAGGTGTCTGCTAATAATGTAGACAGATTTTAGTTTTTTATTGTTTTCTTCAGCTTTAATAAACTGAAAGTGATTATTCTATGTAGTACTGGAAATTTGACAGTAAAAAAATAATTCTAGTAGGAAAATCTGTTCCTCTTTATATCCAAGCTGATGTGTAGCAACTTTGGAATTAAGTGGGTTTCTTAACTGGGAACTTTCTTGAAACCAGAGATGCTAAATGCTGGTACATGTGTGTGTAAGACAGTGTGGTGTGCTGTTCAGCACTCGGCCAGCACAGTCCTCCTGTGTCTTCCTTTCAGGGAACATTGTGGGTGGAGCCTTTTAGTCCATGGACGAGGTTAGGAGGCACAGCTTCTTGTGCCCATTCATCAGTGAATTAGCAAATGGAAGACAGTAATGGCTGATGAGACTGATAAGCAGAAACCACTCATACTGAAGTTACTTTAAAGGAAGAATGCTAATTGCCTTTTGTACAGAAAATCAGAGTAGTCAAAGGTTTCTCAGAATCCATTCTTGATTCTAAACAGGAAAAAATGAGAAGTTAAACAAGAGAATACTTTTGTTCATTGTAGATAAGTATATGTGTGTAGGTAGTAAACTCCATGTTGACCATGGGCTGTAATTGAAGATTTATCTCTATTTCTTGGAGTTATTAATCTTACTCTACATTCTTCATTCAAATGAAGTGCAGTCAACATTAGAGAAGTTTTGCCTTCACTCTCAACAGGTCCCAAGTCTAATGTGTTTTATTGGCTTGGTTATTAGATAGATAGATAGATAGATAGATAGATAGATAGATAGATAGATAGATAGATAGAATTTCATTTTAGTCCTCCCTTCCTCTTCTCCCTTCTTTTTTCCCTTTGGATTTGTGAACCCACACTGGTTTAGAACCTGTGATCCTCCTACCTCATCCTCCCAAGTATTGGGTACCACATCCAGTTTTTACTTTTCTCCTCCTAAAACAATGCACTTAAAATTAGCATCAATAAAAAAGCATAGTTTTCAACTAAATTTGAATAAAAACTGTTGATTTTGGTTTATCAATTAGTATTAAAAGGAATTTTATTTATTTTTATTTTATATATATGAGTTTTGCCTGCGTGCTCATATAAGAATCAAGCATGCAGTGCCCTGGAGGCCAGAAGAAGCTATCAGAACCCTTGGAACTGGAGTTACAGATAGTTCTGAGCTGCCATGTAGATGCTAGGACCTGTACCTGGGTCACCTCTGAGAATAGCAAGTGCTCTTAACTGCGAAGTTTTCCCTCCCACCCAGTTCTTTTGTTTTGTTAAGGTAGAAATTTTATAGTGTGAATAGGTCAGTTCATAGAAAAATCAGTTGACTTGTAATTTTCTTTAAGAATTTTTTTTAGAAAGGGCTGGGGAGATAGCTCAGTGTTGAAGCATACAGATGTACTTGCTGAGGACCCAGGTTTGATGCTCAGCACCCATGCTGACAGCTTACATCTGCCTGTGAGTTAATTCCAGGGCACCCAGCACCTCTGACTTCCTTAGGCCCCTGTACTCTGTACATATATGCCCTCTCCATACACATAACTATTTTTTAAACTTTATTTTGAAAGAATAATAAAAAAAAACCTAATATGGTAGAATGTTTGTAATCATAGTGTTCTGGAGACTGAGGGTAGAAGATCGTTGCAAGATCAAGGCCAGCTTGAGCTATGTAATAAATACTAGGCCAGTTAAGGCTGGTAGCAAGACCCTTCTGGGGAGAAAGAATACCAAAATAAGACAAAAAAAAAAAAAAAAGCAACAATGTTTTTGTTTTTTTTAATTATTTTTATTGGCTGTGCTAGATAGTTTTAAGTCAACTTGACATCATCAGAGAGAAAATGCCTCTATAAGGTAGCTATAAACACGTCTGCAGGACATTTCTTAATTTGATTGAAGAGGGAAGGAGAGGGAGAGGGCTGGGCCTTGTGTAGGCTTCTGAAACCTCAACTCTATTCCCCCTTACTCCCCCACCTCCTCCTAGGGACACACCTTCTCAGCAAGAACATACCTCCTAATCCTTTCACAGAGTTTGTCATCTGGTCAGCTGGGAACTTAGCATACAAGTATATGAGCCTATGGGGGGCATTCTTATTTATACTTCTATACCATTTCAAATCAAACAAAAATAAATTTTCATACTTGGCCATTAAGATTTTATGCTTGGTTAAAACATAACTGTTGGTTCATTGTGTCTCTTAGGTAGATACTTAGAAACCCTTCTCTTTATCACAGGTGGTACAGGATCTCTGTAAAGTAGCAGGCGTGGCAAAGGTTCTGGTGGCTCAGCATGATGCATACAAAGGCCTTCTTCCAGGTGAGGTGTTCCAGTGGGAAAATGTGGTGTCTGTTCTGCTCGAATATATGATTATGAAGATGGCATGAAATGTGTTTCACAAAATGTGTTTACTTCTCAGAGGAACTCACACCATTGATTTTGGAAACTCAGAAGCAGTTCAGTTACACACACATCTGTGCTGGAGCATCTGCTTTTGGAAAGGTGAGAAGGGAAGTCTGACCTTTCTACTTGAACAGCATGAATTTCACTGGGCTGGAAATGTAATGGTCTTTATTTAAATAGCCAGTCCTGACTTGCTTGCACTAAAGGGCATACTGCTAACATTTATTCTTTGAAGATTTCATCAAATTTTCAAATTTTGTCACAGAGATAACTATCCTTTTAGAATTTTATTATAATTTATTAACCTGCTACTTTCAGGTTTTCTAATTGGCCCAGATAAAACTATTGTTAAATGGAATTTTTTCTGTGTGTTTAGTCCCGTGTGGTTGTCGTCCCCCCCCGCCCCCCCATCCCCAGGCAGTGTTTCTCTCTATAACCCTGTCTGTCCTGGTACTCACTCTGGCCTCAAACACTTGACTCTGCCTCCCAAGTGCTGGAATTACAGTTATTCATTTAGAGGTGATTTACTTGGATGGCTGGTGGAAATAATAGAAAATAGAAGTCTGTCTAGGGGTTTGGGAAGGACTGTGTTATAGCTTGGGATAGCATTAAAGATGGGTATAGTCTGACCATATGCACTCTTATTGTTTTGCCAGCAAACATTTGTGAACCCCCCAAAAACTACCATGGAGCTGAATTCAATGTAGTCGCATTAGGGTCTCTTTATTCAAGCTGGAGCTTGGGCCACACCACGGTCTCTGACTCAGGAGAATGGGATCCCCTCCCCCCCAGGCCAGTTTCAGGCTTGCATTTGTAGAGGCAAGAAGGTATCCAGCTGGCACACATCTGACTGGGGTGTGGGGCATTATGGCCTTTAACATAATTAATTGACTGGTGCTGAGAGCCAAACCATAAACTTAACTGTTTTCCTCCTGACTGGTGGTTGTTAGGAAGTGAAGTGTCAGGGACAGGCTTATTACCTGGAGATGCAGACTTGTTGGAAAATAACCTGGACACTGGTGCTAGATGTAGGTCTTGTTGGGGGGTACCCTAGAAACTGGTGCTGCTAATTAATTTGATTTAGCCTTAGGTCAGGTTATCTAAGATGAAGACTGAACCCAAAAGATTTAGTCTTTCATTCCTGCTTCCTCTGAAGACCCAACCATAGGGCTTCCTGAAGTTATTATATTTTATAAGGGGTCGGGGTTGTCATCACTCAGTCCTCATGGTGTCCCTGGGGTTTGGGTAGGGGCCTCATCAGTTGGAGACAGGAGGGAGTTCTGAGGCTGAATTTTCCTCAGGATCATCTTCAACTGTAAACGGGTCTATGATTTCATGCTGCACTCCTGTGAACTTTAGGGCAAGGGGAAGAAGACCTGTTTTATAGAGAATATGAAGTTTAGGCCAAACATGTTTATGAGACCACTGGACACCTTTAAGATCATATAGCAATTGGTGATTCTGGAACTCAGAGATTACCCCTGTATGTTAAGAACAAGAGGGGGCAGGGGTATCTCAAACATGATTTCATCTGGAAAGGGGAGTTTCATATCCAGTAGAGAGCAAAGGGAAGGAGAGTTACTCAGTCATTATGAGTCTCTTAGATCAGTTTAGTTATGGTCTCTTTTACGGTTTTGCTCATACTCTCTGCCTGTCCTGAACTCTGGGGTCTACATGGACAAAAAGTTTCCAATATTGGCTAGTCCCTGACCTGCCTGGGACAAAAAACTGTCCACTGCCTGACCCTGTCATCTGGGGAAACCCACACCTTGGCAGTATGTCCTCTAAGAGCTTCTTTGTCACCATGGATGTAGTTTTATGCTTAGTGGGGAAAGCTTCAGTCCAACCTGAAAAGGTTATCTATAGACATCAGTAAATATTTATATCTAAATTGTTCTGGTTTTTACCTCTGTGAAGTCTGTCTCTCAGTAGACACTAGGCCTTGTGTCCCACTGGCAGGCTTTACAGCTCTTACCAATCTCAGCTATCTTTGCGTTTATTTAGCATTGGCATCTCTAATCCTGATATTATGATGTCATATCAAATCCTGCATTCTCCAGATGCATGTGTGGGAAGAGCAGTGGATCTTCTGAAGTATGTGCGGTCCCATTTCTTCTGGCACGAGGAGTTTGTGATCTGCTGTTCTCCACCACCCCTCATCACACTGGGACGTGGGCAAATTTCTAGACCAGATTATGTTGTCTTTTGAATACTTAGGGTGGTCAGGGAGTATAGGATCCTTTGGTTCCAGGGAAGTCAGGGGCAAGAGAGGTCCAATTTCTAGGGCAGCCTGATGGCTGCTTTAGCTTTTCTATTGTTGCCCTCTGAAACTAGGTTGTGATGATTTGAATAAGAATGACCCCTATAGGTTCATATGTTTGAATACTTGGTCCTCAGTTGGTTGAACTGTTTGGGAAGGATTAGGAGTTGTGACTTTGATGAAGGAAGTATGTCACTGGGGGATACCATTCCCAGTTAGTGTTCTCTGCCTTGCTTGGATGGAGATGTGAGCTCAGCTGCTGCTCCAGCACCATGGTAGTCATGGACTCCAATCCTCTGGGACCATGAACCCCAAATCAAATGCTTTTCTTTCTTACAAGCTGCCTTGGTCACCTCAATAGAAAAGTAACTAAGACATTTGTAAACTGTCATGTGGGTGCTGGAAATTGACCCTGAATCCTTTGGAAGAGCAGCCAATGCTTACGTATAATCACAGTTACCTAGGAAGTGGAGACAATAGAATTGTAAGGATTGCCTGGAAAACTTAGAAAGACTTTGTCTCAAAATAAAATGTAAAAGAGAGTCCTAGAGAAATGGCTCAGTGGGTAAGAACTCTGCTCTGCAAGAATGAGGGTCTGAGTTCAAGTCTTTAGCACCCACATAAGGGCATGGCTGCATGTGCTTATAACTCTAAAAGTGGGGATTGGTTACAGGAAGATACTGAGAGCTCGCAGGACAACCAGCCTAACCCAAAGAGTCAGTTTCTGGTTCAGTGAGAGACCTTGCCTCAAGGCAATAAGGTGGAGCGCAATAGAAGGTTCTGCTTTGGCCACCTCATATATGTGTACAGATGTATACAAAGGTATGCACTCATGTGCATGTAGACAAACATGCACACACCTCAAAAAGAAAAGGGGCTGATTTGTAAATCTGCTTGACTACTCATGTGCACAAAGCCTGGCTCATTCCTCAGTACAAGAAAAATAGCTGTGCACAAATATGCTCTTAGTAGGAAAGTTGTATGTAGTATAGTAGTATAAAGAACACGGTACAGATCCCTTTCTCATTTCCAACTTACGCTTCCTATTTCAGGAGTGTACCTCTTAGCAATGACATGTTCTCTCAGGCCTCTTCCTATTAGTCTTTAAATCATTCATGCACATACGTATTTGTATTGTTTTGTGACTAGGACCTTTTGCTTAATAACATCTAGAAAATATTAGCTCACAATGTGTTTGTCTGCATAATGTTCCATGTTAGTCAGGGTCAGCTAGGATGTTTTCAGTCACTTGCTTCAAAGAAATAATCTTGTACATACATCTTTGTATACCTACGGTAGCATATCTTTAAAATTGAGTTCTAAAAGTAAAACAGGTGAGTGAAAGACAGTGCTTTAAACATTTTTGGTAGAAATTGTTAAATTGCCAATACATGGTACTATAAATTTTAACATCTCCCTCTAAATTGATGGATGAATCTTTGTAGACAACCCAGTCTCTTGAGAGTACTGCTTCTGTGTTGGGTAATTAAATCTTGAGTTTGGTTAACGAAAGTTTACCTGCAAGACTGTGTAGCTGTGTTTTAATCCTCAAATTTTATTGCTCTGGCCTTGACTTTATGACAGATAAAAGATTGACAGTAAGAGCTACAAAGTAGATAGATGCTTGTGCTGTAACATACATTTCAAATGTGAATGCATTTGAAATGAGGAAAAGTCCATAGGAGGAATTGCATAGGGAGACAATAGTATGTCTGTGACAAACCTGTTAATGTGTTTATTACTTTTTTGTCACCGTGAAAAAAAAAATAACCTGAGAAAAGGAGGTATGTTATCTTGGCTCATGATTTTAATCACTCTTCCTGTCACTGGCCCTGAGGTAAATTGGGAGGTCATGGTCCATGATAGAGTACATGAGAAGACACACTTGCTAACCTGGTAGTGGCAGAAAACAGAGAGAAGGGGAGGGAGAGGAGAGGAGAAAGAATGAACAAGTCAGTATTTCCTTTGACATACACTACGATCTTGCCATAGGTCCTATTTCCTAAAGGTTCTGTCATCTTCAAGTGCAGTCCATGATAGAACCAGGCCTTTAACACATGGGTACTCGTCAAAATATTCCACCTCCTTCACCATAAGGGAAATGCACATTAAAACTTTAGATTCTACTTCATCCTCATTAGGATAGCCATCATCAAGAAAACAAAGGACATTCTGGTGAGGATGTAGGGAAGAGAGAACCTTTATTTACTGCTGGTAGAAGTATAAACTAGTTCAGCCATTATAGAAATCAGGTTTCTCAAAGAATTAAAAGTAGAACTATTGGGGTTGGGGATTTAGCTCAGTGGTAGAGCGCTTGCTTAGCAACCACAAGGCGCTGGGTTCGGTCCCCAGCTCTGAAAGAAAAAAAAAAACCACCAAGAAAAGTAGAACTATTAATTAAAAGTATTAATTAAAAACTATTAATTAAAAGTAGAACTATCATATGAGCCAGCCGTACCATTCCTGGGCTTACCCAAAGGACCCTATATCCTACCACAGAGATACTTACACACATTACTGTGAAATTACTCACAATAGCAAGGAAATAGAACCAGCTTAGATATCCATCTGCAGGTAAATGGATGCAGAAAATGTGTGAATGCATGGCTGTAAGAAATAAAAATGAAAATTTCAGGAAAATAGATGAATCTGGAAGCTCATATATTGAGATGACCCAGATTCAGAAAGACAAATACAACATACTCTTTCTCTGGTGTGCAGTTCTGAGCTTTGAATGTTTGTATGTGTCTGTATGTATGGGTATGGGTCATGAAAGTAGAAAGGAGACCTCAGAGGAAAGAAGGAGTGTTTAGGAAGAGACAGGATGGTAGGGCACAGTGAAGGTGGGAAGGAGACCCCTGGGGTGGAGGGGTAGTGGAAATGGGAATGGGGGGATCTTCAGAGCAAGGAAACTAACATTGGTACATTTTAGTAGTCAAGGCCAGAGTTCTTTACTCATGTTTGAAAGAGGATTACTATCTAATGCAGGTATGACAAAATGCACACTATAACTTTTTCCCTCAGAAATTCTACAGTCAGGAAACTGATCCTGTCAGTACTTGTAATATCACTTTGTAGGAAGTCACTAAGTAGAAACAGGACAGAAACAGAAGAGAACCAGAAGACACACAACCCCTACCTTCAGGGTGCTTAGAATCCTAGTTTGGGGTTATACAGCGTGGATATTAAATTATTTTTAGAACAAAAGTCCATGCTAGTCAAGGCTAATACATTGTAATTATATGTGCATGTGGGAGAATACAGAGTGAGGTAGAATGACAGATAGTTTGGAAGAATCTTTACAGAAGAGAGAGAACCAGTTTGTGGTGTTATCTTGAATGCATGCCTTCCAGAAGCAGTGTCACGAAACCAGGGAGGAACCACTGAATGAACTATGAAGAATCTTTGTGGGATAAAAAAATCAATGCTTCTCAGGGCTGGAGAGATGGCTCAGTATTTAAGTGCACTGACTGCTCTTCCAAAGGTCCTGATTTAATTCTCAGCAACCACATGGTGGCTCACAACCATCTGTAATGGGATCTGATGTCCTCTTTTGGTGTGTCTGAAGACAGCTACAGTGTATTCACGTAAAATAAATAAATCTTTTAAAAAGCAGTGCTTCTCTTTTAAAATTACATATATTATATAAAAGAACCTCAGTCCAGAACTTGGAAATTTAATCTTCACTAAGTGACTCTCTTCTGCTTTAGAATCCTGGAATCATAGTAGAATTTTAACTGGACATGTAGAGGTTCTCTTTTCTCTCACTACAAGATGTGCTAACACACACCCAAGGGGATTTTGACCTGCTTACAGATTTGGCTACTATGAACAAAGTTACACATGTATAACATATAACTGTCATGTGCCTTTGTCAACAAGAACACGCATGCTTGTTTCTGATGTTCATTTTATGTGTGACACACAAGGGCTGCTGTACTTGATCTGTTTATACAACATGAACTTGACAAAGATTGTACAGTCTGTTGAAATTTTTCTTTTATATTTTCTAGTAAATATATATAATAAAAGCTTTTCCAGTATTTTACTCTTCTGATTTTTTTTCTCTTTCTCTTGTTTAAATTCAGGGATCCATAACTGTCACATTTTGTACTTGATATTTATTAGGGCAGTAGATCTCATAATTTATCAAATTGAATCAGCTTCTTATTACTATAAATCTTCTATTACTCTTAATATACAGAAATGGTAGACACTTAATTTCAAAGAGTACCTCAAAAGCTGGACTGATGTCCCTTGTCCAAAGATACATGTGAAGTGTGAAATATTTGAATTTGAATTCAAATTTATGCAGAAGATACATCTCCCTTTAAAGGGGTTTAGAAGATGCCATTGTTGATCATTATATCAGTCAGCTTGACTTTGTGTAAGTCACTGCTTTTTTCTTTTAGAACCTTCTGCCCAGAGTAGCAGCCAAACTTAATGTTGCCCCAGTTTCTGACATCATTGAGATCAAGTCACCTGACACATTTGTGAGAACTATCTATGCAGGTAAGTTCTAAGGAAGATAATCAACATGCTAATTTTCACAGTATACATAAATCTTAAAAATAGGATTTGGAAACAAACCTACAATTAAATGGACCATCTTAAAGGTTTCTGAGAAATGCTTTAGTTGAGAATAGCTACTAGACCCCAACATGGCATTCTGTCTGATTTATTACGTACACAGTGCTTTTATACTGGCCTTAACGGTTTATGGAGTGATATCTCCCTGCACAGTGGTTAATAAAAATTAAGTTTGCCATCTGATATATATGTATTTTTAAATTTTAATTGCGATGTTATTATATCATTTCTTCCTCCAACCTCTCCTGTCATTCCCTTTGCTGTCAATTGATGGCCCATTTTTCTTTTTCACACACATATACATACACATGTGCATAACTATATAAATAAACTACTATATCTGTTTAGTTTGCTTGTATATATATATGATTTCAGAGCTGGCTATTTCTGTTTGGATAGCCAGTTGTATTGGACAACCAATTAAAGGTTCATCCCTGAAAGAGACTAGTTCTCCCTCTCTCGGCAGTCATTACTTCTTTGTCTAGTGATGGGACCTGTGAGATCCCACCCTTCCATATTAGCATATCTATTGCTGTTGTCATTGTTCAGTTCTTGTTTCGGTGGCTATATTTTATAAGTAGTACCTTGACAGGCAAACTCTTTTGAAAATAGTATTCTCAGTCTTTACTTTCAATGTGCAATTGAAGTTCAGTGTGCATTAAGCAATTCATTTCAGCATCTCTTTGATTAATTATTTCTAAGCACATTGATCTCCAGTGGGGCTGGAGAAGGCAGCAATTTCAGTTACTGCCTTTGTTCTAGTTACAGTTGTTGTATGTTCCATCAGACCTGTAATTTTCATTATATTCAAATCTTCAAATATTCAAGTATTTGGTCATAGTGTCAGTCACTCAGACTGTGAAATGTCTTATCCTTTTAAAACTTTGGTTTCTCTGAACTTGTATTTTATGTCCTGCCATGCTTTCACATTATCTTCCTTTGACATGAATAGCAGTTGCATTTGTACTAAGGTATAGCAGCTCGTATTTTTGGTTGCTGATAGAGTTGACTTGGGAGAAAGAAGCTTACTTCCCACTCCCTGCTGCTGAGAGGTACCTTCTCACCACAGCCACCTGCTTCAGTTTGTTGATTCCAGGTGGTAACTCTGGCTTTAAAAGACATGCAGAACTGTACAGGCAGTCTCTGGTGAAGGTCTTCACCCTGCTGCTCCTCCTCTCCACTTATCAGGGGTAGGAAATACCTGTCCATGGTTAATTTTGCTTCATCTTCATAAAATAAATTCTGAGTCTAAGAAGAATACTTTTGGCATTCCTTTCTCATAATAAAATTTGTGTTTCAGGAAATGCATTGTGTACAGTGAAATGTGATGAGAAAGTGAAGGTGTTTTCTGTTCGAGGAACATCTTTTGAGGCTGCAGCAGCAAGTGGAGGTAGTGCCAGTTCAGAAAAGGGTAAGTATCCATGTGAGCCTTTATGATAGGTTGGCATTTCTTGTTTGTTTGGCTTATTTTAGAGTAAGGGATGGCCTCTACTTAATTTCTAATGCAAAGTAAAAATTCAACTGACTCATATTCCAGGGTTCTATAAATAATTATAATTTATGTCTGTTTCATATCATCTTGGTACAAGATAATCACTTTGGTAGATTAAAGAGTAGGAGAGAAGATAAATTACAATGAAGCTGTTACATTTGTATCAGGGCTGTTTAACTCTCATTACTGTTTCCTATTGTGGCATTTGAGTGATTCAGCATAATAGAAGAATGTAATAATGGAAGAAAATAGGGGTTCCACTTAACATGTCTGCCATCTTATTTGATACTAGAGAGAATGGGTTATTCTGGTTTTTACAGATGAACTTAGGAGAAATATTGACTTCTCAAAAGAGTTGTGCTCTCTTAACACATTTTAGTTAAAGAAAATGAAATTGGGACTGTGAAAGTTCATGAGCTTAAGTTTCCTAGAACTGAATGTTTTTGTGTTGGTCTTAAAAATAATTACCACTATGTACTTGAAGTCCTCATCATTTTTAATTTGTCTGTCAATGTATGTAGCACCAAGTTCTTCATCAGCAGGAATATCAGAGTGGCTTGACCAGAAATTGACAAAAAGTGACCGACCAGAGCTAACTGGTGCCAAAGTGGTGGTATCTGGTGGTAAGTGAATAGTAATGTAAAAGATGACATAAGCTATGTAGTACACAGACCTCTTCAAAGGAACAGACTTTTATCTAGGTTTCGGTGCTTCTGGGGATGGACTCCAGGGTCTTGAACCTGGTAAACAAGCACTGTACTACTGAGCTGAGTCTGTAGTCTTGAGTAAAGGTGATTCGTTTTAATTTTACAGATGACAGTAATATTAGTAATTTTTACCAGGAATGTGAAATTAGACCATAAATAAAATGTGGGCTTTCTGTCTCACATCTGGCACTGGGGAGCAAGGCACAAATCTCATCTGCATATCTCTGCTACATGGTATCTTGGTTTTACAGATGTCCATTTTTTTTTGTGGCATTTGATTGGCTTCTGAATTGTAGAAAAAGTGGTTGGAATCTCGGAGTTGTATATAAATCCCCTTCTCCATTCTACTTTTAATGACTTTGAGTGTTATACTGGTCTGTGTGAATGATACTTGGAAAGCCCTTCACAGTTAGTATCAGGACCTGAATGTGGTGTAGGACTTAACATCTTTTTGTATATTATACTCCTTTGAAATTTGTCAGCTGACTGACTGAAAGGATAAGGATTAATGTGATTTTTTAATTAATGTTCCCAATATCCATCTATTGCTCAAGTGGCATTCAGAAGAAATGATTTAATATTTTGCAAAGATGTTTGTCTTGTGTATCAGCTTGTAGTTTCAGAAATTATTAGTCCATATGTGTTCTATGATGGGCCTGTTGCATTTATAGTAGGTAGAGTGTGTTTGCTCTCAAGGATTTTGAGATCTAGCCAGAAGTTTTGTTTAGTCATTCAGGGAATATTTACCAAATGCTAATAAGAGTTTGCTAATACCACAGATATGGCAATGACCTAGAGTGCTGTGGATCAGGCATCTTGGACTTAAAGTATTTTCATTATAGCAGAGAAACTGCAAATATAGTGTTTTTTATGTAGTTAAGTAGCTGCAATGCTGAATGCTTCACAGAAGTCAAAACAGGTTTTGTAGAGGAGTTGGTGTGCTTAATGTGGCAGCTGTAATGTGGACATGAGGTTGGGCAGAGTACAACTTGTGTGCACATCATTCATTCATTCATTCATTTGTTTGTTTTAAATGAGGTCGGGGCTTGAAGAGTGGAGAGAACTTTAAACTGCTGTATGACCTGGCAGATCAGTTGCATGCTGCAGGTAAGATTTTTCTCCTTGTAGCACAGTGCTCTTTTTGCTGGAAATGTTTTCCATTATGCTTACATATAAGTCCTCCAAACTTGAAGTAATTTTGCTTTCTACTTTTCCTTCATTGACTTAGCTTTATTGACTATTTATCATTTATATAAAATAGCATTTGGCTATGGCATTTCTATTAGTGTATATAACATACTTTGATCATATTTCTTCCATTACTTATTTCTTTTCTGCCTTCCTCTTTTTCCTCTTTCTCTTTCTATATATTTCCCTTATTACTTCCATGTCTTTATTTTTTAAATCTAGATTCCACATGAGAGAAAACATAAGATCTTTACTTTTTCTGTATCTTACTTATTTTGTTTAACATGATCTTCAGTTTTGACCATTATTTCATTCTTTCTGCAATGGCTTTCTTAGACCTCCAGTAAAAGCTGAAACATCTATAAAGGTGGTGGTGGGGAACATAGTAATTTTTGAAGAATGTGGGTGACAGTTTTACATTTGCCAACTCTTAAGAAACTTTTCTAGTTTTGATTTGTAAAGTACTGAAATGCCAACTTCAGAGCCTACTGCAGACTACTGCTGGCTGTTCTCCACCTCCACACATGCTCTGATTCCTGTATAACTTACATACACACACTGCTTTTCTTTATTGTGAGAAAGAACTAGAGAAATGATAAAAATTAAAAAAGAACCCATGGAAACAGAAATGAATGCATCTTATAAGCAAGGTAAGCTGGAAGGATGAGGGAGGAATGTCTGGACTGAAAATGTGCCACAGACGTGGTTACAGCTAAAAGGCAAAGATAAAAGAGTTAGAAAGGACCTTAAGAAGTAAAAGTGACGAGATAAAAATCAAAGCCAAGGGGTTGGGGATTTAGCTCAGTGGTAGAGTGCTTGCCTAGCAAGCGCAAGGCCCTGGGTTTGGTCCCCAGCTCCAAAAAAAAAAATCAAAGCCAAAACCAACTACAGCTGAAGAGTAATGGGTGTGGTGGAGGTGGGAGAAAGAACAGGAGGGTTGGTACTGTGGAGCTTGAGACGGTCCAGGATCACACTACACCCAAGCAAAGATCCAGGAACCACAGAAAACACCAATGTATATGTGTAAGTTCCAAGCTATAGCAAGTCAAAGAAGAAGATAAAAATTCTGAAAGAAACCAAAGTGAGAAAAAAAAAAAGTCTTACCCTATAAAAGTAGCAAAGTTAAGTCCATTTGACTTTTCATGTAAGTAAGATGAGAATAGGGAATAAGGCTTCAAGTGTTGAGAGGAAAAACCCCAGTGACCCATAATTCTGTACCCCTGGAATGTATAGAATGAACAGGGAAACTCAGTTAACTCAGCAATTAGCTGGATTGAATTAACATCTATTGATGTCTTTGTTACACAACAGCAAATTCTCAAGCTGGCAGGAGCATTCACCAAGGAAGACTGCATTTGGGACTATAAAGTGGCTTATGTGCTGTCCGTTCTTAGCTTGAGCTAGATGTCTGTAACTGAAACGTAGCTGAAAAATCCCAAGATGTATGGAGAGATTAAACAGCACATTTCTATGTAACATATGAGTAAAGGAAAACATCTTAAAAGAAATACTTTGAGCTAAATGAAAAAAAGGCATATGGTACAGTGAAGACAGTGGTGTTGGGGAGGGGATTTTATCCTGAGTGTGGGCATTGAACTGAGGGCCTCCTACACATTAGGCAGGAGCTCCACTATTGAGCTATATCTGTATGCCCCCCTTTTATATAGCTGCAAGCACAGACCTGTACACCAGGATGAGCTCTTACGGGGAAATTTATAGTACTAAATATGTATAAGAAGAAAAAGGCAATCTAAGTTTAATCATCTTAAGAAACTACAGTAAGAAGGATAAATTAATGCAACGGTATACAGAAGGAATACCTCAGTCCCTTTCCTTCACTTTCCAGAAGGGGTGGTTGTGCCCTAAGAATAGACCTCCTGTGGAGAAGAAACCAGTTATGTTTTTATTTATTAGTTTAATATGAGATACTTGTTAAACTTCAATCTTATGTTGAATGTGACTTTATCTGATCATAAGAGGTAATGGTATTATACAGCAGTTCTTCAAAAGTCATAAGGCTAGTATATAAAGGAACATTATATAGTGTTCCTTAAGTAGATTATAATACAGAATGTATGGGTGCCTTTTTGAAAAAAAAAAAAAAAAACCAAACAAACATCAGAAGCCAGTCAAATTCAAAAAGTGAAATTCATACCTAGAGTAGTGGTTCATGCCTTCAAATATGCAGAAAGCAGAGAGAGGAGGATCTCTGTGAGTTTAGGCCAGTGTGGTCTACATAGTGAGCTCTGGAATATCCAGGACTACATAGAGAGACCCTGCCTCAAAAACAAACAAACAAACACACCAAAAGAAAGAAATTTATGAGTATAGCACACAATGAAAATAATTTTCTTGAAAAAGTACTTGTATTTAGTATTTAGAGTGCTTGATCAGTTACAAATCATTGATCAGGTTTTTTTTTAAGTGAGTCCTTTAATACTTTTTGACTGTAAATTCTTAGGATGTTGTTCATAGTTGTTGGTGACTATCTCACTAGCTGAATAATAATCAGAGCCTGAAAATACGACACTTCCTCCCTTTCAGTTGGTGCTTCCCGTGCTGCTGTTGATGCTGGCTTTGTTCCCAATGACATGCAAGTTGGTCAGACAGGAAAAATAGTAGCTCCAGTAAGTATTGCAATAAAATACACCCTGCAGAATTCTGTGGGGATCAGCACTGCATGTATTTGTTGGACAATAATTTCAGTGATTTATGTCTTTCTCAGTGATCCTACACAGCTAACCATTATGATGGTGACTGTGTCCTCACAAGATCTGGAAGGTTTTATCTTAATAAAATGCTTAGCAGCTTTAAAATTAGAAATTATTTTGCAAAAAGATTTAAAGCAGTATGAGGTCACAATGTTGTGTTATTATTGTCATTGCCTTTGTTGTCATTTGTGTGTAGGGTGTGGTAGAGAGAGAACCTAGGACTCTGTTCATGCTTGGCAAATGCTTGTCCACTGACCTACATCTCTACCTTATTTTATTGTTGCTGTTATAAATTTACACTGATATTTATTGTCCATAAAGTATAAAAGAAGTTAAGACAACCAGACTATTTAAATCAAGCCTATATTTGTTAGACCTTTGATGATACTTACAGTCTTGTGTGCTCTTGAGCACCTAGTTTAGTTCTCCATTTTTATCTGTTTGCATGAATTTCAGGAAATTCTTCAGATAAGTACTACTAGACTATTCCTTTTTGCCAAGAGGATGGGACAGAATCTCAGTCTATAGTCCAGCTGGCCAAGAGCTTAATAAGTCATCCTGCTTTAGCCTCCCAAGTGCTGGGATCTCAGGCTTAAGCCATCACACCTAGCCAGATAAAATATTCTAAAATCCTTTGCAGAACTTAAAAGGGAAATGTAGGAAATGTTGACTTGAAAGTTGAGCCTTTTAAAACATCTCCTGACCATTCATATTTCATAAGTAATGTATTGAATCATTTTCCAGTTTAAATTTATATTGCATGAGACATGAGGAAAATATTTTTATATAACTCAAAACAAAATGGTTTTTTTGTTATTTCAAAACAAGGTCTTATATCACATCCATTAAAATCCCCTAGAACCCTAGTTTATTAGATGATGACTTCAAAATCATCTTTTAAAACCTTTTCACACAAAATATTTTGATCATGTTTTCTCTTCCCTAACTCCTTTAAGCCTTCTCTTAGGTTGTTTTGAAGTATTTTGTCCTTCTAAAGTTGAATTGTTTATCTTTTATTGTCTCCTTCTAGAGTCTCTTCATATAGTTTGTATACAAATTATTTTTCAGATATGTATTGTGATTCTTTTTCCCCATGCTAGGACCCTCCTGTTCTTTTTCATTTGATGAGAAAAAATGTTTCATTTTAACAAAGTTTAGTGAAGCAATCTTTCTTCTTTTGGCTAATATATTTTGTGTTACTTCGCTTACTTGAAGCAGAGACAGTCTCAGTACTGAATATAAGCACTAAAACTATTCATAAATTAAGTCAAAGCACTGTGTGACTGACTTGCTTGTCATACCACATTAGTCTGCCCAGGAAAGTGGATTTATTGAGCAGATGAGCTGGAGCCATCCATGACATTTAATTAGGTGTGGCACACATATTTTTTGTGGAAATCTTGCATGTACAGTTTTATGTGAGTAGACACATTCAGGCTTGAATTCATAAAAGATCAACAGCTTCCTAATCAAACTACTTTCATAAGAAACTCAGTGTATACTCTGAAGTAGCAAGCAGACTTGCTGTGACAGAAAGGGGGCATTCATAGTTATTAAATAGGAGCAGGGTGCAGGGAGTGGCTGGTGGCATCCTTTCTTGTATTGAAAGTAAGTTTTCAGCTTTATTCAGCATTGCTCTTAGAATATAGAACTATCGAATTTTGCTCATGAGGAGATTAAACATTAAATGCTTCAAAGATTTTAACATTGCTCCCATAACCTGACAGAGAATTGTAATATATTAAGTCTCTATTTGGGCACTGTGCTAGTTACTTGTCTTGTTGCTCAGACAAAATACCAGACAAAAAAAAAAAAAAAAAAAAACTGAAGGAAGGAAGATTTACCTCTGCTCACAGTTTCAGGGTCCAGTCCATCACAGTGAGGAAGACTGGACAAGATCTTAGTAAGGTCACACTGAATCCAGTCAGGAAACAGAGATAAATGTTGGTGCTCAGCTCACTTTCCTCTTTTCACTCCGCCAGGAATCTCAGGCCATGGGATAGTATCATTCACTTTCAGAGTGGGACTTCCCTGTCCTGCTAAGCCTTTCTGAAAATACCCCCAAAAGCAATGAAGGTTGACCATTATAGGCATGGATGTATAAATTGTATATTTTTAATACACACACACACACACACACACACACACACACACACACACACACACACCCATGTGGTCTAAATCTTTTTTGGGAAACAATCAATTTGCAAGTATAGAACAAAACATTTTTGTTTGTGTAACCATTTGAGAGTAAGTTGGTAATATGATGCCCTCGCAGTTTCAAATACATGCATTTTCCTCCATAACCACACTGCAGGCTGTTATGTCAGAGCATTAACAGTGGCACAGAATACCATCTAGTTAATCAGACTCCATTTGTATTTTGTCTATTATTTCATTAATGCTCTTTACAGCAAGAGATACTAGTTTAGAACCACATATTGCATATATTTGTCATGAGTCCTTCAGTCCTAGATTCTCAATCTTATTTTTACATGAGGAACTTCAGGATTATGGGGTAACTATTGCATTACTGGCTATTTAGGTATTTTCCTTTTAAAGTGTTTATTGAAATCTTTTGCTTTATTGATTTATAGAAGTTTTAAAAATTAGTCTACTGGGAAGTTTCTTGTTTACTTTTTCCACTCTGTGGTATGCCTACTTATTTTTCTGAGATGATATCTAATTGAGGAACTTCTTTGTTATTTCTAATCTGCTGCAAGCTCTCATAATAAATGAAATTTATTTGCAGAGTCCGGTTCTCCCCCATGGTTCTCTCTTTGGAATTTTCTCCACATTTCCAGCTAGTGTGGGAGCCACAAAGCTTCTGTATATTTTCTTCAACCAGTCAGACTGCATTTTTTATCTAAAGGACTTGATTTCTGATTGGCCTTTGTCCCTGTGGAGCAGAGAAGTGGACTCATATCTGCGTGCTTCCGTGCCCTACAGAATTTTGGCTGCTCAAATGCTACCTGTCAGTGTTGATTTCCAACATATTTAAACAGTTGCTGTCTGTATCTGAACCAGGTCTATAGTTGCTTTAGCAGAAGATGAGTCTGATACGAGCTATCCTTGTAGGACCAGAGACCTGAGCCCTGAACTGAATGTGTTACTTCATGTGCTCGCTGACTAGTGTGGAACTGGGTCATTGTCACCCTAAATAATATCTTCATTAATGCTACTTAATATTGCATCAAGGTCTTGGCGGCCATACCCCACAAAAGGCAAGATTACACTTCTGAACATCCAGAATTTCTCACCACCTCCACCCATTTGAACTGTGTGCTATTAAATACATTTCCACTAATATTAATGCAGCATTCTTTGTTTTTAAAGCTAAATACAGCACATTCATTTGTTCTTATTAAATGGCCCCATTTTGCCACTTTTGAACATTTCACGACTTTATTTCTTTTCCCATTCTGTTATTAGAATATTCAGTATTTTGATTTGGTGCAGTTTTGTAACAACTTTGGAAAGTATCATCCCTGTTTTTTCTGGTTGTAAGGAGCCAAAAATGCTCTGCGTCAAGTTCAGACCATATAAAGTCAGTCTTTTTACTTGTACAAAATAACTGTTTTATTTTCTTTATTAATTTGAGAAAATATATAATACCCAAAATATGCCCTGAATTTATTTACATGGTTTGTTTGTTTGTTCTTATCATTCAGAACAATTTACAAAGTTCCAGTATCTTTACAAGCTCACACTCTCACAGGGTGTAGACTTGATCGGAAGCTGCTCGTTAATTCACAACTTACTACTGTGGCAATGACTGCTTTTTATTTTTAATTAACTTTTGATTTGGAGTTAATTTTAAACTTAGAAAAATAAAAATAATACAATGTACATGTATAGATTATTTTCTAAACTGTTTTACATTGTAACATTGTGGCTTTCTGCCCCTGAATACCTCAATGTGTAATTTTTTCAGACTAGAAATATTCTCATCTGAAGTACAGTTACATTTATTAACTTTCTTTTGTGCCTGTACGCATGTGCATCTCTTTGTGTGTGTGTGCATGGTCTGTCTGAGTGTGCATAAGTGGACAACAGGAGTCTTTCTCTTTCATTCACAACCTCACCACCTTTGTTATTCTTTTTCTTTTTCCAAGACAGGGTTTCTTCGTGTAGCCCTGACTGCCCTGTAAATCACTTTGTAGATCAGGCTAGCCTTGAACTCAAATATCCACCTGCCTCTGCCTCCCAAGGGCTGACATTAAAGGTATGTGTCAGCACTCCAAGCTCTACCCTATTTTTTTAATTAATTAATTTTATGTGTGTGGCTGTTTCATCTGTATGTATGTGTGTGTGTGTGTGTGTGTGTGTGTGTGTGTGTGTGTGTGTGTGTGTGTGTGTGTACGTACGTACATATGCCTGCCTGGTGCTGAGAAGATGGTGTTGGATCTCCTGGGACAGTAGTTGCAAACTGTTGTGAGCTGCTGTGTGGATGCAGAGGCTTGAATCTGGGTCCTCCAGAATAACAGTTAGTGCTCTTAATTGCTGAGCCCTCGCTCTAGCTCCAGCTCTAGTTTAGTTGTTTTTTATTTTCAAATTTTGTTTGTGCTTTTATTTTCATTTTTTATATTTTAAAGATTTTCCATTTATATATTTTATGTATATGAGTACTTTGCATGTCTGTCTGCACACCAGAAGAGGACATCAGATTCTATTATACACAGTTGTGAGCTGCCATGTGAGTGCTGGGAATTGAACTCTGGAAATAGGAACCCTGGAAGAGCAGTCAGTGCTCTTAACCACTGAGCCATCTCTCCAGTACCCCATTTTCTGCATTTTAATATTCCAGCTTTATCATTGATCTTCATATTCATTACTAGTTCTGACCCAGTACGGAATCTCCCTTTGAGTCAAGTAGTGCATGCATTGTTGCCTTGAGCCTTCGCTTTCTTGGTTGTGGTGAGCAGTAGTGCTTGGTTCATATTTGATTTCAATCTTAGGTTCTCTCAGTATTCATGACCCTATTCCCTACTGCCTACCTATGACAGGCAAGCTTTCCAATCTCTGTGTGGTTGATGACACTTTAGTTTTGAGAAAGTTTAAGTGGCAAATGAAGAAAGATTGGAAAGCTATGTGGCCCTCTCTAGATGTGGGCTACAAATTTGGCATTAGACTTTCTAGAAGCCAGTTCATATTAGGACACAAGATCAGTGCCCTGATTTACAGTGTCCCAAAGGTAAAACAAACTAATTGTACATGGGAAGTATCATTTGGCCTGGTATCAAGATCAGAGAATATCCCTTGAGTCCATCTAAAGAAGACACTATTGATTGACATTCACAACAATATCTTTACTATAAATAGGACAGTAGTTTATAGGGTTGTTTTTATAATGCCCTCAGTGTGGGCCAATTGTATGGTAAGTGCATTTCCAAGAGAGGCAGAAACTATTTGGTTCTGTGTCTGCTACTCAGGCTTATGTTATAGTAAAACTGCCGTCTGGCAATTAAGTTGTCAAACCTTCTTCAAATGAATTTTATTAGAAAGACTAGATCTGCAGTCAGGTGCAAGCTCAGCTTTCTCCCTCTGCAAGATGATTAGAGCCTAGAGCACAGGGTAAAGACTACCTATCTAGGACAAAAACGACAAACAAGTGTACTCGCTATAAAAGCAAACACTGTACAAAACAAAGCTCCAGCTTGTCCCCTTTGTCAGAGAAAAACACCATCCTTTCCTTTTTGGTGCTAATACTATACCTGCTAACTAGAGTTCATTATTCCTGCCTCCGTAGGGACTCCCCGTGGCCTCAGTGTCTTTCCTCCATCTACTCCTTTTCTATAACTTTGGTTTTTGCCTTTTGACAAATTTCTTAGATTATAAAGGGATTATGTTAATATTTTTTCCATGGAGAGCAATATCTAAAGATGTGATTCTGGAAGTTGAAACTGGGGGATTTGGAGGAAGTCTTAGTTTTGTGTTGTGATAAAACACTGACCAAAACCAAATTGGAGAGGAAAGGGTTTATTTTTTATTACAACTCCTAGGTCACAGTCTATCTCTGAGAAAAGTTAGCTAGGAACTTGTGTAAAAACCTTCTATGAAGAACTGAATCAGAGACCATGAGAGAACACTGCTTACTGGCTCACTGTTTGCTCTCTTGTGCAATTCATAACCACCTGCCCAGGCAAGCACTGACCATAGAGGACTTTGGCCCTTCTGTAGCAATCATCATTTAAGGAAATGTACTACTATATGCCCACAGGAAGTATGAAAGAAACCATTCCTCAGCTTAACATCCCTCTTCCCGTGTGACTCTAGTTTGTTGTTTTTTTTTTAAACTTGTTACTTTTTTCTTTTTTTTTTAAATTGGATATTTTCTTTACTTACATTTCAAATGTTATTCCCTTTCCCGATTTCCCCTCTGGAATCCCCCTATCCCTTCCCCTCTCCCCCTGCATCTATGAGAGTATTCCCCCACTCACCCACCCACTCCTTCCCATCTCCCTACCCTGGCATTGAGTCTTCACAGTGCCAAGGGTCTCTCTCATTGATACCCAATAAGGCCATCCTCTGCTACATATGCAGATGGAGCCCTGGGTCCTTTCATGTGTACTCTTTGGTTGATGGTTTAGGCTCTGGGAGCTCTGGGGGGGTCTGGTTGGTTGATATTGTTGTTCTTCACATGGGGTTGAAAACCCCTTCAGCTCCTCCAGTCCTTTTTCTAACTCCTCCACTAGGGTCCCCATTTTCAGTCCAGTGGTTGGTCGAGATAACTCTGTATATTTCAAGTCTGGCAGAGCCTCACAGGAGACAGCTATATCAGGCTCCTGTCAGCATGTACTTCTTGGCATCCACAATATTGTCTAGATCCCCAGGTGGGGCTGTCTCTGGATGACCTTTCCCTCAGTCTCTGCTCTATACTTTGTCTCTGTATTTCTTCCTGTGAATATTTTGTTCTCCCTTCTAAGAAGGACTGAAGCACCCATTCTTTGGTCTTCCAACTTCTTGAGCTTCATGTGGTCTGTGGATTGTATCTTGGATATTCTGAGCTTTTGGGCTAATATCCACTTATCAGTGAGTGCATACCATGTGTGTTCTTTTGTGACTGGGTTACCTCACTCAGGATTATATTTTCTAGTTCCATCTGTTTGCCTAAGAATTTCATGAAGTTGTTTTTAATAGCTGAGTAGTACTCCATTGTGTAAATGTAACATTTTTTTTTTAATCCATTCCTCTGTTGAAGGGCATCTGGATTATTTCCAGCTTCTGACTATTATAAATAAGGCTGCTATGAACATAGTGGAGCATGTGTCCTTGTTATATCTTTTATGCCCAAAAGTGATATAGCTTGGTCCAGTTTTCTGAGGAACCTCCATACTGATTTCCAGAGTGGTTGTACCAGCTTGCAGTCTAGTTTGTTTTAAATTGACAAAAAACTAACAAGAGGACCTCACAGATTTCCTTTAACTTCTGAAGTTCAATGATGCTTGATGTGTTTGCCTCTGAATTACTTAGATATTGGCATATGCCTTGTAGATTTTATACTTGTGATGGTTTATCATGATAACGATGTGTTAAGGAAAAGCACCAATACACAATTTTGTTTTGTTTTTAATATCAGTAACAACACACTATATGGGTTCTTTATGCCTAGATAATTTATTTTTGAGGATTATCTGTGTAAATGCAAGCAGCTGCCTTTTGTTTGTTCATTAATTTGCAGTATCCTGCTACATGAATATGTCACATGCCCACTTTATAGTATTTTATAGATGGCCTATATGTTACAGATAGGGAGTCATGGCATCAGGGTAATTGGAAGCAAGGTGGTAGAAGGTCTCTCAGATCCAAAGAAGAGATGATTATCTTCTTAGCCCCTGAAGTGCTAGAATTAGTGGCTTTTAACCACTAATTTGACTCACTAAAGCTTTGAATCAAAAGTAATATGCAAAAACATCTCCAGATGGATTTGTCTATGTTCTCTTTACTTGCAGTTACACAGTGTGGACATAACGTATAATCCTTTGTGGAGAGTGACTAAGGGACAACTGCTGAGTGGATTGTATAGTCTCACTTGCATTTATAAGCACCTTAAATGCATACTCAGATAAATTCTTGACTTGGGTTGTGGTGATAGTAATACCTGCTGTACACAATGTGCAAGTTGAGGGTTTGGGATCGTGGCACATGCTTCTAACCCTAGTTCTTCAGAAATGGAGGCAGGATGATCAGGCTGTGCACGGTTCCAGGCCAGGCTGGACTGCAAGACTGTCTTTAACAAATAAAAAAGGGAGAGAGAGAGAAGAGGGGAGAGAGGAGGAAGGAAGGGAGGGAGGAAGAAGGATGGAAGGAAGTCAGGTTGCTTGACAATCTAGATGCCAGTCAAGCTGCCTGAGTTCTGCTCTTAGCTTACCATTTGCTTCTATTGACCTTAACCTCTTGTGGTCCAGTTTCCTGAGACATGTAATAGTGACAATAATCCCTATTTCACAGATTCATACATAATTAGTGAACTAATATATATAAAACCAGTTAAAGGAGAGAGTCCATGTGCATATGTCATATAAAACTGCCTGGGATGTTACAAGTGCTGTGCCCTAGATGATTTTATAGTAACTATTACAGATTCTTTTTTATATATGTGTATAATCTGTATGTATATGTGTTCCCACATGTGTTAATACATAGGGTATGCATCCTACATGTGTTTACAAAGACCAGAAGATGTCTGTTTTTCTTTATTGGTCTTCACCTTAATCGTTGACATAGGTCCTCTCAACTGAATCTGGAGTTGTCCCTTTTCATCTAGGTTGCTCACCAACAAGCATGGGATCTGCCTGTTTCTGGTGACTGGTGCTAGGCTTGCAGGGTGTGTGGATTGTCTCTAGAGTTTACATGGGTACTTTGTGTTTGAATCAGATCCTCTTGCTTTTACAGGAAGTGCTCTGACCCACTGGTTCACCTCCCCAGCCCCTACAGATTCTTAGAAGATTCTGTTGTTTGAAATCATGAACAATCATTAAATCATTTCTCTGACATTTGTCAAGCTCATTGGATTTTATTATGATTCATTACTTGTTGGAGTTCAGAGTTTTAAGTTTACATTGTGACCAGATTTAGTATGACTTTTTAAGTCTTGATGTGTTTGGGAGTACCCTTCTGGATTGCTCTCAGTGATCTGTTTGATTATACTGACCTGACCTTCCTAACCATCCAAACACATAAGCATGTTGTAATCACTAGAGAATCTGCTATCTGTTGCCAGAGACAGTGTCCTTACACTTAGTGCAGCGTCTTAGTACGTGTGGATTACTTTGCCTATATTTTGATATTTTACTGACAAATCAACTTCCTGTTTATAATTCTGAGATTAAGTGAATAGAATCAATGTTACCAGATGAGTAAGCAGTTTAGGAGAATTTACCAAAACAGTACATTTTATTTCTGACCTTTGTTTTGAAATTTTGATAGTGTTGAAAAGTCAGTGTGGAAACAAACTTTCTAGAGTTATTTGTATACAACTGGGAATGAGTTTATGGGATGGGCTGCCCTCTAACTTGCTAAAAAGCTAAGATTGACAACTGCTTTCATACTGCATTATCTAGCTTGGCTTTTAGCTCTAAGAGAACTGTGTTCACAAATTGATGTGCTTTTCCTTTGGGGTTGGTATAGAAGCATTAAATTGTACTAAAATATTCATATGTGAGTGCATTTGGCTGAAAGCAATTGATGTTCTGTCCCCAAGAGGACAAAGAGAAATGCTGTGTGGGCCCGCAGTCCAGAAAACACCCTAAGCATGCTTCTTAAAAGGTAATTACAAGGCCTGGATGATCAAAGCCCTTACAGGGAAGCTTAAGTGACAGAGAGAAGGTGCAGCATTTGTAGGTTGTAGTTTGCAAGTATACATTGTTCAGTTGTGCACTTGCCAAAAATTAGCAGCTCTATTTATATCCTTGGTTTATTTTCTCAGCTAAAATTTATCAGACTGACTTCTTTACAGTTATTTCAGAAGGCTTGGATTAGTGGAATTTTTTCCCCATTACCACTTTATTATAGAAAGCTAAACTATTTAAATTTCAGAGATTATTATATACATTTATCCCTCCCCCATTTCTGTCCCATTTATCTGCTTAAAAGCTACTGAATGATAGATTGACATGTCTTGTACATAGTCAACCTAATTTAACAGCTGACATGAAAATCAATTAGAGTAGATAGCAAATCTACTTTAGCCATCTTGAAATGATAACTTGAAAGGGATAAAACTTGTAAATTTCCATTCTGAAAAACCAACACAGTGTAGTTTGCATTCTTTCATATAAAAATGAATTTATTTTGTGTGTGTGCGACTTCAAGTTAATACTTGTGCATTTGAATGTCAAAGAATAAGACACTGTACCAGATAGAAATACAGCTAATGGATTTAGCATAGTCAGTACTTAAATTTACTTTGAGGCCAAAGAAACACACACACGCACACGCACACGCACACTCACGAGAAAGTTAAAGCCAAGTACGGTGCCATATCCCTGCAGTTCCATACCCTCACTTAGGAGACAGAGGCAGGAGGATTATACACTCAAGGTGGATTTAGGATACATAATGCCAGCTTAGCTGTGTCATAGAGCAAGAGCAAGACCCTGTTTCAGGAAACCAAAATGAAAAACAAAAAATTAAAAAACAATATCAACCACTGAGTGTAACTATATACTAGTATTACAAGACAAGCAGCATTTTGGAAATAGTTCTCCCCACCACAGAGGACAGGAGTCTATGTCTCACTCCTTTGTGTGTATTATCGAGGCAGGGTCTCCATGTCTTGCTTTGGAGACTTGAAGCTTACTGTGTGGACAAGGCTGATCTTCAGTGTCTGCTATTGGCCTTAAACTGTAGCTACTACCCTGTTCTACTTCTTCAGTGCAGGTATGTGCCACCAACCCAGCCCACTTCCTAAAATAATATTATTTTAGAGCTGCACAGATAAGCCCTATCACAAAGATAAGTAAGTAAGTAAGTAAATAAATAAATAAATAAATAAATAAATGGGAGCAGGAAGTCTTTGGTAAGTAATGGCCTGGTTTTAGAAATTTGGAGAGAAAACAGCTTGGTAAATGGGAAGAATACTGCTTGGAGGTCAGAGTCTAGGTTCCTTTCTGTAGCCTATACTTACTTTTATTGATTAAAGTATATGACATAGATAATTATGGTGGTCTTTTATATCTCCTAAATTTTACAGATAAGTAAAATATTACATATTTTGACTTGGATCCATTAAGAAATTTGCTGATAACAATTTGGTTTTCAAAATAAACTTTCTATGTGACTTTCTAAGTTGAAAGGCTTTGTAATCTTGACTTTGTATCTTGTATTCTAAGTTTTTTATGCCTTATAGTAAAACATTTCAATATCAATAGATTTGGCAAAGTGTACAAGGTCATATTTGACTTTCTGTTATTTTAGGTATACTAAAATTATATTTCTCTAAATGGAAAAAAATTATGAATTAGTATAGAATCAAATTAGGTAGAGGAAAATCATTTCATTGGAAAATAATTGAATCCTATTTTGAAAACATTTTTTAAAGGAAAACTTGTTTCAGGTTCTATACATACTATATAATTGAAACTTGTAGCTAAAATAATACTAAAAAAGGTAAAGGGCAAATTGACTTTTGTTGTTCATATTTTTCAATATGTATACCAACATGTATAATATTTTTAATACCCACATCAAAAATAAAAATAAATAAAACCCATAAAGCTTTGAACCTAGCATGGTGGTATCAGCCTAGCAATTTGGAATGTGATAGCGGGGGCATCATGAGTTCATGGCCAGCTTTCAACGTTTTGTAAGTCAGCTGGTTGTGAAGAGGATGCCAATTTCTGGGGCCTCTTAGAAGAGAAAGTGGGCTGTGTAAGAGACTGTGGGGAAATCATATGAATTTAAGGTTTGGAGAACCTGTGACTGAGAAGCCTCAGCTACATATTCCCTTATAAACACCAGACCCATCTGCTAAGTCATCAAGTACCCACTCAGTAGCTTTGCTTCTAGACATTTTCCTGTAATGATTATTTGGAACCAGATTATTTGTAACTTTATTGATTGCTAATCGAAAAGTATCAGCTAGTTTTCAATGTAGACTTCACAAATTAAATAAGCACCATAAACCCTAATGATAGCAGTAACTTCAGCGTCTTGCCACTTCTGTGGGTCAGTCTCATCTGGTCTCGTAATGTTCCATGCATTTTCTCTATGGTAGGTGTATTGTTTGCTGTAGTTTCAGCTGACTGATGACTTCACTTGAGTCATATTATGGTACTATAACCTCATTTAGTCATACATGGTATAGTAGAAAAAGTGTTGACTTTATAACCAAGGACTTCTTAGGTTATAAAACCTATCTTTTGAGAGTAGAGAGGGGTTGTTGATGGTGAATGAATGGGGAGAGGGTAGCCAAAGCTATGAAGTTTTCTCTGGGGAGCTAATTCCAGAATGATAATTAATATTAGGTTAGATACTTGAACTGTGTTGAGAGTAATTACATAAAGGTTTTTTTCAATGCTAGTGATGAAGCCTAGAGCTTTGCACATGTAGACAAGTGTCTGTGCTTGAGTTACTCCTCTGGCCCCAAGAGAATGAATCATAAGTCTCCCATCTCTGAAGGAAAGAAGGGGAAACATGATGACATGGGGTAGTAAGTGTGCTAGCCAGCTGGTTGTGGTAAACAGTACACAGGAGTACTAATACCAATAATTTATTTTAAAAAATACCTTAATAAAGCTAGGAATAAAAAGCCTGCCTTTTACTAGGTGGATACAACTTCAGATAGCTAGTAAACCTGCCTAAGTCTGCTCTCTCTTATACAATGGGACTAGTTCCTGTCTTGTAGAGTTATTATAAGTCAGTAAAATAAAATAATGATCAACGGTATCAGTGCGGGCGCATCACCACCAACACATTTGTGTGATTGGCATACAGTCTTGTATCCTGATCACCCTTGAAGCAGAGAATCATGGGTGGGACAGAACTTCAGCTCTAAAGTGAGACTGAATCCAACTTCCATTCATGTAAACTGTAGTTTAGCCACAACCCTGCTTGACAATTTGGTCACAGAAGCAGAGAGCTGTTTGAGAAAAGAGTCACAGAGAGTTGTCTCGGCATTTTTGGAGCCTCTTCCAAAAAGAAGTCTTAAACACAACTTGGCAAACAGAAGAAATAGTTTGGCTTTTTAAAATGAACAGCAGGAGGATGAAATATAGCAATGTTAATGCATAACAGGCTTGCAATAATTAGAAAATATGGTTCAGACAACCTATTCCTCAAAGATACATTTGTTATTTGCTGAGATAAATTCATTTCTAGCCTCACCTGGCGTGTGGCCTGTTTTCTGTTTAGCTGCAACAGTTGCTGCTTAGCCTCTGCCTCCAGACTGTTCAGTAAAGAGCTGAGAAGTAAATTCCCTTCTGCAAGCCTCTTGTCTCAGACAGCATGGGGATTTTGTTTTTGAGTGCATAACATTGACTCTGTACTTATTTAATGAGAACTATTTTAATTTTTAAAAGTGTTTTAATTTTTTTTTCATTTGGCAAAATGCAGTTTTTCATGTTCCTTCCCCCAACTCTATCTAGAGAGGGAGAATGTTGGTAGGAAAGAAATTTAAAACCTGATTAAATTTTAGAGTAGAAACAATACTGCCTTAGTTTTCTGTTCTGAGTGCTCTAGATATAACCAGTCTTGCTCATATCCATATTTCAGATAAACAAAAAGTAAGTTTCAATCTCTTCACTCTCCATTGTTTAAAGTAAGGCAGATCTGAAGTTGCTCCATGCAGAATCCCAATTCCAGAAGGAAAAAAAAAAAAAGAATTCATGAGTTCATGTTATAAACTAATTTCAGCTTCATTCATACACATGCACACATCACCCCCCCACACACACACACATCACCCCCCCACACACACACACACATCACCCCCCCACACACACACACACACACTGTGCTAAGGATTTGCATCAGAGTTCATCCCAGCTGTCTTGCAGCACCATTAGGAATTTAGACAAAAATTCTAACTTAACTGGCTAATATGTTTGTAGCCGTCCCTTTAGCTAAATCCCACATGTTGTGCTATACTCTGCCCTTTTTTGTGTTTCATTTCAGGTATTTTTTTAATTTCCATGTTAATTTTTTGATACTCTTAGGACTTTATTTTGAGGGCATAAGGTTTTAAGGATAAAATTCTTTAGATTCCACTAGACTATGAATATTTATTACTAGGAAATAAAATTTACTAGTTGGAGAATTGCTTTTTTAGAGTGTACTTCCTGTAGTAAGCCAGTAGAATTTTTATCCACCTTTGGTTTTTTCACAGTGGTCCATGTC
Source organism: Rattus rattus (assembly GCF_011064425.1). NCBI lineage: Eukaryota > Metazoa > Chordata > Mammalia > Rodentia > Muridae > Rattus > Rattus rattus. The sequence goes on along the minus strand of NC_046161.1, from coordinate 49,530,610 downwards.
AGCAGAATTGCAGTGTGTATTTGCTGGTTGGTTGGGACTCTGGTTGGCTCTCTCTGTGCTGCTCTGCCTCATGTTTTGGAACCAAATAACAGCCATCAGTTCTGTCTCTAGGCCACAGCCCACAGTGTCCTAACAGTGCTTATGAAAAGCTTCTCCATAGTTTGTTCTATTATTTTGGATTTGTAAAGTTTTGCCACTGGAAATGTGGTTAATCTAAATTGAGATTATTTTATTAAAATTAGTCTTAGCTGTTTCCTTTTACCATAATACGACTGACTAAAAATTTTAAACATGTGGCTTATAAGGTATCTCTATTGAATCTCTCTGTTTTAGGCTTATAGTGTTAGACTACAGTCAGTGTTGTAAGTAGGAGATAGCTTTCCCTTTAGCCTCTGCACTCAGCTTCCCCAGAGAAGCAGGGCTCAGATTACATCCCTTAGAGTTCCAGCTTGAGATCTGAATCAGTGATATTAATGCTTCCTACAGAGGCCAAACCTGACTGGCCATTGAACTCATCAGGATCCTTAGATTTCTGTGGAAGTACTAAGTCAGGCCTCCTTCAGTTGGCCTTATGTGTATTGAGTTAGAACTATAAAAGTTGTGTGCTGCTTTGAAGGACTAAGAAAGTAGGGTCAAATAGACTGCCAAAGGGTAAAACACTGTCTCCACCCCCATCTGCTTCCTGCTCCTAAAGGCCTTTATACTTCTCAGTGGCCAATCAAGAACTGAGAATTTATACAAGAGACCAGAACTGTCATTCTTTTTTGCCCCTTTCCTTTATTATGAGTTTGCTTAAGCTGTGTTGTTAGACTGTACACTTCTTGAGGACAAGGGCAAAGGATTTGCAAGCTTTTTCTTATTTGTAAGGCCCAACAACATCAACAATAGGAAAACCGGCCAACCAAGGGGGGGAGATTGCTGAGTCGTAGAGTGCTTGCTATGCAATCATGAGGACCTGATTTCAAGCCCCACGTAAAGGCCCCATAGGATACTTCCTTTAAGTTGTTGGTTAGGAGAATGCCCCACCTCACATATACAAACAGTTCAAGCTATTACCACCATTCTTGGTTATCCACCAGAACTTGATGGTACATCCCTGATGTGGAAGATGTGACATACTTGGGTCACAGAATGTGGAGAAATCAAGGTAGTACTAATCTAGAAGCTTCTTCCCTACTAGCTAGCTTTTATGTCAGAGGGTGCTATACAGGCTGACAGGAGAAAAATCATCAACAGTCTTATCTGGAGAGCTAGGCAAGATATGCCTGTTGGTACGGTAGTGTCATGATAACATGGAGTGAGGAGAGGGGGTAATCAACCACTTTAAGGCCCACTCCATAGGACACAGCTCATGCCCTGATAACTGTAATCTGAGTCAAGAACCCGAGGGAGATCATAGGTCCTGGAGGAAAATCTACTACTATTACTACTGAAAGGATGTCATATCTAATTGTTTCTAAATGCTTACCCTTATACTCATAGATAAGTACCTCTCTCAACCCTCATCAGAAAAACTCTTTGCAGTGGATAGTGGTGAAGACAGACACACATAAGAGTTTCAAATGCAGAGAATAAATGACTTTGGATATCTGTGCCATACCTCCTTCCCTCGGGGCTCAGGGAACATCACAGAAAAGGGGCAGAGAGATTGTGAGAGGCAGAGATTGCAGTAGACTGCTGCCAGTGTCTTCTGGACATGGTAAGACTGTTCTCATGAACTCACAGTGGCTGTGGTTTCTTGATCTGGACAAGATCAAGCCACTCAGGATTTCAGCATGGATATGGCAGGGGTTCCCACCTCTACCTGAGGAGCTGTTGTTTGTTGATGACTGTTCTTCAAGAATAAGACCTCTGAGAGGCTACCCAGGCTCCAGTAAGTAGATGATCCTGCAAAGCAGCACTAATTTGACTTAGTGTGTTTTAAAAAGGAGAACATGTGGGAGAGTGGGAAGGATAGGATCAAAATACATTCTGCGATTATATGAGATACCCAAAGAATTAGTTTAAGATATGTTTGTAACATAAAATAAACCATATGAAACACCGCATACTCGTAATGCCAATGCCGAGAAAGTATAGAAATGGGGTGATCCCTGAGGCTTGCTGTCCACCCAGCCTAGCCAAATTGAAATTTAGCTTCAGGTTCAGTGAAAGAACTTGTCTCAAAAAATAAAGGGGAAGAAGATTGAAGAAGACACCCAGTATTGACCTCTGGTCTGAGGCTGCATTCATACAAAGTAGAAGGGGAAAAAAACCCACCTAACCATCACCATTAAACGTTTCCTGACCTGTACACTTAAACGTGTTATTATTTGTATCACAGAGGATTTGGGCTGCCTTATTTCATTCAGCTCCTTTGAATTATAAAAGTACCCTTTTCTCAAGTTCCTGTGCTGCCATCTGTTGGAAAGTCATTGTAATAAGAGTGTGCATTAATAGTGACAGGCATAAATGGTGCCTGTCTCCAGAGTTGCTCAGTGTATAACCTGTTTAACTGTACAGAGTAGTCCTAAGGCCACCTTAGAGTACTCCACCCAGATCCACCAGTGAAATCAAGGTTTGAACAAATTTGAGACTGTGAGAGAAGGCGCATCAGTGTGCCTTGGGAAACTAGATACTTTGCTAAAGACTGAACCCTCGACAATAATCTTAAGAAATAGGGACTGTTATCGTCCCATTTTTAAGACAAGCGAGTGGCAGGGGCATAGGTTTGTATCTGAACAGTCTCAGGAGCCAGGGTTATTAACCCCAGCATGCTCTTCTGTGCATGTCTGTAAGCAGCATCTGAGACCTGGGGTTTGCAGTCCATTGAGAGATCTCAGCCCTTGAGTTCTTTGGGTGGGTCTGTAGGTATAGGGTTTTTTGTTTTGTTTTTTGGTTTATAATTTGGGAAGCATAAGAGTATTAGAGTTTTCTTTGGGGAAAGCTTATTGGTGCCATCTCTCTCCATATCACTTTGGTCCTTCCCCTATCCCATTGCTTTATAACTTCCCAACAGAGTAACCAACCCATACTGCTACCAGCCATGTGGTGGGTCTGTTCTTCTGTTCCTGATCTTTCTTGTTCCATCTGTCTATCCTGCCTTCCCTCCCTCATTCCCTCCCTTTCCTTTTCCTTTTCTCTTCCTACATTTACTAAAGCCCCTAGGATTAGCTTCAAGATGCCCCCTCCTCCTTCCAGGATGTTTTTGTCTCTAACCCCACCTCTTTTTGAACCTTAATTGCTGTTCTTCCTCCAACATCTTCTCTCATTTTCTCTCCCAGTTATTTTACTGATTTAGAAGGAAAGTGCCTAAGGGCAGGGATTGCCTTGTGTTGTGAAGCAGTCAGTATCTGAAGTGCTCCATAAATTAGCATCTGTAGAGTTTTGTACATACTAATTATTATTATTGAAACACAGAAAAATGCTTTCTGAAGCTTGAGGAAGCATCCATGGATATTAGTCTAATTGCCTGCACATGTTTTTTAGAGGAAGAAGAAAGCTTCTCTTCCTGCCTGAGAGCCACAGGACTCAATACAGCAGCCTGAAGTCCCAGCTCCTCCTGAGCTCTTATTTCAGTGTTTTTGTTTTTACTCAGAGAACCAGGTTTCAAGACAACAAAATGAAGTTCCATTGGTCATGTGGCTCCATTAGGTTGTTGATCATAGAGGAGTCATTTCATAACCTGAAGCACCTGCCTTGGGTTGGCGTTGGCCAAAATTCTTTTGTCTTCTTGGTACATTTATGGTGAAAGGCAATGGGATTCATTTATGGGAGGCAGAAATTCAAAGTAGACTAATGGTGTGCTTGTATTTACTGCCAGAATGAACTAACATTTTTATTAGCATTTCATGCTACAAATGGAACTTTTAAGACATGTTGAATTTTAATTAGTATGTCAAAAAGAGTCATATCTAGGACTATTGATCCATTCCAATGCTTGCTTTGAGAATCTACATAGAAGGGTGATCAGAAAGAGTGACTAGTGAGACATTTCCTATCTGAATAGTTTGCTTTAACATCATTACATCAGCTGGGTGTGGTAACACATGCTGCAGTTCCGCTGTGCAAGTACTGGTATATTCAGGACAGAGCATGTGTTAGCTGTTCACCTTCAGTTTCTGTAGTAGACTTGTCATCCCAAAACATAGTCTTCGAGGCAAATTGCATTTGAGATATATATATATATAACATAAACATACACACACACAGATAGAAATGGTCTCTTTATAAGAATAACTTGGGAATGGGGTTGGGGATTTAGCTCAGTGGTAGAGTGCTTACCTAGCAAGACCAAGGCCCTGGGTTCAGTCCTCAGCTACAGGGGGAAAAAAAGAATAACTTGGGGGAAACTAGTACAGCTATCTTGATTACCTTACTGGAGACAAGACTGCTTCCAAGTTACATGGAGGCACTGTGCTGTTCTGGAAGCACTTGGGCACTTTAGAATCTTAAAAGAAGGCTTGTGGTTATGCTAACAACGTGGGAGAAGGGCTGCTGCAGAGTTGAAGATCTCTCTGCTTGTGGTGTTCAGTCTGGTTACTCTTAAGAGTATCCTGGTGCTCCTGGAAAAGCAACAGTAGACGAGACCCCGGGAGAGAAATGCCCTGTGCATGTCCATGCCCGCCTAGGTTTAGGAAATATAACACTGAAGGACTGTGTTACTTCCATGTCCCAGCCAAATGTTCTCTGATAGAGCGAGCACTTGTTAGATTAGTTCATAAGCAATAGAAAAACAAGTGAGACCACCAGACACTGCCAGTCACTTTGAAGTGTTTGCCTTGTAATAAAGTGAGTATTACTCACCCCAAAGTAGTGACATTCTGGTTACGTGGTCAGTGCTCCTCCCACCCAAGCCAGGGCATGCCAGGTTATGGGTGGGAAAAGTTCTCAGTTGAAGTTTTAATTATACTTAGTAGACAAAATAGAGCTAAGTGTAATTAAGTGCTCATTAAATCACTCTTCCATGATGATAGTTTAATTTTCAAACATTGGTACTTTAAAAACTTTTAGGTAAGGGGATAGAACAGTAGTTGACTATGATTTTCTTGTAATTACTGGGGACAGAGGGTCAGGAAGAAGTGCAAATGCCATCATTACTCAGAAACCCCCATGTGGGAGCCTTTGTGCTGTGTTCTGGAAAGCCTCGCCCAGTGCTTTTAAGAAGTTTGTTGTGTGCCTGTACACACCCATCTATCCACCCATCTGTCTGAACACAGGCACACTTAGAACCTCTTGACACTAATTTGTGTTTCTGGCCTTTATAAATAAGAAGTTAAATAAGTATTTCTTAATTACCATTTTTACAAATATCCTTTTGTGAGAAGGCAAACAAGCAAAAAAATCTATTTTAATACATTTGAATGTGTTTATATGTTAATATACAATGTACTTATGCTGCAAATGGGTAGATACAGCACCTGTGAATTGCATAGTGAGTGCCATAGGTGCCAGTGTGGAGCTGGGATGGTTGCTGTGGGATGCTGAGCAGTGTTTGATGCATTGTAAATGCTCGATATATGTATACATGTATTTTATACCACCACTACTATAGGAACTCACTAGAAAAAGAGAACCACAGTGCAAAAATTGGAGAAGAAAGCATGATTTAAGTGATGCTGCAGGGTAATTCATTTCACATATCTTTTGCATAAGACTTAAATCACTAATGGTATACTCTTTATAAACTATTATATGGCTGGGACTGTCGCACATAGATGGTAGAGGGCTAACCTAGCATGCACAAAGCCATATTGAACAAAGATTAAATTTCAGCACTTTATAAACGAGGGGTGATGCATGCCTATAATACCAGCACTTGGGAAGCAGAGACATGAGGATCAGAATTTCAAGGTCATCTTCAGCTAGATAGTGAGTTTGGGACAGCCTAAGATAACTAAGACTCTGCCTCAAAAGTGTTATATAATATAAATGCATATTAATAATGCAGTCTCTTGTTTCAGGAACTTTATATTGCTGTTGGAATATCTGGAGCCATCCAACATTTAGCTGGGATGAAGGACAGCAAGGTAATTCTCTGCTATAATTAGGGTGCTAAGATGAAAAGCTTTCACATTTCTATATACATGTAATTAATGTGTACTTGAACACTTCATATTACCATAGAAACTGAGAGACTGAAGTTGCTATCCCCCACCTTAAGTATATCATTAGAGTGAAGGGCAGCTGGTCACAAGGCACAACTGAACCTAAGCTTTGATTACTATGTGCTGGCCCCTGGCTGCCTGTGCCTCAGTTTCTTTGTTTGCCAAATGTGGGTGTTAGGTGATCGACCACCAGTGTCCATTTCAGCTCTGACACTCTGTGGTAGAAGATGTGAGACTTAAGAAACAATAAGGTTCTGATCCCTGATTCTTTTGTCTGCTTCACTTGGTGCCCTAGCAGAGCCACCCTCTTCTGGGTTATTAACAATGTGTGACTGACACAGACCCCTTTGGGGACTGCATATCAGATATTTAACATTATGATTCACAACAGCAGCAAAATCACAGTGATAAAGTGGCAGCAAAAATAATTTTGTGATTGGGGTCACCACAGCATGAGGAACTGTATTGAAGGGTTGCAGTGTTAGGAAGGCTGAGAACCACTGGGTTAGAATATCAGGCCATCTTCATACCTCTGTAATTGTTGATGGTACACTGTGTAATCAAACACTTGATTTTTTTTTTAACTCACTACTTGGACTATATTTGGAAATCCTCTGAAATAACTCTGAACATATATTTCAGAGTATGACATATTAACTCATGCATAACAATGTACAGTTTGAATTATGAACTTACCTTTCATGAAGACAGAGATGGATCTGAAACTCTGCATTTATCCATTCAGATGGAAGCTGGATATAAAAGATGATAAAACTTTTAACAGGCTTGAGTTCTAACTTGAAGAAATACATGAACTGTCTCTTTGTAGCTTCTAAATGAATTGGTTCAGATCCAGTCAGATTTCACAGTTGGATGGCAGGTTTCTTTACTGAACTCTGAAAACGGCAGTGCCACTGGGGAAAATGTGGCTTATGCACTAACATGCACGCATGCGTGCACACACAAAGCTTCTTCTATATCAGAGCCTTACATTTTTTAGCTAGAATAATTCTCATGTGTCTAGAATACTGCTTCTCCAAAATAAAGGATTACGTGTGCCAAGAAGACCCTGATGAATATTCCCCTCACCTGGCAACAGTTGCTGAGGGAAATCAAACAAACTTGATAGTGTATATCTAAGCAAGCTAGGAACAGCTGAAACGTGGAGACCAGAGCTGGGGAATAATTTGTGACAATAAATGAACTTACCTTCACTCAATCCACAGATACATAATTAAATGATTAAATGAATGAAAGTTAATCTAGCAGATGTGAAGGCACACACTTTGAGTCCCACTACCAGGGAGGCTAAGGCAGGGAGATCATCAAGCCTAGACTAGCCTGGTCTATAGTCTTTGACTCAAAAAAAAAAAAAAAAAAGAAAAGAAAAGAAAAGTAGAAAAAGAAAAAAGATTCAGCTATTATTATGTCTGTCTTATGTGGGAGCCAATGATTTCTGTTGGTAATTTTGATTAAATTCTAAAGTGGGATATTAGAATGCCTTAATCTGATAATTACATTGTCTATGAGCTGCAGTTTTAATTAGCATGACAGCATAATGTGAGTTTTGATTATTGTAGCAAATTAGTATCTGTGCTGTATATACATAGTGATAGTTCAGTAGTGTAGTTGGATACAATGTGTCCATTTAAAATAGGAGGAGGAGGGGTTGGGGATTTAGCTCAGTGGTAGAGCGCTTGCCTAGCAAGCGCAAGGCCCTGGGTTCGGTCCTCAGCTCCGAAAACAAACAAACAAACAAAAAAAAAAATAGGAGGAGGAAAGCCTGAATTTACAAGGAGCTATTGAGAGCAAATAAGGCTTTATCATAACAATTTTACAGTTGATAATCTAAGAATACTATTTCAGTAATCCAGAAAAGTATACCCATCCACTTTCTTTTTAATATCATTGTGGTTCCTAGCCCATTGTTATGTGCTCTTTCTTTTAAAATAACTTTTATATAGTAGGATGAAAAGCTTTCAGATGATTAAACTGTCAAATGTTTGACTAGGTGGCCTCCAAGAGAATCGTTAACTGTCATCAATTAAATAAATCTTTACTTCTAGCTGTGAATCAAGGTGCACATTCCCAGAAGAGAAGCACCTCAGTGAAAGCTGGGGCCTGTGAGGCAGTGTGTTTGTCCTTATGAGTTTGGATTTAAGACTCACATGTGAAACTTGTATATTGTTTCTGAGCTCGCCATCATCAAGCTCTGCTGGCTCCAGTCTCACTTATTCTGTCATGTTCTAATGCCCCTTCAGGAGCCCTATTAGGGAAATTAGACATGAAGCCTTTATTTTAGGTCACACTATATCAAAATAATAACTGTATGTTTCTCAAGATACAATGACAGGTAGTTAGAAATTTAACTTTGCTCTAGAGAACTGAATTACAGTCTACCACTCACTAAAACATGAGTCACAGCTCTAACCTTACTTACTGCAGTAGTGTTTAAAGCAACTGTGGGAAATATGAAACCATTTCCCACTCTGTAAGAACCACCACAGTCTTTCATAGTTAAGACTGCATCTGTAGGAGGGAAGGCTAATCTTTGGTAGTTTTTACAAGAGACCCAAAAACTTGTTTGTTTTATTGCACGCATTTGCCACATACATGAGGACTTTTAAGTTCTTCTTTAATAGCAGGTTTGCAAGATAAATAGCTTATATTCTCAGAACAGACCCAGGATGATTTTAGAATAATAAGTGGAATAGAATATATAGGAAACAAAAGTTGACCAACACTATGATTTGGGGTATAGATTTGTTACTATTTTATCTAAAATTAACCTTTTTCCCACTTAAAAGAATTTCAAGAAGATAATAATTTTAAACTCTTTACTCTGAGATAGGCTAAGTGGTAAATATTTTACTATAATACAACCCAAAAACTTCTAATACATATATAATGTATACATATATAGTGTTGTCATAGAACCTCCAAATTGTTGTTGATGAATATTTAAATAATATTAGCATATTATAAGAGGGATGTTAAAACAGAACCACCAAACAGTATGGTATGTTTTCTTGATGAAAGTTCAACTCTGTATTTTCATTTCATAGACAATTGTGGCTATTAACAAAGACCCAGAAGCTCCAATTTTCCAAGTGGCAGATTATGGAATAGTTGCAGATTTATTTAAGGTAAGCTAGTCTTGAGAGGGATTGATATTACCAGCATTGTCATCCAGCAGATTGTTTCAAGTTAAAAGAAAGACAAAAATGTGTGTCGTATGTCTGTGTACATGTAATATATTTTATAATTTTATCCTACTTTAAGTGTAATCTCCCTGACAGCTTTGTGACGTTACTATACAACATAGCTTCTTTCAAAGGAATCCAGATTGTAAAATAGCCACAGGCTCTTGGCACAGTGTGAAGTGACCATGCGTCGGAACTAGGACCACATTTAGCAGACGCACTGAGGAAACGACCACCAAGCTCTTCGTTCAGGGATTGCTGAGGACCTGAAGCCTTTGCAGGGGGGGAGTTCGCACTCAAGTCTAATAACTGGCTCAGCAAGAAAGTTCTATTTACTGAGTTTGAAAGTTAAAGTCTTTCTCATGTGATAGTTTTAAGAAAAACAAGTTTTCCCCATTTTACCCTACTACTCCTGAGGTGTTTGCCTTCCCCATGAGAAAGACTACTTTACTTTAGTCATATAAACTTATTTAGCAAATTATAGCTGATGATCACCTGAAATGCAGTTGGCCACATTTAAAGGCACACAGTTCAAGCTTGGCTCAGTCTGCCCTTGTTGCCCTGACCTGTGTGCAGAGTCACTCATATAGAAGTTGACACTGAGAGTAGCATTCAGTGCTAGGAGAGATAGGTTTGCTAGAATAGGAATCCCTGATATGAAACTACCTTGAGGGAATGCAAGGCACATTGGGAAGGCTGAAGCCTGAGAATAGAGACGGCACAGTTCCCAGCAAGAGCACTGACGTGGGGCAGTGAAGAATGGAGGGTGACCCTTCACCTACTCAGTGACTCTCCTGTTGGCTCAGACTGCATGTAAAATCTAAGAGGCCGCTCTCTAATTCAGCAGAAGTCATCCTTCCACTCAGGGGACTGTCTAAAGGGCCTAGGCCTTGTCTTGGGAAGAATATTACCTTACTTCAGTGATGGTGAGGTTCTGTGTCAGGAAGAGTGTGTGTAGGTCAGCTGCTCTTTTCTGACCTACGTGTGTAACTAGGGGAGTTGTTTTGCCACTGAGATGTCTCGGTGAGAGAAGAAGCTGCTATGAAAAGAAGGGAGAGGTAGGTGTGTGTGTGTGTGTGTGTGTGTGTGTGTGTGTGTGTGTTTATGGATTAAAATCAGAGTCTTACAAATGCTAGGCAAGTGTTCTACCACTGAGCTATAATCCCAGTCCAGCCAAAAAGAAAATGTTATTGTCTCTTTGCAGCTTAACCCTTCACAAGTTTTGAATTAGGACACAAAGTGGAGTTGTTATGATTTACCAAGGGCTTTAGTTCAGGTTCTGTTCTGTCTTGAGACTAGTTAGATTACCTCAGCCAGATCAGTACTGCTGAGTGTTACCTTCATCGTAAGTATCGTAATTATTATACTGCCTACCTTAAAGAAGGCAATACAGACTGTGATTATACTGTATCTCCTGCAGTCTATAATAAATATTAGCCTGTTTGTATTCTCTTCTGTTCAGATATATAGTAGGTGTTCAGAGTAATTGGTAAATATTATAAAAGGTATTAGAATGACCTGACCTTTTTATTATAATGGTTTTATTAATATAAAAATTCTCACACTAGAAAGTTTAACATTTTAAAATGTAGCATTCAGGGCTGAAGAGATTACTCAGCTCTTACTGCTCTTGTGAAGGATCTGAGTTTGGTTCCCAACATTCACATGAGGCAGCTTACAACCCTTGGAACTCCAGCTCCGGAGGATCCAGCACTGTCTTCTGACCCATGTGAGCACCTGCATTCACACACAAACCTCCTCAAACGTGCAGCTTAGATAGTTTTTAGTATCTTTAAAATGTGTAATTAGGGCCAGCAAGATGCCTTAACAGCTGAAGGCACTTGCTGCCATACTTGCTGACAAGCTGATCTCTAGGACTTATATGGTAGATGAGAGAACCCGAATTGTTCCTGTCCCACAAAGTTATCATCACTGCATACATAATCATGCATGCACGTGCATCCACTACTTATACACCAATAAATGTAGATAAAATACATAATACACTGATAGTCTATTCATGCTGCTGTAAACTGAACCTACTGTTTACATAATTGCATCCCACTGCAGAGAAGCCCTACAGGGCCAACATCTCTGTGCAGTACATTCCCAGATCTACCTCTAGCCCACAGACTTGCCCATCCTGGCCTCATTGTACAACTGAAATTATTAATATTGTGATCTTTCTGGCCGGTTTCCCTGAGCCCAAGGCTCAGGTTTCAGCTGTGCACACTTCAGTCTTCATTTTTCTCTCTTGACAAACAGCGTCTATTGCTGACATAAGCAGCATGTTTGTCCAGTCGGTCGTTCCTGCTTTTGTTGTTATTGTGAGTAGAGACACTATTAGCATTGACATACAGATTTCTCTACAGCCAAGAGTGTTCTTTTCTCAGAGTGGATGTAGAAGTCTGTGTTACCTGCTTTCCCAGCAGCAGTACAGCTAACGTCCCACTAGAAGTGCATGGGGCCCCCAGCTTTCTGTCATGCACTAGCACGCTACCCCTTGTCCTTCTGACTGTACTGGTCCTGTGGGTGTCAAGTGGCATCTTATGGTTTTCATTTATTCTCCCCATAGCTGGTGATGTTGACTATCTTTTTGGATTCTTATCAGCCATTTACATATTTTCTCTGTAGAAATGACTTGTGTTTTTAAATTTCATTGCCTTTTTGTTATTGAATTATAAGCAATATTGGTTCCAGAAGTAAGCTGATCAGGAGTGATTTCCAGTGTGGTCTCATTCTGAGGCACCTTTTCTCTTTCATGAGAGTATAAACATTTTAAATTTTGATTAAGTCCTCACTAGTTTTTTTTTTTTAAATCTTTTGTTACCTATGCTTTAACTGGTATACTTAAGAAAATTTTTTCCTAATACACTGGGCTTCAAGTATATGTTCAAATCCCTGCTTTTATTTTCTTTGCATGTACACAGAGCAGAATGTACTTGATCATAAAACAATTCTTTCTTAGCTTTTTAAAGACCTTCTAGACTGCTTTCACAGAGAATGCAGTGTTTCATACTCTTGCTGGCAATGTATACATAAGCCTTTCCCCACAGCCTCACCAACACTTACTCTTTTCTGTTCTTTTAATTAGAGCCATCCTAGGGATGGAGTAGTGCTATATAGTTTTAATTTGTATTTCATCAGTAACTAATGATGTTAAGGAGGTTTAAGCACATGATGCTTATTAAACATTTCTACCCCAGTCCCTTTTTTCCTTCCTTCCTCTTCTTCCTTCCTCTCCCCCCTCTCAATCTCCCTCGCTCTTTCTCTCTCTTGCTCTCTCTGATTTTGTTTTTTTTTTTTCAAGTGTTAGAGGTGGAAACCAGGGCTTCATGCATTTTAGACAAGTGCTGTGCTTGGGAATTGAACCATATTCGAAGTCTTCCATTAGGTTGTTTGTCCTTCTGTTGGCTTGCAGGAGTTCTCCATATCTCAATACAAAGCCGTTACCAAATATGTGATTTCCAAATATTTCTTCCCGTTGAGTAAAGTTTGATGTTTTGGTTTGGTTTGGTTTGGTTTGGTTGGTTGGATGGTTGGTTGGTGGGTTTTTGAGACAGTGTTCTCACTTTGTTGTCCTGGATGACCTGGAACTCACTATGTAGACCAGGCTGGTCACAGAGATCTGCCTGCCTCTGCCTCTCAAGTGCTGGGATAAAAGGTATATCACTATGTCCAACTTCACTCTAAGTTTCTGATAACCTCAGATATACAAATGTTCTTAATGTTGGTGAAGTCCAGTCTGTTCATTGTTTTCTTTCATTACTTGGGGTTTTGTTACTGTATCTGATGGTTGATGGCCAACCTAAAGTAATGATTTAGTCTTCGCTTTTCTTCTAACAGTTTCATGGGTACAGTCATCTGTTGTGAGTACATTTTTGTGTGTGGTACCTTCTCTCTTTTTCCATGTGGATCTCCGTTTGTTCTGCACCGTGTATTGAAGAGACCGTAGTGCGTATCCCCATGGGTGGACTTGATATGCCCCATCTTCCCATTACAGCCACTGAACTCTCTGCTCCCTCTTGAACCTGCAGTATTTACTTCTGTTGGCTCCTCTCTCTCTCCCTTCTTCCCTGCCCCTCACCCTCAACCAAACTTTGTTTCTCCTCTAGGATGATATCCTAAATTTTCCTATTCTACATTGTTCTCTTTCGTTCTTAAGAATTCCTGAGTTTGTAGCAGGTAACACCATTTGTCTCATTCTCCTACATGCTGGTATAAGATGACCACATTTAGAGTACTACCTCTAGTAGTAGAATTGCTCAACAAACTCAATATGCAGTTGCTGGACTTTTAGAATGTCCATGAAGCTCAACAGCCATCACCTAATCCAGTACATTTCAGTACACTGCAGAGAAATCACTTAGCCAGAGACATCTCCACTCTCCCAAGTCTAAGGGGAACATGTTCATCCATGTTTATGGCAGTAGACTGCCTTCTTTTTAAATCCACGTCTTCCTAAGGGCCCTTGCTAAGTAGAGTTGGGTACCTCTGCACTATCTAAAGGAAAATAAGAATAAGAACCCAGGCCTTTCAGCCTTTACACTTAGCATTTCCCCTAAAGGATTATATAGAATATTTGTAAAGTCTGTTGTTGGTTTAAATTGTTTTAAGACTAATAAGTGATGGTGAGAAAATCCCCTTGGCTCTGTTGTGGGGAATGTGGGGACAGGGACATTCTGAAGGGTAGTTTTGTTTTGTTATAAATGTTTGACCTGGAGAAAGATGTTGTGCTAGGACTTTTTTTCATGAAACATGCTGTCCCCACATGAGGCTCTGGGAGCATGTCCACCCTGTGACTGGCATGAGCTCATGGTCCCTCCACTGAGGAAAGCCAGGGGAAGTGGTGCCAGCACTTAGTGCTACCCTGAGCGAATGCCTGCTGGCTCCATGGTAAACACAGGCCTTTTAATAGGCTGGAGACAAAGTGACATTCGGAAGAAACAACATGTCGACAATTTCCTTAATAAATTTTGTAGGAACACATTATTTCCACCTGGTGGAAATGTAGCTCTCTTAAATAATTGAGAGGCTGCATTCATCAGTGTAACGGTCAACGAAGATCTCTGTGAGCTAGGACAGCCCACAGCCCTTTGCAGGACTGGGTAATTGATATTTTACACCAGTGGCCCAGCTAGTGTTCAGAATGTGCATGTGTCATCCCACAGTCCCTGTCTTGGCTCATGGCTGTTTAAGCAGTGAGAGAATATCAGACTCTAGCTACAGCCACTGTCCTGACAAGATAGGGCTGCAGCTAGCTGTTAGAATGGGCATTGGCACAGAACCTGCGTTCTAAAGAAAAGCAATGATGCTGCCTGTTTAGTTCACTTGAATATGCTGTCTGATAGCAATACATGTTAAGAAAGCCAATGAAATGTCTGTGCAGTGTGCAGTGCAAGAATGAGAGAGATGCTTAAGGAGGTGGCAGTTGTGAGTAGTGACACTGTGCAGACTTGAAGGAAAGTGAGGTGCACAGTGATGGAAGGAAGGATGCTGGGGTACAGAGGAAAGTAGGAAGGATGCTGGAAGGATGCTGGGGTACAGAGGAAAGAAGGAAGGATGCTGGGGGTACAGAGCTGCTCTGAGCCTTGGAGAAAAAAACAGCCTCCTGCTAGGTATTTCCAGTGATGTCTGGGCAGAAGGTGGCTCTAGCCCCAACAGCCTGTTGTCTTCATGCTCTCCTCACGGAGGGTTTGCCGTCCATGTTGGGGGAGAGAACAAGTGAGCAGGGAGTGCGTGTGCCTGCATGGCACGTATTGTTGAGCAGAGGTCTGCCGTGATTTTAGCCTATGGCCCCCAAAGCTAATGGCCCTATCCCAGGGAGGGCTCAAGAAGTTTAACTACTACTTTGGTTTTTTTGTTTTGCAGGTGGTTCCTGAAATGACGGAAATACTGAAGAAAAAATAAGTCAAAATCATATCTTAAGGAAACTGTCAAAAGTATTCATCTGAAATCATAGAAGTTCATAATCCAAAGAAAGAAAATATGCTAACAGCAGCTAGAATGCCTTTTGATGAATCAATTATTATATTCCTTTTTAATTTTTTGTGGTTCCAAACAATTATTTTTGACATTTTCTAATTCTATAATAAAAAAGTATAGTAAAGTTTCACCTTCCTTTAAAATTACTCTCAGAAACATGCCTAGCTTCTTAATTAAAGAACAAATTGAAGAGAGGGAAGAAAATTCAATTTTAGGCTGGTGTGGTGTCATTCAACTTTAATTCCAGCACCCCGGAGGCAAATGGATCTTTGTGAACGAGCCTGGTTTACATAGCAAGTTCTGGGCAAATAGGATCACTTAGTTAGTCTGTCTCAGAGCTCATCACTGTCATCATCACCATCACCACCATCACCATCACTTATCTCTCCGCCTGTCTTATTCATGGGTGTTATTTATTTTAGACAAGATTGTAAGCATGGAAAACCTCATAGCCGGGTCACCCTAATATAATTGTTGAATGTCATATCCCAAAAGATAAGAACTGGCTTGGCAAATTCAGAGCTACAGAAGCTTGACCTCAAAAGTGAATGTTCCAGAGAAACAGCTAATGTGATGAAGTAAACCTGACTTGAGCCTGACCATGCTGGAAGTATCTGGCTGGTTTAACTTACATTTTAGTTGTCCATTTTAGGGTTTGTCAGTTTATAGGACTTTGCACCTGCAGAATGTGGGGATTGGTGAAGGAGGGACAACTCTGAGACAGTGTAACCTCTTATGCAGTCAGTTTGGTACTACTGTGGATGTTTAAAATTCCGCTCAGAAAATATTGTGTCCTTTCCTTTACTCTCCTGGATGTTTGCTCTGTGTGGGAAAAAGCAAGT
Source organism: Rattus rattus (assembly GCF_011064425.1). Lineage (NCBI taxonomy): Eukaryota > Metazoa > Chordata > Mammalia > Rodentia > Muridae > Rattus > Rattus rattus. Next base: position 49,514,494 of record NC_046161.1, on the reverse strand, counting down.
GAAATCCTGCATCCTCCACACATGTAGTCCTCTCTTGCACTCTTCTGCCCTAGGGTTCTGATGTACCAAGAGTACAAGTCAGGATGAGAGCAGGTCTCAGAGAGGCGGGTGAGGCCACAGCCAGGCCTGCAGGAGAGTCCTCTGCAAAGTAGAATCAGAAGTACTGCTGGCTGGAAGCACACCTTCAGAGACTGAGCTGGTGCCCTGGATTGAGCATGCAGCACTGAGAGGAAGAGATAGGGAGTGAGCAGTGAGGCAAGGGGTGCTGGGATCCTTAGACCGCATGTGGACAGCCTGGCCCTCCCTGCTGCCTAACTCAGCCTGTTTTGACTCGGAATCACTTGCTGCAAAGCACTTTTGGCAGCTGTGGCACTTCAGCCTTGTAGTGAGGTAGAGGACAGCAGCAAAGTGATAGCTCTTCACAAGTCATGGACACGTCAGTACCATGGCATCCTAGAATACCAGAGTTGTGGGGCCTCTCGTGCCTCTGGTTGCCCCAGCTGAAGTAGTGAGGCACAGAGGAAAGGAAACCATAACTTGAACTGTCTGGGCATACATGGCTTCTGGTCACCTCATCTAAGTGACTCCTGTATCCGTCTTTGAGGTGCTTTTTAAGGACTTCTCCATTTACCTTCTATCCCAACTGCAAGGTAGGAGCAATGACAGATGGGATGACTGTAGGGGCACCCCACTGAGAGAGGCTGACCAGGGAATACCCCAGGGAACACCTTTCCTCTGAATTGAATGATTATCCTTTCTCCCACTTGATTCCTCCTGTCAGTGTGGCCCTCTTCTAGCTCCAAGAACCAGCATTTACTAGACACTTCTGGTCATTTGTCATCACCATGGCATTTAGCATAGCCAAGTCACTTACCAGGGTGGTAAGGGCTGAAGTGCTGAGAAGTGTCCATTTTGATCTCCAGCTGTCATTGAGTGTACAAACCTAGTGTGTGTGTGTGTGTGTGTGTGTGTGTGTGTGTGTGTGTGTGTTCTGCAGCACAGTTGACTTGTTCACACCTATCCCATAAGTACATTGTGCCATGGTATTCCCACACAATAGGAAATTGGCAGCAACATTGCCATCTTACAGGACCGCTGTCACTTAGGTAGGTGTTCTGCAGCCCTTGACTATATCATACTTGCTGTGCATATAGCCAGGCACTGTCCTAGCATTTGCTACGCCTCCAGTCTCCATAATGATCCATAAATTATAATCTGCTTTTGGTGGTTTACAGCAATAGTTAGAACCTCCATGAAGTTATATAACTTCTCCAAATTCAGACAACTTAACTGGAGCCCAGATTTGAAACTGAGCAGTCTGGCTCCAGCATGGTGATGTCACTAAATCTTAGTCTTCCTCAAGGAACAGGGAGGCCAGGTCTACACAGTCATCAGCCTCAGACAAAGAGCACTAGGTGATTCCTGCCACCAGTGAGGCATTGTGGTAGAAAGGAGAGGCAGTGTTCTGGGATAGTACCCCCAGAAGTTCATAGAACTGAAAGTCCCTTTGAGTGCCAGCTTGGAGAGTACTTAGAAAGTCAGTCATGTGGGCTGGGAAGGTGGTTCAGTGCTGCACAGACAGGCTCTGAGTCTGTAACTAGTATCTTGTAAAATGTCTCAGCACACTGAGATGCCAAGATGGGCATTGGTGCATCCATGGGGCCTGGTAGCTAGCTGGTTTAATTGCTGAGCGACAAAAAATACAGTGCCTCAAAAAAGAAAGTGGAAGGGGAGTGAGAGGAAGACAACCAAGGACAGTTGCCTCCACAAACACACACATCTGTACACACATACGAATATGTACGCACAAATATCCAGCTGTGGAGATCAGTTAAAGTGGAAACGCAATCCAAGAGGCCTGGTGTGAGGCGTCCCTTTGATCTTCACTGTTTTGGAACTGAACTGTCAATTCCCATGGCTCTCTTTGCTCTGGCTCTATGACCTCTGGAAACTGGAGGAGGGTGAGGGCACTGTGCCTACTACCCATGTGTACTTCCATCCCAGGTTGGGTTAGCTGCCCATGGCTCTTGGGAACCTGGCAGCCTTTTTCTTTTGCAGGACAGCCCCATCCCTCACACAGCCCCAGGCCCAGTGGTGACAGTGCTCCCAGCGTGCGCAGTGCTCAACAATGCTGCAGGGAACATTTTTGCAATGTTTGATGGCTGGGCAGTTGTGATGTGTGGGAGCCACAACCTGGAGTGGCTTTAGTTTTGCTTGTCAGAGAAGACACTGTGCTAGTCTCTGAGTCATGGGCTGTTGAAGGCACAGTTGGTCCCCACCCTCATGAATTTTACTCAGAAGAGAGGCGATTCAAAAGCAGAGAGCAAACACTTGGCACTGCTGTTGGATACTCCCCTGTGGGCCAGACATGGCCATTCTTCCTGGGCTGGAGGCTTTGCATTAGCATGTAGGGTGGAAGAGGAAACTGAGCTCAGTTCCTGTGGGTACTTGAGGCAGTGAGGGGCAGAGAGGTGGAGTTTGGGAAGTGTGGGTTAAGGAAGCCGGTTTGTAGGGGTCATTGACAAGTTTAGGCCCTTTCCCTCCAAACTCTCTGTTTCTCAAGCTTTGCTCTCATGATGGCTCCATGAAAGTATAGCACAGAGGAACAGTCAGTTCGTAGAGACGTGCCTGTGTTAAACCATTACACATCCTTTGCTAAAACTTTGTTGTCTGTACCCTTTGTTTTTTAGGCAATGTGAGCAGATACCCAAGAGAATAAACTAGGAGCTCAGCAGGCCGATCCTTAGCTTTTGTTTCGTCTTAGGGGCACATCGGGTAATTTTTTTTTGAATACTTTAAAAATCCTCTTTGCTAGTTGGGGGCTATTGTTTGAATGTTTTATAATTCAATGTCAGCATATCGGGCAGAGCTTATGGTTTGCCCAATAAAATGCTTCCTACGTAAGCATGAGAACCAGAGTTCGGCATGTAAAAGTCTGGCAGATATAGGGGTCACCTACGAGAGGCTGGATCTTAGGACTGACTAACTCGTAGCTAAACTAGCTAGAACTGAGTTTACTGAGAGACCTTGCCTCAATAAATAAAGCGCCATTGAAGAAGACTCCCAGATTTCAACTTTGGCTGTCCACATGCACGCACGCACGCTCCTGCACACTCTCAACTCATGCACATATGCATGCCAAACACACAAAGTAGAAAAAAAAAAAAAAGCCTATTGAGTGTTCTATAAAGAATTCTGTGACCCAGTGCCCTGCCACTTGAGCAGGTCTTGGTAATGGAGCGCCACTGAGTTTCTGTGGAAGACCCATGACCTGTCTGGAGGACTAGCCAAACCTGGCGGTGTATTCCCGATTATGGAGGGAGGACAAGATGGAAGCCATTTGGAGGTGGTTACAGGAGTCCTCTGGCTTCATGCCCTGAATGGGTTTAGCTGAGAATGCTCTGGTTACAAAATGGGTCCCCGGAGACTGTGTAAATGGGTCCAGTGCTGTGGGTGAGGCTGGGGGAGAGCAAGCTTTTCCTCCCAGGGTAGCCAGGGAGCCGGGTTGCCGCCAGAGCCTGGGCGTGTCTGCGACGGCTGGAGGGCTGGAAACCCCAGCCGTAAATGCGCCTTATGTTCTCATTCTGAAAGGAATGCTCAGTATGGCTGTGTTTCGTGCTGCCTCTGACTAGGGGGTTTGTTTTGGTGGACATAAAAGTGAGCTGGAGAAAGTGGGAAACCCAGAGAACCCGGCTGATTGTGCCAGATGGATATAGTTAGCTGGAGGCTCTTGACTGATAATCCTGTAAAAAGAGCATAGAAGGGGGTATACTGTCAGAATTTCGTGTAACCCTAGTTTTGGAGGACTCTGGAGCTTGAGTGAAGAAGACTTGCTGATAACCTTGGCTTTTAAAAGGCTGACGCACACCACCCTGTTAGTGGTAGGAGAGTGATTCTCAGGAAATCAGACGCCCAGGAATTTGCCCCAGGTCCCATAGCAAGTGGGAGATCTGGAACATAAAGCAGAAATTTTGGCAAATAAGGCTTACCAAGAATGGACCAGGTACAGGATGATCCCAATGCAGCAGTCTCACTGCTGCTGCCCTCTGGGAGGAGCAAAGGGCCAAGATAATGGCCAGAGATGTGGGTATTGACATGGGACCACACTGGGCTCACATCGACTCAGGGGACCCACACTGGACTCTGGCTTGGAGGTGCATGGCCTTTCCACTGTCCCAGCTTCTTTCACATCCCAGCTCCTCCAGGTATCTTGTCCTCTCCATATGCTGCTTCCTCACCTGCTCCCCTCCCAAGATTCTCTAGGATTCTTCTCCAAGTGCACGGCTTCAGAGCTCCAAACTTGTCATTAGTAGCAAGAGGCAGTGGTAGCTCTGAGGCGTCCTCTGAAGGAGGCTGGCACCTGCTTTCCATGCCATCCAGTCTAGTAGGAGGGAGGCCCTGGGAGGTTTGTCCTGCTGGGTTTCATCACCTTTGTTACCTCACAAAACTAGTCACGTGGCCCAGGCAGTCAGAGCAGATGCTGATTCCCTTTGGTCTCTCTAGAAGTTTTTTGCTGTTGTCCTTGTGTTGGATGGACCACCTGAGGAGATCTAGGCTGAAAGGTGCCTATTTATCTTTTCTCTTAATTTTTTTGATTAATAAGTATTGCTATTATTATAAAATATAAAATATTGTAATCGTAATTGTTAATTACTTGAGACGCTGCCATACTCTGTAGCCCAGGTTGGCCTAGAACTCTATACTCACACTCACATGGTTAACCTCTGGCTCTTCTAGGGCACCAGGATAACAGCATGGCCCACCATGCCTAGTTTCCTTCTCTATTTAGACTTCATTTTCATCATCTGCAAGACAGTGGCTTGAACTAGGTACTCTTTATGTTTTAACCTTTGAATGTGTAGACAGAGCTCACACTGTGTGGGTAAAGACCATACATTTTTCCAGAGTTTCGCGTGCCCAAGATGCTGAGCTGAGACTTTTAGATGCACGGCCTCATTAAAGTCTCAGGATTCCCCGTACCACAGATAAGACAAAAGCTGACAGAGTTGACAGCCTTGGGAACTCAGCATAAGTAGTAACTTTAGACAACCAAAGGCCTTACCCTGAGACCCAGCCAGGGTAGTCTGGAGTGAAGGAGAGATGTGGCAGCTAGCCAGGTTCAGAGGACATGGCTGAAAGAGACAGGGGTACATTCGAAGCAGGAGGCCGAGCATGAGCAAACACAGGCGTTCCCAAGAACAATCAAATAGTTGTTCCTGAGGCCTCTTCTAGGTTGCTGCTCCTCTGTGCTTTGCTCAGGAAGCAGGGGATTTTGTGCTGCAGAATGGCTCCAGTCTGCCTTCTCTTGTGGCACTGTCCTAACCAGGATCCTCAGTCCATGCTCCTTCTTTAAGCAGTGTAGGCGGAGGTGAGTCCTGCTACTTACGAGGCCTAATTGATGTCGGGAAGGCTCCTGGAGTGTGAGGTGAAGGGCACACTGTAAATCTCAGGCACGGGGCCCTGCCACAGTCATCACATTGTTTAATGTCCTGGCTGGCCTCCTGGGCAGTCAATTTCATTTGGTTACTCAGGGTGAGCAGGCAGCCTGCGCTCCTTAAGCTACAGCCTGAGACTCCGTATGAAATCATGTCAGCGCTGTGTCCTTGGTGGCTGGTAATAAATTAGTTGCGAGTGTCCCATCATTTTCTTTGGATAATTAAATTAACTCTGCGTCAGGACACAAAACCAAACTTTTGAGTCGTAGAGCCAAGTAAAGAAAGATTTGCAATATTGTGATTTCCTCGATGTGCGAGGGGTAGGTTTAGTGCCAGTACTGGAGAAGGAAAAGGCAGGTACCTCCCGTCTGATACTGGGCGGCTCTGAGACATTGTTTACAGGGGATGTGCCAGCAGCTAGGGCTCAGGAGCTGGCTCTTGGACCTGGGCAGGGTACCCGTCAGTCCACCACCCTGCTCCCGACTCTCTCAGTGGCAGCAAATGAGATAAGGAACATCTCCTGGGCATCCGCCCCAGAAGTGCTGAGCGTGCGCTGGCTAGCAGAAATGCACCCCGGCATCTATTATTGATAAGGGAGCCTTCAGATTGTGTTTCCCTTGAAACATTCTCAAAGGGCTTTCCCTTCCATTATGTCATTAGCTATCCCAGCAACCCTCGGGGGTGGGGCACATAGAAGTCATTATTATTTGTGTGTATTTGTGTGTGTGTGTGTGTGTGTGTGTGTGTGCTAGGGAGGGAGGAACTCAAGGGTTTTCTTGGAGTCACAAAGCAAGACAGAAACAGGGCTGGTCCAGGAATCCAGACACCCAGGCCTTGCACACGGTAAGGGACAGTAGCACCTAGCGCTGGGGTGGACAGGGATGAGCTGACTTTAGCCCTGAGGTATTCTCAGATACCCAGAGTCGTGAGAGCCTTTGTACGGCAGCTACAGGAATCATAGGAAGAGTTCAGCATAACATGGGCTTGAACCTCCTATCAGCAACCAGGCAAAGTGACCCCAGCTCTAGGGTCTCTCTTTAGTGATAAGAGCCTTGCTCTCTTGACTAACCCAGGATAGTCCTGGAGTGAGCGGGGACTCACTATGGAGGGAATAAACACCCTATACCAGCCTCTGGCCACACGTGGTCTGTAAACTCCTGTGCTTCCCCCCCCCCCATCCCTAGCTGTATGCCTTGGCCTGAAAAGTTAGGCTCTGGGTTTGAATCCTTGCTGGGAGCTCAGGAGGGTGACCAGCCATGCCACTCAGAGACGGCCTTCCAGTTCCCAGCCCTGGGTGGCTTCTGGCCAGGGCTGCAGGCTTCCTGCAGGCTGGACACTCACTGCTGGCTCTGAGCCTTGCTCTCCGTACTATTGGGTTCAGCATGTCAGGATGGTCACAAAGTCCCCAAGGCTCTAAGGGTGAGGCTAGGCAAGGACAGCAGCCCTTGGGCACAGCAGGCAACAGAGCACTGGGAGGGGAGGGTCTAGACTTCTGTATGTCTTTGGCTTTCCTGATGGGGCCTGGTTTGATTCCCCGCCTCCCACATGGCATCATCCACAGACCTGTGTTTGAATCCTGCCACTACACTTTACTAGTGTGCTGTCTGTAGCGGGGGCCGGTTATCTCATCCTGCAGTACCTATGTCTCCTCCCCTGCAAAGCAGGAGAAGTAAGCCCAGCTTGCAGAGCTGTGACAAGGGTGCAAGAGTGTCAAAAGCACTTAGGAAATAATCATAGCCATTTCTGTTATCACCTTCTTACTCCTGTGGCAGGTAGCAACCGCTACCTAAGCTGCCCCACTTCTGTGGGAGTCTCCCTTGGGACCCCAGAGTGGGCTTTTCTGGAGGACTAATGGGCAGGGAGCCTCTTCTCTGGGCTGGAGACCTTCTAAGGGGTGCTGGCCCACCTTCACAAGCCCCCCGGCTATAGCAGTCTGAGGAGCCATGAAAGCCAGAGCTTTTACCACAGGCCTGGAGTATCTGCCTTGGGGTTGTTCTCTAATGAGGGTGTAACGGAAGCCTGGCCCTGGCCCTCTCTCCTGAGAGGGCTCCAGAGAAGGAACTGTAATGCTATCTGGTGTCCTGTGTACACTTGTGATACCAAGGACAGCTATCTACACATTCCCGCGTCTCAGACATCCTCACCCTACAGCTTGGCTACTCTGCTCTCTGTTCTCTAACACAAGAATTCTCCCTGCTCTTGCAGTCTCTGCCTCCCTTATATGTTGCACCTCTGCTGCAAGGCTGTGTCACCATCTCTACCTGACATTCCATTTGTTCTGATGGTCTGGGAGGGACAATTCATAATCCCTGGCTCATGTTTTCTGGAAGTGGTTCGAGTTTGCAGTTGTGTCAAAAGTACTCCATTAAAAAGGAATGTTCTTATTCTTTTAAAATACCCTGTAATGGTTTCCTCTACTGTCACTGTCCCGTGGTTCACAGCAGGGATGAGTGCTGGGTGCTGCCTGGCTGTGGGTGCTGCCTGACTGTGGGTGCTGCCTGACTGTGGGTGCTGGCTGTGGGTGCTGACTGGCCCTGGGTGCTGGCTGGCAGTAGGTTCTGATTGGCTGTCCATGGGTGCTGATTGGCTGGCAGTGGGTGCTGGCTGGCAGTGGGTGCTGGCTGGCAGCAGATCTGCAGTGCTCACCTGGCTCAGGCCCTAGGGGATAATCTGCTTAATCAGCAGCACAAGCGCAGGACCAGGAACAAGAGTCCAGGAGACTGGCGGCTGGCTGAGGAAGGTGGCTGGTTTCAGTCCTGTGTGGGTAGGTACTGGTTACTGACCTTATAGACTCCTGTCCTGCAAATGACAGGGCCTGTAGTGCCTTCTCACCCATCGAGACTCAGAAAACTGGAACGACAGCCCCACACCTCATCTCCGAGGGCTCTGGACTTGGGGGACACCAGTGCTGAGCTCTGTGTCAAATGTACCTCCCACTAGTGCTGACCAAGAACATCTGGACTTCAGCCAGCTTCACAGGATTGTTGACATATGGAAAGGCCTCAGAAATAGAGGCTTCACTGTGCTGACTGGTGAGCCAACCAACCTCCAAGACTCTTCAGAAAAGTCTCCCTGTGGCAGGCCTGGCCACACACAGCACTTGCCAGCCGGTGTCCTTTAACACCTTTGTCACACTCTTGTTCAGTTAGAGACGTAGGTAGAACAAGACGCAAACAGGCTTCCCGAGGGAGCAGTGGCTGTTCCCAGAAGACACTGGGAGGAGAAGTGAGGGAGAACCTGGAGACAGAGGACAGAGCTAAAGAGGACCCACAGAGGAAAGGGGGGATCCGGGCCCTGTTCAGCAGACTTCCAGCCATAGGCCTCTCCTATCTGAAGGGGCAAGGCTGTTGCTTCCCTTACTCATGTTTTGCTCACCCGTCTACTCTCAGTAATACTTACAGAACTGGCTTAACAAGCTGTGTGTCTAGAACCCTCTACTGCAGCGGCGGTTTCCCAGGTACACGTAACAGCTAGAAGCTGAGAAGGACCAGCATGCTGGGGTGGGAGGCTGGAGATGAGGGCTCTGCTGGGTCTCGATGCTGTCTTCTGCCTACTGTTCTATTCTTTGCTCTTTGCGGCCAGCTTTTGCTTCTGTCCCATCATGCCCTGGGCACTCCAACTTCCTTAGTCACTTCTTTTCGCTTTCTAGATGCTATGACATAAACAAACTGAGGAGAAAGAGCACTCAGCCGTCTCTAGAGAATGGGCAGATTGTTCATTCTGTGTGCTCACCATGCTCCCTTACAGATTACAGACCTGAGGAAAGGGGCAACCGGAACCTTTACTCCAGAGGCGTTTTTGAATAAAGGATCGGATAAGATTAGGAATTCTTTAAGGTACAGGAAATTGAAGAGTTACACCAGTAAGAGCAGATATTTGGAACAGGAAGAGAACATGGCACCCATGCCCACCTTCCAGAGGATCCTCTGGAAAGGAGATGACAGACCCTCTTCACTGTGCCCCAACCACTGGGATTTCTCTGACCCGATTTATCTGAACACAGGCCTGTCATAAAACTAGAGGATATAAAGGTGGCCTTTAGTGGGACCCGTCAGTGTGTAACTCCTTGGTGAGTAAACAACAGGATGAAGTCTCCACAGCTGTGAGTGTGGCACGAGAGCAGCAAAGATGTTCCTTGCTGGTCCCTTGATTGGCTGCTGTAGGTTCCTGTGTTTCTTACGAGCTTCACGGTTTCGGCCAAGTGTTGTTAATAAAGGAAGCATTCCCAAAACAGCACCCCAGAGCGACAGAGGGGACTCTTAGACATCGGATCCACCCTCTCTGCAAATCTGCTAGGGGAAGCAGATACCAATGGCCAGTTCCTGTTGAAAAATGGCCAGAGTAGCATTGGCCTAAACGCAGGCCCAGCACATGTCTTGAAATCTTGCTTGAGAGAACAAATGACCCTGTTTCACTTGGATGGCATTAGACTTGGGGCCCAGTTACAGGTGTAAAGGTGGCATAAGGAGTTGTTTCTCTAAAAGGCCTCCAGCCTGCTTGTACAGAGACCACGTAGGGGTGCGGTGAGCAGAGGCAGACCTGCGAGGGATGACCACCCTGTCTGCCAGCTGGGGCTGACAATGGGCTAGCAGGCCTGGCACTGGGGTCTCTACACGCCTCGCACTAAGAGGCTTGGTAGGTGGGTGGGCTGCAGAATGAGGCAGATAACTCTTGGCTCCTGGATGTGCCTTTGGCCATGTGTGCAATGGGCCAACAGGATTGGGCCTCTGCCTTCCAGTGCTGTTACCTTGGGTGAGTTAAAAGGTAAGACCTTGAGTTTGGGGATCGTGTGAGGCTGGAGCTGAGGACCACTTATACAGCATGTGCCCAGTGGAGCTTCTGCTCCCTCTCGGAGCTTGTGTGGTTCACATAGAAAGTGACCCTTGTGTGGTCCTGGGCCTGAGACAACATGGCCACAGGGAAGACGAATGAACACGGTATAGAAATCCCACTGTTTGATCCAGCCCCTCCCGGGGAAGACTAAATCATGCTAACTGCTTCCTGATGACAGGCTGGGCTTGCCCGGCAGGTGGACTGGAGGGTGTGGGGAGAGAACGAGCAACGCTGAGACCAAAGATGTCTGTGTCTCTCCTTCCATCCCCCTGCAGATGGGACAAACTGGTCCCAAGATCCCCCCAAAGTCACTACTCAGCTACTTTTTAAAGCTCTGGGCAGAATTAGATCTCAGACAAACAAGCCAAAGTCTGATTTTCTTTTGTCAGGAGGCACAGCCCCAGCATCTCCCGGGATATTTCTCTTGCAGGATATGGTGGAGGAGAAGTCAGACCCACCTATATTCACAGAGCTTCCCAGTAGCAGATAAAGAAAAACAGAGCTTTTCGGGCTGTCTGTCTCCATTCATGGGTGCACCTGAGCTGATGGTGGATACAGGGCTTTCAAGCTGTTGGCCACAGCAAGTCCAGCCAGGGACGGTCTCAGGTTAGGCACTGCTAAAGGCAGGTCTGTTGTCTTGATTCCCCTCAGCTGTGGCTGCTTACCACCGCTCGCTGGTGAACTTACAGATCGTAAGGCTTCTAAGGGGAAAGCTTGTCAGTCCCTCTTCCCAGTGCAACACAGGAGATAGACTCATCTGGACCAATCCATACAGGCCATAAGGAGGCTACAAACCAGTCCTCACCAGACTCAGCAGCAAGGAAACACCCTTTGTGTATTAATTGTCATGCGCTATTGTTTGCGCCAAGAAGCTGGGGCTGGAGATAGAATTTAGCCCTTCTCCTTCAGACTCGTGCTGGCTAGATTTCTGTCAACTCAGCACAAGCTAGAGTTACTTGAAAGGAGGGAGCCTCAATTGAGAAAATGCCTCCATCAGATCTGGGTGGAGAGCATTTTCCTAATTAGTTATTATTGGGGAAAGGCCCAGGCCGTGGTAGGTGGTCCTGGGTTCTACAAGAAGGCAGGCTGAACAAACCAGTAAGCAGCACCCCTCCATGGCCTCTGCATCAGCTTTGTCTCCAGATTCCTGGCCTGTCTGTGTTCCTGTCTAACTTCCTTCATTGACCATCAGTGATGTGGAATCGTAAGTCCTCCCCAGGTTGCTTTGGTCATCGTGTTTCATCACATTTCCCCTAAGATAAGATCCAAGTATATTTGTCTTAAAGGGTCTTCCAGACCCCTTTTCTGAGTCAGGCTGGCCCTCTGACTCTGACACAGAGAAAGAACCATGAAACAGTCAAAGGGAGGCCTGTGACTATTATTTTCAGACACTATCTTGGTTCAGTTCAAGCCTACCTACAGTCAAGAGATATAGGTCCATTATTGTTTAAACTAAAAATCAAATGATGGTTGAATCATTTCTTCTTTCTTGGCCATCTGGAAGGGACCTCAGACTGGGACTCTAGCCACCCTGACAGCTCTGAAAGAATCTGAAAGCAGATCTGGGGTTCATCACCCATGAGACCAGCCTAGGACTGACCGTTACTATGTGGGACATTTTTTAGGGGATGGTTGCCTCACTCTGGGTTGTATTGTAATGGCGTCTAACATTCTCCTCTCCTCTCCTTCAGCCCTCCCGCTCCTATAGATGGTCCTGCAGATGGAGCACTAGATGCACGGCCTGTCATTTTCCTGAAACCCCCTGAACTGCCCCCAGGAGTCTTATCTCATAAAAATCTCCTCCCTTGGATTGACAGCCCCTAGACTGCACCCCCTCCCAGCCGGAAGCAACTAGAGCCGCCATTGGCCCTCCCCCAACAGCAGTCTCTGGAAGGCGAGAACAAAGGAGCTATAGATGGGTATAGATGAGTAAGGGAAGCAGTAGTAGGGCTCCATGAGATGGTGGCTTCTTGTTCCCACAAGGTACTGAGGAGAAATGATGAGAGGGCGTGGGGCCATGTGATCTCAGGCTTGGGGAGGGTGGACTGGTGGCGGTGGGGTAAGGAGAGGGTGGGTTGTAGGGGTCTAAGAGTGGTATCTAAAATAGGGGTAAGGGGAGGGTCCTGGAGCCCTGTAAAATACCCAAGCCTGTGTCCATTTAGCAGACTCCAGCCCTAGGGGATAAAGCTGTGATTTCCCCCCTCTCAAGGCTTCTCTTCTGTCCTCTGTGGTGATCCATTCCTTTTTCTACGCCAGGGAACAAACCTGGCAATCCTCCAGCACCACCCTTACAGATCTCACGAACTCAGGGGTGTCCTTCACCTACACATAACAATTCCTTCTCCCCCAGCCAACTTTCCAGGGTGGCTCTGTGCTCTGAGAGGCAGCTTCTGATCACACAGGGAGACCGCTGCCCCTCCAGAGATAACTCAGCGGGCCCCAGGAGCTGGAGGACGCCGGCCCATTAGAGCCAGGGCAGGCAAGCACCATAAAGAGGGAAGGGAAGATTTGAAAGATGTGTGCGCTACGTCGTCACAAATGGCTGTGACTCTCATCTTGTCGTGTGAAGTGATAGGATCCCTTAAAACAGCAAACCATCCCTTCCTGCCCCTGACCCATTCACATGAGAAACCTGACGGTCATACACAACTCGGAATGATTTTGGGCGGCGGAACGAGAGCACCCTGGGAGGATGTGGTGGAGAAGAAAAGCCAGAGCTGGGCCAGGCTGAGCCGGCTGCAGCCCAGCCCATTAGAAGACATGGGTCTCACCAAGGCTAGTGTGAGAGTTGGGGTCAGGTATCCGGGAAAATAACCCGAGATGGGCAGCAAGCCAGTGATCTCGTGCATGTCTGTAATTGGGCAGATGGCAGGAGCTGAACTCGGCTCTGAACCACGTTGAGTTTGAGCCCCAGGTGTGGGAGCCCTGGGTCCAAGAGCTGCTCAGGGGTTGCCAATGAGGGGGCACAGCTGTGGGGTCCACCCTGATGGAGAGAGAGGACAGGGGCAAGCACTCACTGGTCTACACGGATGGGCTCAAGGCTCTGTAAAGGCCGTGGGGCTGCCAGAGAGGAGAGAGAGCTGCCCAGATAAGTGTGCATCCAGTGAACCCTGAACCACTATAGACAATGGCAGCCAAACAAAAACCTCTGCCACCCAGAAGTCTCAGTGCAGCTGGGTTTTATTATTAAAGCCAGGGTCATAAAATGGCTGCCCCTCCCTTCCCATCCCCCTCCCGCCTCCAGATCCATCCCTTCATGGCCTGTGAAGACTTGGAAATGTCCATGCTGGAATGAGAGAATGATGGGTGAGACAGGCTCAGATGTGGTCTTCGTGGCTGTGTCGGCTCCCCCAGCATTTCTGGAAAGACGGCTTGGGGTGAGGCTGGGCAGCCCCTGCTCACAGTGCTGTCCCCGAGAATCCGGGGTGGGCATCAGGAACCAAGGCAACAAAAGAGGCTGAGCTGGCCCCCACACTCTACCCTGCTGAAGCTGGGCCATAGGCTGGTTTTTATAAAAATGGTTAAAAACAAAACAAAACAACAAACAAAACAAAAACCCAAAACCCCAGCCAGGAGCACCACCCTCTTCTGAGTAGGGCAAAGGAAGCCCCAGCTCTGGACTCTGACTGAGGTCTGAGGCGTGTGGCCTCTGCCTGGCGTCACCTCCTGGAGGCAGACAGCACCCTGAGGGAGATCAGGTGGGATCCTGAGCCCCGTGTATGGCCCTGGGTGGCCTCTGGGGTCCTGAAAGAGCTTCAAGATGGCTGTCTCCCCTCTTCGCACTCAACAAGCCGGAAGGCTCTCTAGGTCTCAGGAACCGTATGCAACTTTGGCTCTTTGGATTCCAAAGATATGAACTTCTCCTCCAGCCCAGCCGTGGGCTGCAAGTGGATGACAGGCTTGATCTGAAGAACAGGGAGGGCCTCCTGGTTCTTCTGGTTGAACAGACTTACCCTATGTTCCAGCTCAGGGCTGGTCTGGACAGAGCCCACTGGAGTAGGCTGGGCCAGGGGTGCTGGGTCCAAGGTCTTATGGGATGGACAGGGGTCCTTTGACAGAGAGGACATCAGGTCCTGGACTGTGGCCTCTGCCACCAGCTGCTGAGGGGGCAGAAGCAGTGGCAGGGGAGAAGATATGGGTTTAGAGGACAGCTCTTCTCGGGGGGTGCTACAGTCTGTGGAGGAACCCAGTGTCTGGCTGCTGGCACTCTGGGCCCTGGTGACTGAGCCACAGGTGGGGTGGGAGGTGGTCTCTGAGGTGGCGCTGGCACAGGTGCTGTTGCCACTGAGCTTCAGAGGCAGGTCGACTGAGAAGAGGTCTGAGGTGATATTGGGCTGGTGGATGTCTATGGCAGCTGTAGTGACCACACACACTGCTGGTTCTGGGGCTCCACTGTCTGCAAGAAATAATTTTTTTGAGATAGAATCTCTCCTGGAGACTGGAATTTACCAGCTGGCTAGCCAGAGAGCCCCTGTGATCCACCTTGCCACACTCTTAGGAGTTTTAAATGGACTGGAACTTGCTGGTTGGGGGTAGGGGGTGCAAGTCCTGTGTAGTCTATTTTCTGAAGATTGACTACCCTCAGGGCAGTTAGCATACAGCCCCTCTTTTCTGAGAGGCAGTGGGGCTGATGGTGGAAGCATTAAACATGTCAGGACTACCCAAGGCTTGCTGCCTCTTTAGCCAGTTATGCTGAATAAGTTTGCTTTCCACAGGGGCCACCTGAGCATGGGATGGAGATCATTTGAGTTCTGGACTACAAACCCTTCTCTCTGTAGAGCTCCTCACTCGACTCTGATGGTCAGAGATGGATCAGGTTGCCAAGACCTTGGCAGCTATAGATCTGATGCTCTAGGGCTAACCCATATGCTGAGGATTAAAGCTCCAGGTGTGTTTTAACCCTGAGCTCTGCCATCACAGTCTACAGACTCATAATGGTAAGCCTTGCAACCTGCCAGGCCAGACTGTACCTATCTTTGGGTTTAGGGTTAGCTGGGGTCACAAGTGTCCTGGGGCTGCATAGTGCATGCAAACAGTCCCAACCCAGACTTACCACTGCTGGGCCCATTGTAGTATTGGCTGATGTAGCTGTTCATGTCGTCTTTCACCATGGCTTCTACAGAGATGAGGACAGAGAAGGGTGCATGTGGTGAGTGCTATCACGTTCTAAGTTGCCCTCTGAGCCACTGTAAAGGGGGGATAGCAAAAGCTACACTCCTAAGTTATGAAGATTACAGAGAGCTAACAGGCAGGTCAGGTTCTTGGAATGGAGCCAGACACACAGAAGGTCTTCAGTGAATACCTATGGCGGGGTATGGAGTCCCCAGCGCACACCAGCTTATCTGCCGGCTGAGGTCTGCAGGTGACAGACTTGATGCTTTTTTGAGGCTACCTTCTGAGGAATACCTGAGTTGACTGCTGAAGCCAGTCCACCTTCAGATCCAGAGACTGAGTGGTAGTTACAGGGATCTTAAAAGCTTTCTTGGTCTCTCTTTGATCTTGAAATGCCTTCGGTCAGAGGTGTGTTCTGAACTGAAGCTGAGCAGAGAGGGTGTGGCCCAGGCTGGCTCCTGCCTCCTGCATTAGCTCGCACAGATTCTCTGTGGACATCCACAACCTTTGCTTTAATTGCAGTCTAGTTCTGCCACTGCACTGGGAGGCAGAAGTAACTGTTCCCAGCAAACCATGCAGGGCCACTGGGCCATGGGGTCAGGCAGCAGGGACTGTTCATTTAATCAGGCGTTCTTTTCTGATGCTAGCATTGGTCTAGATCTGATCAGGTCTTGTCCCCTTGCTAAACTTCATTTTTTTTTTCATTTATTACATGAGTCCCTACAAGGCTCTTACAGACTGTAATATACCTGGGCTACATGGCTAGAAGGCCCTGAAACACCAGAAGGTCCCAGAGGCATCCGGATCATCTGCCACTCCCAGAGAGGAATCAATGCCTCCTACCTACCCAGAGCCTAGCTCTCTGCCAGGTATTAGAGCAAGGAGTTCCTGCCTCAGGAGCCCAGCGAAGGGCTGGGAGCAGGAGCTTTCTATCTTGTCAGGAAATAAATGCCTAACTGCACAAGGATTTACAGAGACTCAACTCCCCTGTACATGAACCGAGATGAACCCATTGTGACTGTAACCCTTAGCACTGGCCTGACCAGGCTGTGACTAACATACTGTTAGTCCTAATCACCTCCCCAGAGCGGCCTATCCCCTGCGAATGTATTTAGCAACTCTGTTTGCTGACTCACGCCAACCTCTTGGCCAGCAGATCCCCTGCTCTCCTCTGCAGGCCTGTCCAGTGCCAGGCTTTCAGTACACTGCACTCCTGTGGCCCCTACCCAGGCTATCCACCGCTGTTCCAGACCTGGGGTGGGTGATGGCTGCCTGGAATTGCAGCTTGCTGGGCAGGCTGCTTCAGCCACCCCACATCTCAGCCACCAAGGAGCCCGAGCCTCGTGTCCTCACTCTGCCGCCTACACATCTGAGGATGCCATATCTTTACCCAGGTGTTGATAATAAGCTCAGTCAGGGAACCTTCAGCCAAGATCTCTCTCCTGAGCACTGACTGGTCTGAACACCTCCTGGATGGTCTCCAGCTCCCTGTGACTCAAGTCCAAAGCAGAGTTCACGATCCCTCCCCTGATTCTCCACCTTCACCTTGGTGAATGGGTCCCTAACCCAGGAGAGATCCTGGCTACTGACAAGTGCCTCCTCAGCTTCCTTAATACCCCAGCTTTCATCAAGCCTGTAACTAACCAGTCAAGGGACCTTTGACCCCTCTGCTAAGGCCCTGAGTCTTATGGGTGGACCTCATGGCTTCATCTCCAGGTTTTGACTTGCCTATAGACTTGATGAGTGGGATCACTCCCTTTCTGAATGTACCAGATACCGAGCCTGATTCCCAATGGCTACTGCTGTCCTGTCCAGGATGTATGCTTGCCCACTGCTCCAGACCCATGCTGCACGAGGCTTTCTGTGTCTGAGGTCTACCCAGGCTCCTCTGTTGCTGACCTTGATGCTACATGCTTCATGCAGGCTCCTGGATCTCATTCCCCTAGAACAGGGCCCTGGGGCTGAGCCTCTGTCCCTATCCACACAGGGGACATAGCGCCTTTAAGAGCCGGAAGCGCATTCAGTTCCCTCAGTACTTGGGTTTGACATATGTCAGGTGGCAAAATGGAAGTCTGGACAGGTCACAGATCTGCAGGACCTCCAAGCCTCCCATCCCCCCTCAGGAGGCCATGGGGCCACTGGGAACAGCTCTCTGCTGTCCATCCTGTGTCCTTACTCTTCCCCTGAACACCTTACACACGGAAGTGGCATGAGGCTGGGCAGAGGAATGCCTGACCACACAGCCAGC
The DNA here is from genome assembly GCF_011064425.1 of Rattus rattus. Classification (NCBI taxonomy): domain Eukaryota; kingdom Metazoa; phylum Chordata; class Mammalia; order Rodentia; family Muridae; genus Rattus; species Rattus rattus. Next base: position 49,496,866 of record NC_046161.1, on the reverse strand, counting down.
TTCCCAAGGCTCTGCCCATTTCCCACCAATAACACCCCCATCCCCACTGCAAAGGTCTGTTTTGATTTAGTACCAAGAAGCCTTAAGGACGGGTCTGTGGAGGCAACTCACTGAGGACTGAGCCTGACAGGGTTGCCTGTGGGGAGAGAAGGTGCAAACATAAGCTTCCAATCGCTCGTAGTGCTCTCCAGGGCACTTGTGTGCAGTGTTAGGCAAATCTTTCAGTCACTCTGGGCTTCTGCTTCCTTGCCTATAAAATGGGGGTGACAAATGCAAGGCTTCTGGGAAGCTACACAGCCCCACGGACTGAGTCTCTAGCCAGGGACAGGCCATGTGCCTGAATCCTTGGCCCACAGTGCTCCCAGCAGCTCTGAAGCCTCAGGAGGCTCCTCCCTCAGAGTGAGCACTTTGCAAACTCAACCTGACCAATCCTGGCAAAGCTGGCTCCAGAGGAGGCACCTTGGGCAGGGCTCCAGACCTGCTGGTCAAGGCAGAGGTAGGAAGGCTGGTGAGCTGGCCAGGTCTGGCCTTCTGGAGATAGAAACAGCTGAGCTCCATGTGGGCTGGGTAGAGAGAGTGCCTGAGGAGACTCAAACACCTCAAAGCCTAAGAGGCCATGCCCTACTCCTGCTCCCATTCTCCCACCCCTCCACAGTGTAGCAGCACTCGCTGAGAAGATGCTGACATCCCGGGGGCACCTGCTGCATGCCATGCCTGAGGGCAGTGCACATGACTGAACCCCCAGGCTTTCTCAGGGAAGAGCTTCCGGGGCTCTGTGACCAGACAAGCTATTTAACTGAGTAGCTTTTTAAAAAAGCACCCAAACTGCCAGGAGGGCAAAAGCAGCAGCTTGAGCCCCAGAGCCTTATAGGACTGTACAGGCCATGAAGCTAGCCCTGCTCAGGGAGGCTAAGTGACCATCAAGGCCAGACCTGGATCCCAGACTTATTCAGGCTACTTCAGATGCCAGTCTGTGAGGCTTTTCTGGGTCTAACAAAGCTCCAAGGCACTTAGGGCCCCACTTGGGGCCACACTTGGGGCCACCAAGGATAAACCCTGCAGTCAGCTCAACTTCCTGCTCCCTGCTGCTTGGCAGAGGGAAGGCCAAGGGCAGACTGGCCAGAGACACCTCTGCGGCTGCTTCTCAGGACACTGGTGCAGCAAGGGGGACGCCAAAGTGGTGATATATGGGGAAATCTGGGGCACTCCCACCAGGAGCTGTATTTCATAAGTTATGGGCAAGTTTCAAGACTAATAAATTTGGGAGAGAAGTATTAATGACTATACAGGGGCACTGTGAACTTGGCAGGCCCCAAAGCCTGGAACTTTGCAGCCTGGGTTTTAAAAATGATTTGTGCTGAAGCAAGTCTAAACAGAAGGCAGTCGGGCATTGTCTGACTGGGACCTGCTGGCAACTTCAGGAAGCTCGTCCCTCTCAGAGGGATGTGGCTGGGCTGGAGCTGTAGTGGGCACTCTTACCCTCCCCAGTATCCCTCCCCCACTCAAGGAGTGACAGCCATGCAGAGGTGATGCTGGCCACATCCCACCACTCCTGTGACTCACTGCTATGTCTGCAGGTTAATGCCTGGATTGTCTGTGTCTTACTGTGCATGCAGAGGGCCTCTGAGCCCTGCCACCCTAGAAGTCACAGCCACTAACAAATGTTGCCCTTTCTTAATCTTCGAGGGTAGCCCAGAGTGCCCTTTGCTCATCTGACTGTTAGTTCTCGTGTCACGGAAATTCCCACCCTGGACATGGCTCCTGGTCAGAGAGAAGTCAGCTGGGGGATGCCCTGAGTTCCTGGATGACTTCAGGCCATGAATCATGGAGGTCTTCTCACAGCCTCTGCATTTTGCCTTCTGCTTCAGGGGCACTGACTGTGCCACTAAGGGCTCTGGGGACAGCTGTGGAGATGCAGTTGAGGACTGAATTGTGTGGGGGTGACTGCTATACACAGGTAAGTGTGCATTAAAAGATAGGGAGGTATCTAGAGATGCCACAGGGTGATGGGGCAGGAGCAGGTGAGGAAGGGGTCTCGTGCACCATCTGTTGCTGACTGCATAACCATGTCCCTACTCCAAGTGTTATACTGGAAACACTATGGTGACGCGGTTAGTCATGATGAGGCCCTGTTAGAGCAGGGTGCTCCTGCGCGGCTACGGCGGGGTTTGGACACAGCCGTGAGGGAGGTGCCATGTGAAGATGAAGCCAGACTCGTGCTTCCACAAGCCAAGGACGGCCAACATCCAACAAGAGCTACCGAAGAGGAAGGAACCAGTTCTCCATCACCGCACTAGGAGGGACCGACCCTAACAACGCCTGCAGCTCAGATTCTTGCACCCAGAAGTGTGAAGCTATCTTTGTTCCTCAAATCCCCTGGCTTAGGGCATTTTGTTATAGGCATCTGACAAATGACCACACTACTGGAGGGGACTTGGGCATGTTTCAGAGAAAGCACAGGGAATCAGTCAAGGTGCTAAGTGGGGAGAGGCATGGTGACTTTAGGAGGTCACTGTACACAGGTGGGGAGAGATTACCCACACCATCCGCTCCTCACACTCCTGTGGGGCAGCAGAGGGAGCTGGAAGTGAGGACACTGAAGTGTCAAGCTACATAGGTAGGAAGTGTGGCCTCCCGCCCCACCTGCCCTTCCTAGTTCTGCCCTCGATGTAAGGAGGAACACGGGTAACCAAGGGGAAGTCACTCCTGGCCCAATCTGACTTTGGGAGTCCAGAAGTCCCACATCTAGGCCCACCACCATCTCTCTCTGCATGTGGCTGTTTTCTTTACAACCCTGTAAGGACACCTCTTGACAGCAGATGAAAATCAAGGTCCAGAGAAACAAAGTCCCCTGCCCAAGTCAAAGCTGCCTGGAAGAAGAAATGGGCTTCAGATCTAGAAACAGCCCCGGGCTGGGGTTACAGCTCCTGTGTCCTTCACTCACGTTATGGCCTTCGATTTGCCACACCCGCAAAGCTTAGGTCACAGGCTATTCTGGTTTTAGGCCTGGACTCTTCTCTGGGCCCTGGTAAGTGGCAGTCCATTAGGAAGGTCTCAGACCTCCAACTAGGGCCTGGCTCTATCACCGTGGTGGTGATGGTTAATGCTGGTCGGTTTCACAGGGTATGCAATTACCCAGGAGGCAAAACTCTGGTGCCCAGAGGTTCTGAACTGAAGAGAGAAGAGAATGAAAGTATCTAAGTTGGATTAACTGAGGAGGGAAGTCCATTCCAACAGTGGATGGTGTGATCCCAGGAACTGAGGCTCCAGGCTGAAGGGAACCGGAGAAAGCACGTTAGTACCAGTTTTATCTGGTTCCTGACTGGGGAGCTACAAGGTGCCCAGTAGGCCACTGTGGTTCTCCCAGTATGATGGGCTGCACTCTACCTTCCTCCCTGCCTTCCTGCCTTCCATCTATCCTTCTGTCCATCCATCCATCCATCCATCCATCCATCCATCCATCCATCCATCCAGTATTTCTTTTGCAAGTACAAGGAAAAGTAACAACTATTAATTCACAATGGGATTTGAATGGCTTTACTAAACCTAAATACCTTTTCATTTGCCTCATGACCCCCCAGCTAGATATTTCTCCTGGGCTCTGAGAGGCACTTCCAAGGGCGCTAACCTCGGAGTGTCCTGCAGATGAGAATGCGCACACTTACAAGTGGCTCCAGCTCCTGGAATCCCATGTCCTAGACTCTCTGCTCAGGGACCTGGAGTGAGGTGAGGGAAGGATCCTTGGGACCCTGGGGACAGCGGGCTCACCTTGAGAGGGCCTCAGCTCCTCCATGATGCTCTCGGCCGCAGTCTCCTCGGCCCAAGTGCCAGCCTCCACTACCTTGTAGCGGCTGCGTGGCTGGCTGAGCACGTGTGGGGCCTGCAGCGCCGCCTCCCGCTCAGCTGCCAGATCCAGGTCCTGCTGTGCCAGGTGCGCACGCAGCTGCCGGATCTCAAACTGCAAGAGGCAGAAGGGTGGCAAGTGGGTATGCTTGCCAGGGTTGGGGCGGGGTGGCACCGGTGGGAAGGACAGGGGCCTGCACCTGGGTGGCAGACTGGGATGTGGGGATAAAAGACCCGAGCACCCAAAGGAGAGATACTGTACTTCTTAGCAAGCTCTCAGCAACACAGCATACTGGAACCTTTTCCAAACTGTAAGGGCGACCCTTTGTCTCAGATACCATGTGGGCAGGCCCTTCTCTAAGAAAACGTCCGTGAATAGAAAGTCTACTGTAGTTTCTAGGAAGGCCACTGAACCGGGCCGTCAGGACATCTGGATTTGAATCCGCCCTTAGCCACTTGTGGGCCTCCAAGGAATGGAAAGAAAGCGCTCCTCGGGCGCCTCAGGCAGATGCCTAATGGGAGTCAGGAGACTCCCATCCCTGCGCTAGCAAGTCTTAAGTATTTAGGCTCCACATACACTCTGGTCTGGCTTATTTGTCTTCCAGTAACATCCATTTCCCTTCCCCACGAGTTGTGGGAGATGGCTCTCAGCTAGATAGTACTGGGATATGTGACCTTGGGAGGGTTATTCACTTTCTCTGGCCTCAGTTTCCTGGTTTGTAAATGCAGCCGTTTTATGTCTCTGCGTTTTATGTTCCTTTCTGAAGATGTGGTTAAAAAAACAAAACAAAACAAAGCAACAACAACAACAAACCCTCAATGGTAACACCCCGGCCACCATCATTGGAAAGCTTCTGAGAAAAGCTTCTAAATGTCTCCCAGGTTTGTGACTGAGACAGGTGTCCACATTCCAAATCTTACTCAGATATCTGGGTGAAGGACAAAGGGTCTGTGTGGGTAGTGAGTATTCACTGCCACCTAGTGTTCAAAGTACACATTGCACCCTCTACCCAGGCGAAGGTATGATGCTTTCTGTCACCAATTTGTCCATGTGGCCCCGCCCCTTTATTACAATGTCAATATGATATATCCAGTTGCCTGTGTACGATCACCATGTACTCAGTTTGCTTGCTCACAATAGTACTCCACGGTCTCCCAGACCTGTTCCTCAGGTGTTTTTGTGTCAATTAACTACAGTCAAAAAAACCTCTCCACTTCCTCGTTTTCCTCTCATCTCAGCATCTAACCCACTCCTAATCCAGCTCCATCTTTGAGTGCTCTCCTAGGCTGCTCACTTGTCTCCAGTCCTACTGCTGGCCATCACCTGACAGCTGCATATCTTTCATAGACTCTGGAAAACCTAAATCAGATGACGCCCCTGTTCCCTCGGTCCCAGATCACTTGGCTGATGTCCGCTCAGAGGGGCTTTTCCTGGTCTCCAACCCGCAGGGCCCTCAGCCACAGCAGCCTCTTTGAATTCTTTGCATCACACTGATTACATTGTTACTTTTGTCTCCATCCCTGCCCCCTTCCTGAGACAGGGCCTCAAGTAGTCCCAGGCAGCTCCAACCTCACCCTCGACCTGGTACTTGGCCCACACTTTGCTGTGCTGGAATGCTGCTCTGCCTAGTTCCCTGCAGCCCTGGGACTGAAATTCAAAGCCTCCTGCACTGGGCAGCCGCTCTCCCTACTGGGCCACGCCCCTGGACCTAGTCTCCTTTTCAATCCCTCCACCTTTATGAGTACAACTGAAAGCATTTAGTTACTCACGTTGGAGAGGCTTAGCAGTGACCAGCGTTGGTGACCAGCACTGGGCATCTCCCACGGTCACTATCTGCATGCTCTGTCTGGGACCACTTATGTGTCAGGGGTGCACCTCTGGGTGGGTGCTTCTGCGCTGGGAGCAGGGGAGGGGAGTGGGGCATCACTGGGAGGGGAGCCTTCTCTTAACTCTTATTTCAGCCAGGCTACCTTTCCCCTCAGGCACTGCCTAGTGCATAGCTTCCACTGCTCCAGAGGACAAACCCTTGGCCTCTCTTAGGGTGTGGTGTGGACTCCGGGCCAGACAAGCCTTAGAATGTTGTACATTTCTGTGTAGACTTTTACCCAGCCCCCTTGCTCTGGTATGTCACACGGTGTCCCCTTCCTCACAGTCTCTGGGGCTCTTAAGGATCGATCAGTCCCTTTTCCTCCTCTGTGCCCGTGTCGGCCACAAACTCTCCATTTTCATACATCAGTCACTATTTTCTTCACGTCCCCTAAATTCCTTGAGCTCTGTATCGTCTTTGACTCAACCTATGAGACTCAGTTTCCTGAGTTCATACATTCGGATTCTCCCTTCAACCCTCATCCTACTGGCCTCTGAGAGGCAATCAGATGCATTGCAGAGGTGCAGTTCCCCCCTTTTCTGCTAAGACCATTCGTTAGTTTACCCTTCACTACCCTCAGTTGTGTGCTGATAAACAGAAACAAAACCCTAATGCGTGCAAAAGGCCACGAGGAAACCTACTTTGCGTGCAAAAATAAATACGTAAATAAATAAAACATCTTTAAAAAAAACTAACGAAAGCAAATTCCACTCAATTTGTAGCACATGCCTCTGTCTGCAGTGCAGTGCAGTGCATGCCCCTGTCTGTCTGCAGTGCAGTGCATGCCCCCGTCTATCTGCAGTGCAGTGCCCCCATCTATCTGCAGTGCAATTCACGCCCCTGTCTGTCTGCAGTGCAGTGCATGCCCCTGTCTGTCTGCAGTGCAGTGTATGCCCCTGTCTGTCTGCAGTGCAATACATTCCCCTGTCTATCTGCAGTGCAGTGCATGCCCCCGTTTATCTGCAGTGCAGTGCATGCCCCTATCTATCTGCAGTGCAGTGCATGCCCCTGTCTATCTGCAGTGCAGTGCATGCCCCTGTCTATCTGCAGTGCAGTGCATGCCCCTGTCTGTCTGCAGTGCAGTGCATGCCCCTGTCTGTCTGCAGTGCATGCCCCTGTCTTTCTGCAGCAATGCATTCCCCAGTGTCTATCTGCAGTGCAGTGCATGCCCCTGTCTGTCTGCAGTGCAGTGCATGCCCCTGTCTGTCTGCAGTGCAGTGCATGCCCCCGTCTATCTGCAGTGCAGTGCATGCCCCCGTCTATCTGCAGTGCAGTGCAGTGCAGTGCAGTGCAGGCCCCTGTCTGTCTGCAGTGTAGTGCATGCCCCCGTCTATCTGCAGTGCAGTACACATGCTTGTCTAGTTGAGTTCAAGCTACTAGAATGTCATGGCAGACTGAGAGAAACCTACACGACTGGGCCCTGGTGCACCAACATGGGTCTTGTGTGCTGGGTGTATACGCATGAAGCCTTCAAATACTTCAAAGTAAATGAGGTTGAACTAGTTTCTTCAATCTTGTGGTTTCAGGCTGAGCCTAACTCCAGGTACAGCCTGAGCTTCAACCCTAACCCAAAGTATAGACAAAGGCTGTGCCATATACACTGAGCCCAGATCCTGCCATAAACTGATCCTGGTTCCACACCCGGTAAGGACTCTATCTCAGCCTCCATTACTGGCCATACACTGAGTCATACCTTGGTCACACATGGATGTGGGTACTTCAGCCCAAACCTGGGGCTACTATGGGCACAGTCACTGTCCTAACTCCTGACTCAAGACACTGTACCTCAACAACTCAGCCCTCATTTGGGCTAGTAGTCTCAGAGTTGGAGAAACTATGGCTTGTAAATCTTATGGTGACCTTTTCTTGCGGGGAGTAAGAGGCCACTTCTCTATAAACAAGGTCCAGAAGTTCCATGAGGTAATCTTCCTGAGCTCTGTGGGGATGGGAGCCCTTTTGCCTAGGCTGATGGGAACTTCCCATGGGCACATGCAGCTGCTTTCTCCAAGGCCATGCCTCAGACTGCAGGCCCAGCTAATGGCTTCCTAGGCCCCTCTGAAGGGATGCATTATTGATGTCTTGTAATCGATACAGAGCTGCTCTGGGAAGTCTCACTGGAGTTCAGGCCAGCCAGCTGGAGGTCAGGGCCTGCCCAGGCCAAGACTCCATATGCCCAGAAACAAGTCCTGAACTGAAGATGTGAACACCAAGCCCATGTGCTTTCCTCTTTCCCTGATTCTCCATTCAGAAGTCAGGTAGGGGCTATGTTAAAATTCTGTTACATGTTTTGGAATGAAAATGCCCTTCTCTGGCTTAGGGGTGAGTCCTGGATGATCCCGGGGAATGAAATGGCTTGTGCCACTGCAAGGGACACATTCCCTGCTTCGAATCACAATGCAAGTCCTGCGGTAGTGCCTGAGGCACAGGAAGAATAGACCAGAAGCAGAGATCAGCAGGGAAGCAGGGCAGGAGAGGCTGCAAAGGTTGGGATATTTTATCTGAAAATTTCCACACAGGGCAGAGCGGGTAGCATTAATGCTGTGACCCACCCAGAAAGCACCATGTGGGCCTCGGGGTGGAGAAGGAGATGCAGGGATACCCCAGGAGCCTACTGCAGTGGTCCGGAAATGGCCAGATTTGGAGTAGAACGAAAGCAAAACTGAAGGAGATAAGAAGCCAAGAGAAGCTTTTTAATAGGCAAGAGTGCCCCTGTATGCACTGGAATGAGGTAAGAGAGGGGCAGCCTGCTACACAGGTAGCAGGAGGTTTTGTTTGTTTTGTTTTGTTTTTTGTTTTTGTCCCCCAGATAAGGGTCTGATTATGTAAGCCAGGCTGACCTTGGATGCACAGAGGTCCGCCTGCCTCAGCCTCCTCAGTACTGGGATTAAAGGTGTGCAACTCGGTGCTCAGCTAGGATAGGTTTTTAGACACTTCATGTCGAGGATGTAGGGTATCTATCTGGATGCTATCAGACATCGCCCCCGAGTAACAGTGACTGACCCCTCACTGCAGAAGGGCCAGATGGCATTCCACTCTGGCCACTGGCTGAGACAGCCATGGGGTTTTCTCAGTGTGTCCCAGTGAGACCCTCAGACACTGGCTCCCCTTTCTTCTGATACTTAGTACGACTACATACACCTTCCCCAGTTGACTGAAGGGTTGTGGGAGGAATGTCAGGGTGTTATTAGCCTGATGAGTTAAATTAGACCTGGAGGTGGACAGAGCCTTCTGTGCTAGGGGGAAGGAAAGGCCAGGGCCACATGATGTCCAGAAGCAAAGACTTGGGCAACCAGCTCCATGGCCTTGTGTCAGGGAACTTAGAGTCTTGTGACTGAGAAGGGTGGATCAGCCAAACAGAGCGCAGGTCAGCTTGATCACAGCAGAGGGGACATGAGGTCCCCCCTGAGGAACAAAGCTGGCCCTGTGGGAGGGGCCTGAGCTCTTAGCCTATCATCCCTCCCACCACACTGGACACTTCCCCCTTCTCCTCTGGGCTGCATTTCACTTTCTGTCCAGTTCAAGACAAGTGGACTTGCTGAGTTCTGAGTCCTGCCCTGGTACTCCAGTTGGGCTGAGATGGGGTAATGAAATCCAGTTTCAGTTAATCCTCATTAAGGCCAACCCCGCTGCTGCTGCAGATTGAAGGCATTCCCAGATCGACTCTTTGAAGAACGATAACATAACCCAGAAACCCCCACACCAACAGTGTCCACATCCAGTGAGACTAAGGAGCCGTGTAAGGAAGCAGGGAGAGTCACCATTTAGGAAAAGAAAAGGCAGTTAGAAGAAGCAGACCTGTGTGAGTGTCCAAGCTAACATGTAAGGGTCTAAAAATGATGGAAGAAAACGAGCTGGGAGGTGTGGCACACAGGCAGAATCCTAACTCATGAAGAAATGAGGCAAGTCCCAGACCAGCCTGGGCTCCGTAGTCCCTTAATGGGTTTCCAGTGGAGAATGAGAGACACGCTTTATGACACAGTATGGAAGGCGGTGTCACAGCAGCCTGGACAGACAGACAGAGTTCTTGAGTTTTAAGATGGGAGATGGGTCTAAAAAACACCAGAAGTGGGGTTGGGGATTTGGCTCAGTAGTAGAGCGCTTGCCTAGCAAGCACAAGGTCCTGGGTTCGGTCCCCAGCTCCGAAAAAAAAGAAAAACAAACAAACAAACAAACAAACAAAAAAAACAAACAAAACAACAACACCGGAAGTTATGGGTGAAGGAGAGGGAGAGCCAGTGGGAGTGAGACAGGACAGACTTGCACAATGGAGCCCCAGAGGAGAAGAATCAAAGAACGGGGACAAAAGCAGCAAATCACTCAGCTGGGGGTGCACACAGTGGCAGAGCACGCGCTTGAGGGGTTCATTCCCACCCCACCCCCACTCAAACCAAATCCAATGAAAACCACCAGTCTGATCTATTCAAGAAACTCCCAGAGAGGAAAGGGAGGGAGGGAGGGAGGGAGGGAGGGAGGGATGAAAAGAAACTAGTCACTCCTCAGCAGGATAGGTGCACCCCCAACTCCTAGACCCCACTGCAGTCAATCTGCTAAAACTGATCAGGAGAAATACCATGTCCCCAGGATCTCCAGAGCTCACAAGGGCCTGTCCTCTGGCAAAGGTAGGTGCACAGTGCCTCTGATGACAAAATAAAGCCAATCTTCCACTAGCAAGCACTACACAAAAGCCCATACCTAAGCTAGGGGGAAAAAATATCAAAGCAACTATTTCTAATCTAATAACCCACCCGTTCAGCAGGCCCCACGGAGAGCCCCCAGACTGTGCATTACTGGAGCGAGCCAGGCCCTTCCACAGTGGCCACACCCAGCCTTCCCTCCCGGCCCTTAATGGGCTGGCCACAGAGTCCAACTCACATGGGCCTGATCAATGCTCGCTGTGGCCAGCGGCTCGATGGCATCTAATGCAGTAGCAGTAATTTGGCTCCGTTCTGTCAGTGCCGTCTGCACAGGCTGCCCTGCCCTCAAAGCCATCTGCTGCTGGGACGGCATCCAATGTTTATCTCCAGTACTCTCACCATTGTTGGTAACAATAAAAATCAGGAGACGGCTGCAAACTAATGATTTAGGAGCAGGGTGAGGCTGAGACTGACCTTGGCCCCCTTCCATCCACTGTGGAGATGATGGGTAGATGGCCATAAATTTAAATTATAGTCAAAGGATAACATATGTTATTTCTCTGATGGCTAATTTTATCAGCTAAATAGGCTTGTCACTAAAGCGATCAGCTGTTTTACAAACCGCTTCCAGTGTTAAAATAATAATAACTTTACTTTCCTCCGTGGAAATTTTGAAAAATCCAGGTAACAAAGGCTATTGTGCCAAAAAGGCGGGGCTTAAGACTTCTGCAGGGAAGGAAGGCTCTCTCCAGAACGAGCCACTACTGAAGCAGAATGGAGTGTCTCCTGTCAGTCCTGCCCTCTGGCCCATTCTCTGAGCTCTGGGCACAGCCTCAAAGGGGAGCGGTTTGTGCACACTGTGAGCTTTGCTCAGGGTCCTCTGCTCCAGCTCCAGAGTGAGGCTAGGATGGGGAGATGGACTCCATTTGTACTCTGTACCCACAAAGCCTGCCCTAACTCCTGCACATGAGCAATGGGGTACTGTATCCTTCTACCTTCTCTGCCTTAGAAATGCATAGAACTTCTTGGGTAGATCTTCTCATCTTTCTCTTGGGAAAACTAACCAGGAAGAGACACCTCTTACAGGGAAGATTTTGGTGAATGAAATTGTACCTCCAACTCTACAAAAGGGTTATGAGCCCACCCGCCTCATTTTGGGGGTGCAGTTAGGTGACTCTATAGTGACTCTTGCCCTTTGGGGCACACAGGTCACTAGTGTTGACATCTAATATCTCTGAACTGTGTAAGATTTGCCGATGAAATAAGAGCAGAAGCAATGTCATTACTTCCAGACTTGTCACAGAGACTCGTGGCCAGTTCTCAAGTCTCCTTTCTTCTGCACTGCTGGTGGAGAAGACCCAGAGGAGCCACACAATGGAAGGCGCCTGGGGGCCAGAGTGACAGTGGAACAGACAGTTCTCGGGTTCTGTCCACTGCAACCTGCTCAGGCTGCATCGGAATGACAAACACAATTCTTTGTATCTGCATAAGCATTCGCACACGTATATGGTTGTGCTGTGCATAGTGCATACGGAGGTCAAAGGTTGGTGTTGGATGTCTTTTCCAAGCACTCCCCATTCTCTCTGTTGGTACAGGACCTGATGGTCACTGGTTCAGCTAGGGATCCTCCAGTTTCCACTTCCTTAGCACCAAGATTACAGGCATGTGCTACAAACACAGCTCTCCTCATATAGGTGCTGGGAATCTGAACTTGGACCCCCAAGCACTCATGACCAGCACTTTAGCATCCCCCTACCCCTATCCTAGAAGTCTGATGCAGCATCAATGGTACCCCCCACGACTAGCCGTGCCTTGTGTGCACACCCTATTTCAGTATAGAGAAATGGAACCTGGGGAACCTATTCCATAAGAAACTGCACCCTGGTAAGGAGAAGCCTGTGGAAACCTCAGTCTTCCCATCTGAAGAGGGGTTAGTAAAACCTAGCCTGACAATCCTGACTGTCAAAAGACGTGTAAATGATGACCATTGTGGAAGTCCATTCAAGAGTATTTGTCCTGACTTCTACATCAAGAACCTCCATACAGTTTATCCAATTAAACTGCCTCCCTGCAGCACTCATACAAGAACGACTCTGTTCCCTTCACCTTTTCAATAATCTGATGCCCAGGTGTTGGGGAGAAGCGAGGTTCTGGTGGAGCAAGGGTTGGAACCAGCTTGCTGGCAACCCCGATAAGCAAAATGTCAGCATCCTGGTGTCTGCTGTCCATTGGATGCTGTTTTGGGGAACTGATGCTTGCTCAGGATCTAAGCTGTACTAAGGGGAACACGGGTACCACAGGCTCCAAGTCACCCCTCAGTGATCCTAGACTTTCAAGGTGAACATGGCTTCCTATTTCCCTCTCATTCCCATGGGACCCAAAAGAGGTAAACACTAATTCCCCAAGCGTGCCAAGCTGTCCTAGTCTGGGCCAAGCGCTGTTACAAGGCCTGAAGGGCAAAGAGCAGGCAGGATGGGGCTCTGGGGTGTGTGTTTCTGAATTACGGCAAGAGCCTGGGCATCAACAAGCATGAAATCTCAGAAGTGACTTGTAAGATGACTCAGAAGAACATAATACCACATCGACCGAACCACTAATCTAATGTGTCATTGATTTAGCCAGAGCCAAGAGAGAAAGAGACAGAGAGACACAGAGACAGCGACAGGCAGAGAGAAACAGACAGAGAGAGACAGAAGTCAGCCGGGGGTGGGGGGTGGGGGTGTGGGGATAGGGTCCATAACGCCTCCCTGAAGGACAGCCACCAGCCACTTTCTCTGGCATCCATTTGTTCGTCAAAGGCATCAGAACTCTGGCTGTAGTCCCATCAGTGAGTAAAATCAGCAAGAAGAGACTTGCCGTCGAGGACTATGAGATCTGTGCACACCACAGTTGCAGCAACCCATGCAAAGAGCTGGCCAGGGCTCGGAGGCAAGAATGGACTGCTGTGTGTCCTCCCCACCCAGGGCCTTTATACTCCCCTTTCCTCACAGGATTCTGAGGAATAAAAGGTGTCAAGTGGTCAGAAGAGATCATGAGGGAAATAGTGAATCCCTGCTCGTGTGTGTGTGTGTGTGTGTGTGTGTGTGTGTGTGTGTGTGTGTGTGTGTGTGTTTGTCAGACACTGGCATTTCCTCAGACTGTTGCGTGACACTACCTTTCTGTGAGCCTCAGTTTTCTCTCCTGCCATACCCTAGACTAGGCCAATGCTATCACAGAGTTTCCATTTAAGGTATGACAGGCTCTGAGCACCCTCGCTGTGGCCCGGGGTAAGAAATGAGGTGCCACATAGCAGTGGACAAATGAGTCTTTACAGTGGAGAAACCTAACAGCCTCAGCTAGGTGGCCAGGCCAGCATCAGGCTGACAGTGTGCCCCTGTCGGCCTTGGTGGGAACGGCACCTTAACTCTATGTCTTCCTTCCAAACATCATTACCAAGAGAAAAACTGCACCAGATCTCAATAGGGAGACCCCTACAAAACACCCAGCCAATGCCCCCCAAATCATCAGTCATGGAGACAAGGGAAGAGGCAGGGATTGTTGTAGAGGAGAGCCAAAGGCGTCGGGAGGATGGATATGGAGTACGGACCCTGGAATGGTACGTAATTTGATGTTTCGGTGTTGTTAATTCTTGTAGCCAATGATACAAATACACGATGTAAGAAACAGGTGACCCTGCATAGGGTCTTCGGGAACTGTACAAATCTAAAACTGCTCAAAAATAATCTTTTTTTTTTTTTAAAGAACTAAGATGCAAGCAACCTGCTGTGGCCTATTTCCGTAAGCATATTTAAAGGAGAGAGAGAGGAAAGTGGGGTTGTTTGCCCAGTGGTGGGGTGGGGGTGGTGAAGGGTCTTCTGGGAGGGTCTTAAGTTCAAGGTCAGTCTGAGCTACACGGTGAAATTCCCCATCCGCAGAGATCAACTTATCATCATCGAGTGAGGCTATCAATCAAATAAACAAGAAACCTGTGCATTTCACACTTACAGGTCGGTTTCTATGTGTGAGGCTCCTATAAATTCCCCTCGGAAAAGGCTCCTATTAAATATGTTCTAAGAACTCCGACTGTGAGAGACGAGAGTTGTGGCAAAGACTAGAATAATGGGGTGGGGGTGGGGCTGTGTCAGGGCTAGGTGGACAGCAGGTCGGAGATTCTGGAAACACTGTAGACGACTGAGAAGTCTGGGCCTGTAAGGGGCTGCTCTCTGGCCGGGGTGGATCAGGCTGCCCATGCCTGACATGCAATGTTCTCTCATGTTTTTGAGACCAGGGTCTCATTATGTATCTTAGACCTAGAACTCACTTCCTAGATCAAGCTGACCCTGAGTTCACAATCCTCCTGCCTCTACCTCTGAATGCTGCTACGGACATGCACCACCAGCTTGGAGCAATATATTCACTGAGCATGAACGGAAAACACGGTAAGGAATGGTCCCCAGCAAGGTGGGCTGGGAGAGAAGGGCATTATGGGTGAGACACCTAGATCTGTCTGGGCTCTAAGAGGGGTACGTCGGCAAGTGACGACTCAGGTTTATTTCTAAAGCAGGTATACGTGCATGAGTGAGCAGGTAGTTTGAGTGAACCACCTTTAGTCAGTATTTAAATCTCATAACCACCCTCTGAGGGTTCTACTACCTCTTCCTCAGAGCCTCTCCCTCCCACGGATTTGGGTGCAGAGAACTGTTTATCCGGTGGGTCCCTTCAGGTGCGGTGGGTCTGAAGTGGATCCAAGGTACCATTTCTTTATCAGACACACACATGTAGGCTGGAACTACTGTACACTGGTGGCACACACGTAGCAGATGTGCAGCTTGGTCTTCATGTGGGTCCGGAACAACTGGAGCAGGGGCTGTCTCCAAAGCTGTTGCTTGTGTGTAGGATGTGTTCTATCTGCTTCCTCAGAGCAATGAAACCAAGGTTCTATCAGCACCCAAGCCGTAAAGCCACAAAGCCAGGGCTGGCTTGGAACTGTCTCTTGCTAATGGCCATCTTGCCATAACATCCTGCCTGACATACATTCCCTTCAGGGTGTCTGCTTGTCAAGGCTCAAACCTTAGCTCATACTGCCAATGGGGTGCTGTCTCTGGCCTCTGGGGAGTGGGCTCCAGCTTCGGAGAGCAGTGGCCTGCTTCCTACTCTCTCGGCAGAAGCTGAGCCCTGCTTCTCCAGACCACCTCCTACCACCCACAGGGACCCCAGCCGTTTCCCTCTCTCCACGGTCTTCACTAAGATGACAGGTTTCAGGTGCTTTTTAAATTAAAGCAGTCCATTTCTGTTCATCTCTTTTCCAGATGTCACTACCTAGCGTGGATCTCCTTTATTTACCGCTCTTTCCTGTGCAGACCCTGAGGAAGTTCCCACCCCAAGACCCGGGTGAACAGGTGTGGGAGTGAGTTGAACCTGTAGGACACAAAACGTGATATAGGATATTCAAGTTTGTCATGAGGGCTTGCTCCTAGCCATGAAGCACGTGCATGGCTGATGGTGGCTTGTGGTAGGGCTGTGTTCTGTGTGCGGCATCTAAGTTTAGGAGCAAGGCAGTGTTGTGCTGAATCTCTCAAGTTGCCAACAACAGTGGTGTTTTCCTGTTGTACCGTGGGCCAATAGCTCCCCAATCCACTTTGAGCTGGTTAACACTGGGTAACATTTCCAGCTTTCCTGTCTCAGTTTCCTAGGTTCCCAGTCTAAACCCAGGTCTGCTCTCACCCAGGTGATTGCTCTGGCTTTCTGTCCCCACCTGTCCCCTCCTACCCACCCACCAGAAGCAGCCAGAAAGATCCATGAAAAACTTAACACTTCCACAGAGACCCTTTCCCCTTTCCCCAGGTGCCTTGATCAGCCCAGATCCCCTCCAAGCCCACCCCTTCCCTCATGCGACTTTTCCTAGCTCATAAGGGGCGTGGCTCATAAGGGGCGTGGCTCATAAGGGGTGTGGGCTCTGCAGCCCAGCTCAGCTCCCACTCTCATGCTGGGCCTCCTGCCTGTTCTTCTCCCAAATGGCTCTGCTCAGGTCAGCTTCTCTGTAAACCTTCCCTGACTGTGGCCTACAGGGTCCCTGTGGGGTATGCACGGTACCAGACTGCCTTTGTATATGCTTTGGCCACCAAATGCAGTTTCCCACAGCTCCCAAGAGGAGAGAACTGGAGTTTCTGGTGCAGGCCCCTGATGGCCAGGCTGGGTACGTCAGTGAGAGAATGAGTGGAGTTGGAGAGTTGCTTAAGGGTTTGCACTACTGCCTTTTCAGAGGAGAACCTCTATTCTAAGGACTGCCCTGGTCCAGGGGACCCTGGACAACGTGCTAAGGGTGGGGTCCACAATGGTTCTTCTTGTCCCTCAGGAACACTTTATAAGAACGAAAGGCCATGTTCCCAAAGTATAGAAAAATAATTGGTGCATAAACAGACATCCCAATGGGGATGATTTGAAGGGGTGTGTGTGTGTGTGTGTGTGTGTGTGTGTGTGTGTGTGTGTGTACCATCTTGTGAAGACATTTTCTAGGATCAATTTGGGATGACAGCCCACCGATTTCCCCACCTATCAGCTGTGGGAGTCTATGGCTGAGGAGTCAAAGGAACCACTGAGCACACATGTACTGAGCTCACAGTGAGTGGAGCACAGGCTGGGGCTGCGGCACAGGTGGGAGCTGAGGGCTGTCTGTCTTCAGGGGCTGAGGACACTCTCTGACTTCAGTCCCCAAGCCCTGGCATCCTGACATTACAGGGTCCTCAGCAAGGCCTGGACAGAGATGGGCAGATCTGCAAGTGTTACCCCTTGCTCCTGACAGATTTGCGTCAGTCTCTCCAGATGCTCGTCTTGGATGGCCTTGGCCTTCTCGTACTGCTGGGTGACCATCTCCATCTCCAACTTGACTGGCAGGACATAGGCTGGAAGACAGAGGGAGCCATGTGAAGAGCTGGCCGGCAGCTAGGCTTGGACTGTGGAGCATCGAGCCCAGAGTTCAGCAGAAGCTACAAAGTCCAGACTCAGTTTGTGGGGATGTGGGGTGGGGGCAGGTCCCCAAAAGCATCCAGAAAGCACAGAGAGGCCACAACTCAAACTCAGATCCTTCTTTTTCATAGTGATGGAGCCCTGGATTCTAGAGTGTTGGTACAACTGCCAAGAAATGACTATATTCTAGCTTCTGTTATAGGTACAGGTGTCCAAAAGTCAGCTTCTGGCAGTGGGAACCTCAGAGCCTGCAGCCATAGGGCGTAACTGAAATGTAGCCTTTCTGGTTTCTGGAGATAATCCATCAATAAAGGCTATTTCTGGGGTAGGCAGTAGGTAGGTATGTAGATAGATGGCTAGAGGTTAAAAGACGGATGGATGGATGGATGGATGGATGATGGATGGATGGATGGATGGACGGACAGACAGATGGATGGGTAGATGATAGATAGATAGATAGATAGATAGATAGATAGATAGATAGATAGACAGACATGACAGACAGACACTGGTTAGCGGGGTGTCCCCTTTAGTTTTTTATTTTCTCCCTTCATCTTTCCTGGCTATGAAGAAGAGTGATGACTGGCACTGGTACAGCCATCTTGGACCATGAAGTAACTCTGAGAAGGTAGGTTGTGTGCAGCAGAGCAACAAAATAGAAAGTGTTTTCAGTAGAGAGCAAGTGTCCTGTCACTTGTAGGCAGTGAGCGACACCTGCCACTTTCTGCAGACTTTCGTTAGACAAAAGGGAAGTTTGTGCTGAGTGTAAGTCAAGGAAGTCCTGGGTTCTGTTACAGAGTGTCCTTCTGATACAGATGCCAAGAGAGAGTCGGAGTTTTGAGTGTGGGTTTCTGTTACAGAGTGTCCTTCTGATACATATGCTCTGAGAGAGCCAGGGCTTTGAGTGTGGGGTCCCCGTGATTTCTCAGATAGCAGTAGCCCCATAAGCCCCTCCCTTGGGGTTCTCGGGCTTAGCAGCTCTAGAACCCACAGAAGTTTCAGAGTCAACTCCAGGCCACCTTGACCTCTGCACTTTACTCCCTAGGGTCTCATACCTCTCTGGAGACCTGCCAGTCACAGGTCATGTATGTCTCTCACTTCTCTAGACCTCTCTACATGCTCTCCCTGAGAAGGACAGAGTGAGTACCAACAGTCTCTTACTCCAAGCTGTCCCCAACTGCTGCTGCCTGGGCTGCTCGTGAGACCAGTTCACACCCAGGGTGAGAATAGCACTCCTAGGTCCCAAGTGTGATCTGAGGAGGAGAAGGTTCAAAAGGGGCTGTCAGCCTCTACTAGTGAGGAGTGTGCAGCTGTCCACACCTGCCAGGATCCTAAGGCCTGATTCTGCCCTGAGGGAAGGTATTCTCACCCAACAGAGCCCACAGTAGAATCCTGGGTAGGAGGGATGAATCAAATAGTGAAAAAAGGCACTGAGGTTGTGTGTGTGTGTGTGTGTGTGTGTGTGTGCATGTGTTGGTATGTATAGTGTGTGTGATGTATGTATAATATGTATGTGGTATGTGTGATTGTATATGGTATGTATATATATGGTGTGTATGTCTGTGTGTGGTGTGTGTCATGTGTGTGTGGTATGTGGTATACATGTTTGTAGTGTATGTGGTATGTATAGTATGTTTGTGGTTGTATATAGTGTGATATATATATATATACATATATATATAGTATGTGTGTGGTGTGAGTTTGTGTATGTGATGTGTATAGTGTATGTGTCATTGATTCTTGGGAATCACACTTTCTCTTTGGAGAGGAAGTGTGATATGTGTGGTGCATGTGGTGTGTACAGTGCACATGTATGTGATTATGTTTGTGGTATATGTGTGAGGCATGTGTGTGTTTGTGTGTTGCATATGTGGTGTGTATAAGTGTGTGTGGTATGTATGTATGTGTGGTGTATGTATATAGTGTGTGGCATGTGGTGTATATGGTGAGTATATAGTAAGTGTGGTGTATATGTGGTGTGTATAATGTGTGAATGATGTGTGTGTGGTGTGAGTGGTATGTACAGTGTATGTGTGTAGAATTGTATGTGTGGTGTGTGTGAGGTATATGTGTTTGTGTGGTGTGTATGTGGTATATATGAGTATGTATGTGGTATATGTGTTTTTGTGGTGTGTGGTTTATGTTTGTGGTTGTGTGTAATGTATAGTGTATGGTGTGTCTCGTGTGCATAGTGTGGTGTGTGTGTGTGAGAGAGAGAAAGAGAGAGAGAGAAAGAGAGAGAGAGAAAGAGAGAGAGAGAGAAAGAGAGAGAGAGAGAGCGAGCTGGGCTTCAATCATGGTTCTGAGCACCATTCACAGTGTGACCTTTATTCTTCTTTGACTCAGTTTCTCCATCTGTCAAATGAGGAGAATGTGTTGACGAGGCCCTCAAGCCATCCTTCCTAAGTTGGGTTGATCCCCCACATTCCAGTTCAAGGAAGGTGCTGTGATGTAATGACAGACACTACCAAGCCTGGGAATGAAGCGCTGTCCTCCCAAGACAGAAGCCCCAGGAAGGCATCCTGCCCGCCTCACCCCTGCCAAGCTGATGCTGTTGGGAGAACTCTGTTGTTGCAGCCAGAGTTCAGGGTTGGGAAGAACCTGAACAACCATCACAGCGGTGCTGAAACGTGTCCTGCAGGCCACTGAGGTACCTCTGGGGTAAGGGGAGGGCGGGGAGGTCCTTGGGGATTGCTGGGCGCCTTCTGCACCTCCTGCATCTCCTGCACCTCCTGCATCTCCTGCATCTCCTGCACCTCCTGCATCTCCTGCACCTCCTGCACCTCCTGCACCTCCTGCACCTCCTGAACCTCCTGCACCTCCTGCACCTCCTGCATCTCCTGCACCTCCTGAACCTCCTGCACCTTCTGCACCTCCTGCATCTCCCGCACCTCCTGCACATCCTGCATCTCCTGCACCCCCTGAACCTCCTTTACTTCCTGCACTTTCTCTTTAGAGAGGAAGACAGCCCCTCCTGGTAGGTCTGAGAAGTAGGCCTCCCTGTGATATTCTTTGCATCTAAGAACCACTTCTGGGAGTCCAGTGACTTGGGTTGTCTTCCATTTCCCCAAGATGGCCCCAGAGGCCCTCCCCGGGTCATTATCTTCTTTACCATGCCCCAGTTTTATGACACTGTTCTTCAGGCTTGAGATTTCTAGTCTTACGGGAGCCTGGCCTTGCATGCACACAATACATAGTTCCACCAGAGCTCGGTGTGGCTGTACACTCCTTTAATCCCAGCACTTATTTGGGAGGCCGAGGCAAGTGCATCCCTGTGAGCTGAAGGCTAGCGTGGTTTACAACAAGTGCCAGCAGGACAGCCAAGGCTACATATGGAGACTGACTCAAAAACAAAAACAACATCCCTCCCCCATCAAATAAACAGTTGCTTGGGCTGGGAAGTGGGGTACTCATGTGTAAGTATGACACAGGACTGTGTGGGTAGTTGCATGGGCTGGGAAGTGGGGTACTCATGTGTAAGTATGACACAGGACTGTGTGGGTAGTTGCATGGGCTGGGAAGTGGGACACTCGTGTGTAAGTATCACACAGGACTGTGTGGGTAGTTTCAGAATACCATGCTGGAGAGATGGGGCAGGTTTGGCTTTCTCAGTGCTATGGTTCACCCACCCCCACCCCACACTGACTGTACCACCCCCAGGCTACTCACCATCAATGACCCTCTTCACCCGCCAGATTCGGAACATGATAATGAGACTGATGGCATCCCAGGGGCTCCTGGGTCCGTTAGCCACAGTGGACGCCACCATCGGGGCCAAGGACAGGATGATCACAGCCCCATCGAACACCTGAGGAAGGGTTGTACTTCAGTGTGTCTGTGTCAGCCTGGAGAGTGGCCAGGAAGGCCACCACTGCAGGCCACCTTCTCTGGGTAGCCTGTGCCTCCCAGAAGTCCACCCCATCTCCAGCTGCCCTCACTTTCTCTCTGAGGGGGCCTCTTCCTCCTGGACATGATTGAGCATTCTTCGTACTTCTCACGACCTCAGCCCTCCCACAGCTCTTAGTTTAGACAACCTTAGGCCTGCCTCCCACATCCTAGACCCTGGTCAGAGGCTGAGGCGGATCCTTCATTGACAGGATGGGAGCTAATGGCTTACAGGGACCTCTTTATATGTGGACGGCAAGAACCCAGGGCCAGTGGGTCACCTCTCACAAGTGCAGTCTGTAACACTGCAAGAGGACAGGACAGGTAGAGGAGGGATGTAGTCCACATGATTAAGCCTTGGGCACTGACTTTCTCTGTGCTTGCTGGAGCCCAGCCTTGTGCGAGCCTTTCTGAGGCTAGGACCTCTGTGTATCTCCCAGGTCTGGGCCCAAAGAGACTAAAACACAGAGGACAGGAAGGAAAACAGCTGACACGGGATACCTGAGCTTAGCCTGGCCTCAGATTACTGCACAGATCACGGATAGCAGCTGGGCCTCCAGCACTTTAGTGACCTCTCTCCTCACGCTACAGCCCCATCACCATAGAGCAGGGTGGACACCCAGGCTAGGAAAAGTCTACAGCTTCCCTGACAGTGCACCACAGCTGGGTGAGTCAGGTAGACTTATTTGTTTTAAAGTGCACCTCAAAGGCTTTCCAAATTAATTCAACTTTAACTGTATACATTTTGTGAATCTCAAGGCAAGTTTTAAAGAAAATTCTTCAGTTGGAAAATGCCTGGGTTTGCCCTCTCCTGACCTCCACCTTATCCCACTGCACCCAAGTGGCTTCCCTGGGGTCAGGTGCATGCTGGACAGAGCTGGGCTCTTGTGATAGATGAGACATTTCCCAGCTTCTAGGATCTGGGGGCAGGAACTGGTCATACCTCTATTTTGTTTTCGATGTAATCCCAGATCCCCAGTACCACGATCCGTAGAATAGTCTGAGGACATGTTTAAAAGAAAAAAAGAAGCAGTTATCATTCTCTCTTCCAAGAGGGTTCCAGAGCTCAGATCTGGAACTGTGTTCAACTTCAGTAACAAGAACATTCTTCACTATTCCCTGTGTCAACCCAGTCTCCACACCCTCCCCTTCCCCGCCTACCAGCGCCCAGTTCCAGTACAGTGGTGGCCTTGCTTTCTGTGGTGCCCTTGTCCTCAGGCTCAGCCCCTCCACCTGTGTGCTACCCCCTCAGTATCCTGCATGCCAGACACATTCAAAGCCTGTCAGCACATATGGAACACACTACAAATTCCTTAGAGTGAATGATACCCAAGGCTCTGCACCCCTCTTCAGCAGCAGCTTTTGCCCCTCCCCTCACCCTCCCGTTACCTGGTGACCGAATCACAACAGAGGATGAGAGTTGATTCTCTCCATGTCTCTCTGTCACACACTAAGTCTTCAGGCATGGCCACAGGGCTAAGGACTACATTTCCTAGCTTTCCCTGGGCTTGGTGTGTGTGTGTGTGTGTGTGTGTGTGTGTGTGTGTGTATCTGTGTGTGTATCTGTGTGTGTGTCTGTGTGCATATGTGTGTATGTGTGTGTGTGTGTGTCTATGTGTCTGTGTCTGTGTGTGTGTGTGTGTGTGTGGGTGTGTGTCTGTGTGTGTGTCTGTGTGTCTGTCTGTCTGTGTGGGTGTGTCTGTGTGTATGTGTATATCTCTGTGTGTGTGTGTGTGTGTGTGTGTGTGTGTGTGTGTGTGTGTGTGTGTGTACGTTCTGCCCAATGGCTGATGAGAAGCACTATGGACCATTTTGGGGCTGTGCCCTTCAACAGACTTAGGTCTGTCCGGTTTGCTTTCTCTCTCCTCTAGAGTGTGGTGTGTAGGTAGACAGGGCTGTGCCTTCTTTCGGTGAAGAACGAATGTGGAGAGAAGTGGAAGTCTGCTGGGTCTTCACCAGCTCCAAGCCCACACATAGGCCTTAGTCCCCTACAAAACCTGTTCTTCCAGCCTTAACTACAAGGGGTAGGAAGTGTGCTGGGTGGGGTGAGGGTTAAGATCACACACAGTAATGGCTGACTGTGTCTTTGCGCAATTCAAATCCTCTCGTCCCTGGGTCTGACTCCTCTCTCCTGCTGGAGAGGTGGGTTAGATGACACTGTTTTAGATACTGAAATGAGTGCTATTTGGTGCTGCTGGTGAGAGCCAGGGGCTGAGCCACTCCTCACATGTGAAGCTCATGAACCACGAGGAACAGAGGCTAAAGAAGCCGCCCACGGTCCTAGGCGACTGAGATGAAGTTGCCACTGGATCAGAGGCTTCCCTCTCGACATGGCACACTCAGACTAGGTGGGAGCCCCACGCGCTCCTGGCTTCTTTTCCCTCCCGCGTGCTGGACCTGATACTTTCCTCTTTTGGAATGTCACAGTACCCATACCCATACTTTCCTTTTTTGGAATGTCACAGTACCCATACCCATCCTTAACCCAGCAAAAGAGGTCCAGGCTGGGAGAAAGGAAACTGAGCCAAACGTGATCCACAAGATGGCTGCCGCCACCAGGGCTCTAATGCTTTCAGGGCTGTAAAGCACTGTATCATTTCACCCACTAGTGCACCCCACCCAGTGCACCTTCCTGCTGAATTAAATCTGCTCGTGTTAGCAATCACCACCAGACCCTTTGCACAACAGCCAAACGAGATCCGAACTATTTAATAGTAACACCGTGCTCCTCAGCCCCTGACCACCTCCGTTCCACTTTCTGTGTCTGGATTTCATTCTTCAGATGAAAAGACCTGCTATACTTCTTCAAAAGCAAGGCTGGGGGTGTGGTGGACACACCTTTCATCCCAGATTTCTGGAAACTAAGGTAAGGGGCTCTCTATGAATTCAGGGCCAGCCTGCTCTACATAGTGAGTTTCAGGCTAGCCAAGGCTACAGAGTGAGACCCTGTCTCAAAGTAAAATACAATAAGAGTTGTCTTAGTTGAAATTCCTATAGAATGTAGGTTAAGGCGAGGGGGAAGGGTGTGGCCAGGAATGATGGGAAGGCAGGGGAGAAGAGGTCAGCAGACAGCCCCCGGGACACCGATACCCCAGAAAGGATGTGGGCACCTAGATTCGTAGGCCACTGTGGTACCAGAGAAGCAGATAGAGCAGTTCAGGCGCCAGCACCCTCCCTGACCTCCTTGATGGCCCATTTGTGCATCTGACTTCCAACTTCGGACTCAGCTCCAGACCACTAACTGTGAGGCCTGCTTTCCTAGGCCAGCAGAAACTGCAGCAAAGACAGATAGCCACAGGACAAGGGCTCAGGGCACACTTCAGCAAGCAAGGACTCGAGTGCACTGCTTCCAGTTGAGGTCAAAGCCAGAGTGAGAACCCAGCTTCTCAGTATCTCACCTGCTGGCTGATGTCCCATAGCATCCTTCTCTCTGCAAATATCTATGCTGAAAACTCCCAGTCTGACCCACCATCCCCAAGACCTAGCACATCCTACATCTCTGAGTAGTTTAAAACACCAGATTCTGGACTCCCAGGGGACTCAGGATATGAGACTCTGGGTTCAAGGCCTGTACGATGCTGTCTAAGCAGGGATGCTGCAAAACCCCAGTAGGACACTTCATTGCAGAACAGCAAGCTCGGAGAGAAGTGGACTTCACTCCCAGCCCAGGCTGCTTCTTTCTTAAGGGACCAAGGGTTGCCAGGCCCTTTCATTCCAGGTTTGCTGCCCTAATGACTGGCAAGATCAGCAAGGCAGGGCGGAGTCTTGGCCACACCTTAAAGATGATCCATTACGTATTTATTGTAAGCCGAGCTCCTCTCCATGTGAGTGCAGGCGCTGAGGTTTCGGTGGGAGGTAAGAATCTGGTCCCTAGACCCTTCTTCTGCCTCATGTCTTCTCCATCAAGCCCTGCTCATTGGTCTCACAGGAGGACAAGTGACGTCTGTGAGGTGGCCGAGGGTCCGAGCCCTCAGCTTTACATCTGGTGCAGTGGCAGAGGCCTCCTGCCCCTCCCCTCGGGGAATCAGCCTCTTCCCCAAGAACAGTTTGGAGATCATAGTGGATAGAGGAAGACACAGCTGAGAGTGTATGTGTTGGCTTTGTGCAGTTTTCTAAAAGGTAACTCTCCTGGCAAAGGAAGACTCCTGGCTTCCTGAGAGAGGGGTGCTACACCCCAGTTCTCAGCCCATGGCTTCAGCCTGGTGGGCTTGGGAGTGAGTGGTATCTAGATCTCTGAGCTGGAGATGACCCCTGGGGGCTGTGGACCTTGGACAAGTTTTCCTTGGAGCTAAATGTTAAGTGAGATGAAGTCCTGAATCAGGGCCCAAGTGCAAAGCAACGAAAAGGAATGTGGGTGTGGCCGCTGTCAACCTGACCCCGCCTAGAATTAACTAAAGTCAAGCACCTGGGCGCAGCTGAGGGATTTCTCTTTCATGGATCATTTGAGGTGGGAGGACCCACCCTAAATCTGGGCCACACCTTCAGGGCGTGGGAGAAGGAAGCTTTTGCTTTTTGCCTGCTTGCCATCCCCCTCATCGAAGAGCTCATTTGTCCTGATGCTAAGCCACGCCTTCCTGTTATTAGAGCCTACTTCTTCGGGTGAGTGGATGTGCGTGAGTGTCTGTGTGTGATGTATGAGTGTGTGAATGTGAGTATGTGTGTGTGAATGTGTGTGTGTATGAGTGTGTGTGTATGAGTGTGTGTGAATGTGTGTGTGTGAATGTGTGTGTGTGTGTGAATGTGTGTGAGTGTGTGAATGTACATGTGTGAATGTGTGTGTGTGAGTGTGTGAATGCTCATGTGTGAATGTGTGTGTGTGTGAGTATGGTGAGTGTGTGTGAGTGTATGTGTGTGTGTGAACGTGAGTATGTGTATGTGAATGTCAATGTGTGTGTGAATGTGTGTGTATGTGTGAGTGTGTGTATGTGAGTGTGTGTGTGTGTGTATGTGAATGTTCATGTGTGAATGTGTGTGTGTGAATGTGTGTGTGAGTGTGTGAATGTTCATGTGTGAATGTGTGTGTGTATGGTGAGTGTGTATGAGTGTATGTGTATGTGAGTATGTGTGAACGTGAGTATGTGTATGTGAATGTCAATGTGTGAGTGTGTGAATGTGTGTGGATGTGTGAGTGTGTGTTTTTATATGTGAGTGTGTGTGAGTATATGAATGTGTGTGAGTGTGTGAATGTGTGTGTGAGTGTGTGAATATGTGTGTGTGAATGTGTGTGTGTGTGTGTGTGTGTGAGTGTGAGTGTGTGTTCATCCTATCCGTTCTGTTCTTCTATGATACAGTGGGAAACCCTGCAGAAGGGGAAACGATCAGTCTTTAGCATTCTTAAAGGAGCATCCTAGGGCTGGAGAGTTGACTCGGTGATTAAGAGCACACACTGCTCTTCCGAGGAGCCCAGTTAGGCTCTCAGCACCCCTGCTCCGGACAGCTCACAACCAACCAACCGCCGGTTAACTCCAGCTGGGAGCTTGGATGCCCCCTTCTGGCTTCCATGAGCACTACATTAAGGAGCACAAACCCAAACTCAAGAGACATGCGCACACATAAAATTAAAATAAAAAGGGCTAGGTAGTGGTGGCACATGCCTTTAATTCCAACGCTCGGGAGTCAGAGGCAAGCGTATCTCTGTGAGTCTGAGGCCAGCCTGGTCTACAGAGCAAGTTCCAGGACAGCCAAAGCTGCACAGAGAATGAAATTCATCTCAAAACTCCCCCTCCCCAAAATAAGATCTGTGAAGTGACAAATGTCCTTAAGAAGGATCACAAGAACACAGCACTGTTTGTAACTCTAAATCCCCAGGGATAGAGCTGGTGACTGCCTCTTCCCAGAGCCCAAAGGGTGCAGCCCCAACTAGACCCAGTACTTGCAGGGTCCTGAGCTCACAGGGAAGCTCACTTTGTTGTCTGTCCTTGTGCTGGCTCATGCTGGCATTAGACTCCCAGCTATTTTAAAGCAAAGTGTTCAAGGCTACAGGGTAAAGCAAAGGCCCGCAGATAGGTGATTATGTGTCTGCCAATTAAGTACATGGAGCCCTATCCCAGACCTTGCTGACCAGAGACTGAACGAGGCTTAGTTCCAGAACTTTCTCCCAGCACAGAAACACTTTCAAGTCTAAAAATTAAAGTAATCTCTTGTGGACGACATCTATCCAGTGAGCAACTCGCCTCCCACTCCTCTCCGGGCAAACGTCATCTTTGAAGAAAGCCATCTCTAGTGACCTGCTGTGATCTGTGTTCAGCCTGATGCTACAGTTAAATCCCCCAACCCGTCCCCGGCGTTACCAATGAGCCCCTGGCGCCAACGCCCTTGAGAGCATTTTGTGTGGCTCATGTTGACAAGCAGTTTGTGGTGCTAGCAATTGCCCTGCTGGAAAAAGAGACAGACAACCCTCTCCCTCCCCTCTGCCCCTCCCCCATGCTGGGCTTTCCTTCCAACTCCCTGGCTACATTCTCTCAGCTACACTTGCAGGTTCCTGTCTCCCAGGGATGGTGCCTCTTCTCAGTCCCTGCACCCTTGGCTATGTCACCTCCAGTTCTCTGAAGCCCCAGCTCTGTGTCTCTAGTCTAGATGTCTTCCTGATTATCAGTCCAAGGACAGCAAAGGGACGTCACCCTTCCCTCACTGACTGAGCCGGCCCCTCAGAGCTCGCTACCTCCTATCCCTGCGCCCGTCCTCTTCCCCGCCCTGTCCACCCACTCCTTTAACACTCCGTTCTGACTGTCATCTTTCTGGGTCAGAGCCTTAGTCCCTCTCAGCCAATCGACCTCCCAACTGTTCTTCGAATTCCTGTCCTGTCAACCTCCAACGAAGACCTTGTCCCCAAAGCTTCATTGTGACCCCTCTGCCTAGAGCTCCAGCAACTGTCCCTTCCTTCAAGGCATGAATCTCTCCAAGCTTCTCCAACGATCACGCTCTAACTGAAATCCACGACTTAAATGTGTCACCTCATATCGCACAGGCTACCATGTCACCCGTGGAAATCTGGTGTCTGTGAGTGGGACAAATGCTTCTGACAGCCTGACAAACAGTCATTAAATCACAGAAATTTCAGGTAAACAAGTTTCCTGGTGAGTCCATAAGGCATTTCTCAACTCAGAATCTATTTTCTACTTTAGTGTCCCTGGTCTTGGTTTCTTTACAAGGTATCCTTATATTTTATTGTGAAACACTGTAGTATATTAAAGACACTCGAAGGGCACAGCAGTGAGTTCAGCCTTCTGCAAGCCAGCAGACGAGAGAATGGTGTGGCTTCGGCACTGGTCCGTGGTTGACTGTCATGGCGTGAGTTGCTGGCTGTTACTGGGAGATACCAACACTGCTTTGTTCCTAGAGACAATGCCACCGAAACTGGGGTTTCCCTTTTGAAATAAAGAGGATGATAAGGACAGGACAGCCCAGTAAATTGGCAACCATGAATCATGAGAACCCAAGTTCTGTTCTCTGGAACCCGGCATGGCATTTGTAATCTCAGAGCTGGAGGGGGGCGGGGTGAGGATAAACAGACCCTACTGGACAGCCAGACAAACGGCTAAGCCCCTGGTCACAGAGAGACCCTGCTCCTGGGTGGACAGCTTATAAAGAACAACATTCCCAAGGTTGTCCTCTAGCACCTCTGTGTGCAGACAGATGTGTACATATACACACGCCCCTGCAGTTACATGTGTGGACAGACACATGTGTGCACAGGCAAAAAGATACTCCTCAAAGAACCGAAAGGTTGCTAAGCTGTCAGTCAAATACGTGTGTTGATACAGAAGACCAGGCAATCACGCTTTGCGTTAATCAGGCCATCTCTGCTTGGGTTTTATACTGGGAACACACTGAGACATGTTTGGACTTACTTAATGCATGTAAGGCTTGCTGGGCAAGACTATGGAGTCAAAACAGCCTTTGCCTCTCTGGGAATCATTCCACAGCAGCAAAGAAAAGTAACAGGAATGTCAACTGTCTCCGTTACAGCTACAAGGCCTCTTCCCTGAATTTGTGAGGACAGAACAGATGCAGAAATAGTAAGTGATTTGTCAGTGTGACAGGAGGCAAAACCCCAGTGCAGAGAGGAAAGCCAATACCGGCCGGACCGACCGACCAACCGACTGGCTAGCTGCAGTGTGGGGCAGGGGCAGGGCCTGGAGCAGGGGCAGGAGCAGGGGTTGGGGCAGGGGCAGGGGCAGGGGCAGGGCCTGTGGCAGGGTCAGGGGTTGGGGCAGGGGCAGGGGCAGGCCTGGGGCTGGGGCAGGCCTGGGGCTGGGGGCAGGGGCAGGGGCAGGGGGGGCAGGGGCAGGGGCAGGGGCAGGGGCAGGGGCAGGGGCAGGCCTGTGGCAGGGGCAGGGGCAGGCCTGGGGGCAGGGGCAGGCCTGGGGCTGGGGGGCAGGCCTGGGGCTGGAGCAGGCCTGGGGCTGGGGCAGGCCTGGGGCAAGGGCAGGGGTTGGGGGTTGGGGCAGGGGCAGGGCAGGGGCAGGGCCTGTGGCAGGGTCAGGAGCTTGTTTTCAAGTTTACAAAGAATTGTTTAGCAGGTCCCTCACATGAGTCAATCAGGACAGGAGTTCACATCTCCTGCTGGAAGCCCACACTGAGGCAGGAAGGAGAGAAACCCCAGGGCATGGATGAAGTTAACTGTGGTTCTCTGAGGTGGGGAGACTAGAGGAGAGGGTCATTTTCTTATTTTGGCATGTTAATTTTTTTAACTGATACATAGGTAAAATCATTCTTATAAACAGTAAGTCAACTCCTTTCTACATCAGACTCTTCAGATGGAGTCTCAGGGACTGACTGCCTGGGTATCTACAGAGCACAGCCACGTCAAGGCTGTGTGTCCTGTGGCCCCCTAGCCAACATAGCCTCCTGGCCAAACCTCAAGTGCCACTTGTGTCTGGGGCCAGGTCAGCCAGGATGTTTTCTGAGGAGAAGGCTGTGCGGTCAGAACACTCTAGACCTGGGTTTACTTCTGGCCACAGAGATGGGGTGAGGAGACATCCATTGTCATGTGGCAGCACAAGCCCTTCCACTGTTGTAATTCCTGGCCCAGAAACCTGGTGAGTTGGCCACCTCCGCTGACTGTGTGAGCTGCACTGTGAACAGCAATCGGCACCGTCCAGCTTACTTCAACTACCTTCACATTTGACCTGCCAGCTCCTAAAGGTCATTGTCAAAGTCAGGCCAAAGAAAAAGGGGACATGAGATTGTTCAAGAGCAATTTCTCAGAAACACGTTTAACTGGCTCATTCCTTCAGTGGATGGGGTCACATGACTAGCCCTGTGCCGAGAGATAAGGGGAGGAGGGGGACAGCATAAGGCTTGCATCCCATTTCTGTGCCCAAGAGGAGAAATCATCAAGTGCAGGACATGGCATGAAGTGGGAGGCAGGGTGAAACTTTCTAGAAACGTCTACAATGAAGGCAGGCTCTTCAGAAGTTGGAGGTACTGTCCACTCTGCATGGGCAGGTGGGCATGCGTGAATGAACTCAGGCTCTCATGGCTAGAGGGGCAGGTCTAGAGCCTGATTCTCCCACATCAGTGTGAAACATGGAGAGGGTAAGAGAGGAAAGTCTCTACCCTACAGTCTAAGCAGTGGCCTCACCTCAGGCGGGGTCAGGAAGACAACCCACATGATGGGCCAGTTTCCCTATGTTGATGCTTACGCAACAATGCCCAGAGAGCGACTTGTCTTAGTGGCTAAACTTTCACTCAGGCAGACACTGAGAGCAAGCAAACATTCCTTTCATCTTCCAGAGTAAAGAGGACAGAGTACCACACTCTTTCCCATCTCCTATCGGTGACTGAGGCTCCCGGGAAGCCCCTCAGACAAAGCATAGGCAGAAGAAGGATCTCTTGAGGATCCAGAATTACTAGGAGGCTGTCAATGTAGAAAGAGAAGTGTGTGGCTCAGTTTGGTTTGGCAATAAACTTCTCGGGACAAATGGCCAGATCTGGGCTCCCTCCTGAGTCAGGACTGCCCTGGGACATCTCTGGGAAGCTGCTGTCAGAGAGGAGCTCCTGCAGCTGACACCACAAGACAGCTGGCTGGGGCTGGTAAAATGGCACAGCAGCTAAAGGCTTTCCACGAGACAGACCCAGGCAGAAATGGCCTGGTTAACAGGATCACAGGAGGCCATGAGAGCTTTGGCAAGCCCAGGAAAAGGAGCAGTGGGCTCTCTGCTTCCCAGTGTCCAGCTGGGCCTGGTTTTGGCCAAGGGCAGGCCATGGTTAGGAAACCCCATTTGCACAATTCTCATTTTGAATGACTCTGCTTATTCTTGCTGTCCAAAGTCCTGTGGGAACATGATGACCTTGTATGACCAAGCACCACAGGGCCCAGGAAGCTGCATGAGCACACTTTCCTCTAGGGCCCTGCTGGGACTTCACCCTAGTCTGCCTAAGGGCACCCAGTCCTGCTTATTTTAGAAGCCCACAAACTCTCTGTTCAGATGTGTGGCCTTTTTGAGCAGATGTCCTTGAACTGAGCCCAAGCCAGACGTCAGCCTTTGTCCTATCTGTACCCTGAGGCCTGCCCAGGACAAAGCAGCCTCAGAACTCTAGGATGCTGAAGATGGGGCCGTGCCCTGCTCGCCTACCCGGAACCTGTGTCTGACTTCCCCTGTGGACTCTGGACAGTTTTCCCCACCTCTCCAGGTCTCAGTTTCCCAACCTGTAACATGGCCCATTGTCCTCCCTGAAGCTCAGTTGAAACTGGGGGTGGAGCAATGCTCAGAAATAAGCAAAGGACCCTGGGTGGCCGCAGCCCTTGGCAGCTCACCTGTGTGGAACTAGCGTAAGCAGCGCAGCCCTCTTGCTAGGGTCTCAGGAGACCCTTGGCTCTCAGCAGCATCCCTGGGTATGTACCAGAGAAAGAAGGGGCCAGATCTAAGAGGGGATATCCCCGTTTCTCCCAGACGAGAAGAGAGGGCTTCTCATCTCTGGCTGTGCTCACAGGTCTTGCTTGGTCAGACCTTTGCTCTCTGTGTCTGACCTTGGCCCTGGCCCTGGTCTTTCACCCAGACTCCTGATTCCTTTTGACCTGCCAATGCAGGCTCCTAGAGGGCAGTGACAAGAGACAGAGCCCACGGAGCTCTGTCTAGTTTTGACTATAACTGTTGTAACCTTGGGATGTCCTTCTCCCTCATTCATGTATGTATATGTGTATGTGTATGTATATGTATATGTGAATGTGTGTATGGTATGAATATTCCTATGTATGTATGTATGAATGTATACATGTATGTATGTATGAATGTATGTATGGTGTGTATGTATGAATGTATGTGTATATGAATGTATATATGTATATATGCATGTATGAATGTATACATGTATGTATGGTATGTATGTATGAATGTATGTATGTATGTATGGTGTGTATGTATGAATGTATGTGTATATGAATGTATATATGTATATATGCATGTATGAATGTATACATGTATGTATGGTATATATGTATGAACGTATATATGTATGTATGGTGTGTATGTATGAATGTATGTGTATATGAATGTATATATGTATATATGCATGTATGAATGTATACATGTATGTATGGTATATATGTATGAACGTATATATGTATGTATGGTGTGTATGTATGAATGTATGTATGTATGGTGTGTATGTATGAATGTGTGTATGTATGTGTGTGTTTGTATGTATGCATGCATGCATGCATGTATGTATGTATTTTGGGACAAGGTCTCATGGACCCCAGGCTGTTCCCTGAACTTTCTGTGTAGCAGAAGATTACTTTTACATTCTGTTCATTTCCCCTCCACCTCCTGGGCGCTGGCATTGTGAGCATTCACTATCATACCTGGCTTACGGAGTATGGAATTCGATCCCAGGGCTCTGTGCATGCTAGGTGAGCACTGCACTAACTAAGTAGCATCCTGATCCTATGTGACATTTTATGAGGACCACACTAGCGCTTTGGCAGGCCTGACACACTGCTGAGGGATCCTGGGTTCTTCGGCTTTTTGTCAGAGGTACCCCCATCACTGTGAAGGCACAAAGGTGCATGTTCACCAAGCCTATGCTAAGGAGGCATCTGAGAGCTGCCTGGCACCGAGGGTTTGATGCTTGTTTCTGGTGCTCTGTGAGACTACAGAAGCCTGCTCTTGCTAGCCAGGATGCTCAACAGGAGATCAGTGCACACAGCCCCTCTCTCATGCTGGGCAGACTGCACGGGGGGGGGGTTACTGCCGCTTTGATAGCCTCGCTCCACTCCATCCTCCACCTACGACAAGGTCCAAGGCGAGGGACCAGCCCTTCTCAGCATCCCACGGGCCCTGCGGAGAAAGCCGAGTCTGTGGGAAGCCCCAGTCCCTTCCCCGCCTTGTGGGGGTTGGCTGTTTGGTCTCTGAGGCTGTTACTCCTGCACACAGGAGCTCGTCTGTTTCAGGTGGTTTGTCTCTGGTACTGACAGGAAGGGAATGCCAAATTAACACTGGGCAATAAATTCTGCAAAAGCCAATAAAACCAAAGCAGAGGGAAGAGCCGCGGCAACTGATTAAACATTTTTGTTGGCAGTCACAGGCATGGGCACATTTTCCAAGGTTTGCATCAAGGAGACAGCTGGCCCTGGCCCAGGGATTTGCAGGAGGGAATCCCAGCAGGCAGAGATGAGGGGGCCAGGCAGGGATGGACCCTATGGAGACCCCAAGCTACTGTTGGGATCCAAGGTACAGATCAGCCTTTCCAGGTACCGAGCACCAGCAAAGACCTTAGTGAGCTGGTTAGGAGAGTTCCTGGGGACTCAGAGCTGGGACCTGCAGGAGCTGTCGGTCATGTTCACTGCCGTGAGCTACAGGAGCCAAGGCCCGGAGAAGACAGCGTTCTATGTTTGCTACGCTGCCTGTGTTTGCCAGCACAGCCCCCTGCAGACTCAGCATTCTGGACCAGAAGGCCTAGACCTCCTCTGATTTTTAGGGAGAGAGAGACAGCAGAGCAATCAGCTAGGCCAGAAAAAGCCCTGGGAATCTGGCCTCTTGAGTTCTTTGACCACAACAATCTCTCACTGTATAGCCTCAGCCATGTTCATGGTTCAGAGGGAGCACCACCTCCCTCTGAGATTGTGCTGTGCTGTCTGCTTCAGTGCACTAGCAGCTGTGTGTGCACCCATGCCTGTGTTGTGCACCCGTGCCTGTGTGTGCACCCATGCCTGTGTGTGTGCACCTGTGCCTCTGCCTGTGTGTGCTCATGCCTGTGTGTGCACCTGTGTCATGTGTGTGTGTACCCATGCCTGTGTGTGCACCTGTGCCTGTGTGTGCCCCCCTGTGCCTGTGTGTGCACTCATGCCTGTGTGTGTGTGTCACCCATGCCTGTGTGTGCACCTGTGCCTACCCTGTGTGTGTGTCATGCCTGTGTGTCATGCCTGTGTGTGCACCCTGTGTCTGTGTGTGTGTGTGTACCCATGCCTGTGTGTGTGCACCTGTGCCTGTGTGTGTACCCATGCCTGTGTGTGCACCTGTGCCTGTGTGTGTGCACCCATGCCTGTGTTGTGCACCCATGCCTGTGTGTGTGCACCTGTACCTATGTGTGTGTGCACCCATGCCTGTGTGTGTGCATCCATGCCTGTGTTGTGCACCCGTGCCTGTGTGTGCACCTGTGCCTGTGTGTGTGCACTCATCTCTATGTGTGTGCACCTGTGCCTGTGTGTGTGCACCTGTGCCTGTGTGTGTGCGCCCATGCCTGTGTGTTCCCAGAGGGCTCCATACCTATTCGTGTTTATCTTTCATTGAGAGACCCTACTGGGGCTCTCTGCGGGCAGATGTGTAGCTGTGGTGGAAGGAGGGGATACCTGGGTGGAGTGAGCGGGAGGCGCAGTCCTTGGCTCTATTTGAAAGAACTGGCTCCATATGAAACTCTCTGCCCCTCACTGCCCAGAGCAAGAAGCCTTCCCCATCCTTCCGGGAGGCTTTATCCTAAGCAGCTACAAACCAGTGACCAGAGACATGGGTCACAGCACCACTGCCTGCATGGGAACTGCTCAAAAGAGGTGTCAATCACTTCCCATGTAAAAAGGGAGGAATGCTCCGGGATCAAGGTTTGTCAGGTGACCCAGTGGTCACGTGGGTCTGTTTTACTTGCACACTACACCGAGGGGCTAGGAGATACCACGTAGCTTTCTAGATCTGAACGTCAGCCACCAACTCCTGTAATATTAGGACGCATCTGCCTGAGGCACTGCCTCAAGAACATAGCTTTCTGTTGTCCCAGGGCCAGCCTGGGACTCATCCTTCCAGAGGGCCTGGCTAAGTCCTCGGCCCAGCTCTAAGATTATATTTTATGCCATGGCCCTGAAGCAAGCAAATCTTAATTCTCTGAATCTGGTTTCCCTGGGTCTTTCCCCCTGAATACACATCACTGGCCACACCAACAACTTCTGTCCTTCAGATTTGTCATGGGCGATCTCTCCCTCACAGACCCATCACCCGGACTTCAGCTGACAACCCTGCGTATATTCCGGATTTGGAGCGGATGTCACCTGCTTAGAGGCTAATGTCTTCGGCTGGGTTGGCCACTGTCCTACATGTACGTGTTCGTGAACATTCCTTGTGCCATATCCTATGGTGAAACTCAGCCTCAGGGATAGCAGCAGGATGACGCTAGGAAACGTGTAGTGAAATGAAACCTGGGTTCCCTGGGAGTGAGTCACCCCAAAGAGGAGATTTCAGGGCCCACATCTTTACCTACCTCTGAGAAGAACACAGAGAGAATGACCAGACTGATCCAGTGAATGACACCAGCAAACTGGAATGCATTGGAAACTGCAATGAACACAGTGAGGGCCAGGTTGAGGAGAGAGGAATTGAACGCACCAGTCTTGGGGATTTGGGGGCTGTGTGGCGTGAACGTAGACCTCTGTGGGCGCCTGGGGACCCCTGGGTGCTTGCGGAAGCCATTAGATCTGTCGGAATCTGGGTCAGAGAGTAAGGGCACCAATACCCAGTGGTCGTGTGGAGGTGGTGAGAGCACCACGGCCCAAATGCTCTTCTCTCTAGCAGCTATGGCCGCCTCCTCCTCAAAGGCCATCTCCAGTTTCCTCCTGCTCACTGATGGTATCCTTTGTGTCCTAGCCAGACCCAGGGAAGGAGGGGTCATGACCACAGCAGAGTTGTGGATAGGACGGGGTAGCGTCAAGATCCACAGCACACTGTTTCCACGGCTCAATGAGCTTTGTGTGGGGCTCCAGGCCAACCCCTCTACCGTTCCATTCTGAACTTGGGGTAGCACTGATGGAGGTGACAGCAGCTTTGGAAAGATGGCTGCAGCTACACCTGGCAGGAGGAGCAGGTGGGTACCAGCGGCAGGGCTGGTGGGCTGGGGTGGACAAGGGTGAAGTTGGCACCCCGGCTCCTTACTCCATCTTCAGCTACCCAGGCATCCTGGGAAGGCCCTTCTAAAGGACAGGAAACCACAAACAGCCTCCAAACACTAGCAGGTCACAGTTTATGAGCCAGGGAGGCCAAAAGCAAGGTGCTGGAGTCCAGACAAAGGAGGGGTGACCTTGGTAGAAAGAGCGGAATGGTTTCCAGAAGAAATTCTCCAGATGGATCAGGGGAACTTTAGGGGCAGGAGGTAGGGGTGCTGTGGCAAACAGGCCATGCTGACTCCCCAGAGGGGCTTGTTTCTAGCTGCTCAAGTTCCCCTGGGATCAAAGGAAGAAAACTCCATTGGATAGAAGACTCTGTGATTCTAGAATCTGTGAACCCTGGGAGTAGAATGAAATGAGGTCGTCAAGGAAGTCCAAGAGGACGAAGACTATAACAGTAGGTTCCAGGATGGAACACTTGGGTCCCCGGGCTCAGGGCCAGTATGATCCCCAAAGGATGAGCCCCGGAGACTCCGTGAACTCCTCCGTGTTCTGAGCCACACGAATACCACTGGGACACAAGAGGCTGAGGCCTGTGTGCCTCTGGAAAGACCTCAGATGATTCTGGAAACATAAAATCCTCCCCATTATTTCTCAAATGAATTCCTGTGCCTTTTTATGGTTTGCTTTAGAAGAGCCATAAATCTTGGATTGTGCGTTTTATGGAATTTAAGATGCCTTTTATGAGCTGCTATTGGATCTCCCACCAAAATCAATCTCCTGGATACTTAATTTTAAGCAAAATTCCAGTGTCGGCTGGCTTCTCAGTTCTACCCGATGCCTCGTCACAACCTGAGAAGCCTAGGGCCCCAGTACAATCCACCATAGAGAAAGAAGGACTCCATTATGGTCAGGTCTCATAAAACACAGACAGTCTGGATGCGTGGAGGGAAAGCCTACAGCATGGTTTAATTGAAGACAGGTTGAGTGTAAAACCTGTACTGGGCACTTAATGCTGGAAGATACTTTAATTGGAACCAAGGGGCCAGCAGCTACATAAAACCCAACTAGGCTTGTCAGACAAAAGCAATCTGTGCTCTTCCCGAGAGCAGACAAGCTGCTGTGTCTCGAGGAAGCCGTGACAATCCCTGAGCATAGGAGATGCAGTAGGGGACTTGGGGCATTTGAGAAGACAAAAGGACAAAACGGGATTGGGGGTGGCTGAACCTCTTATCCTGAACTCTGTCAATGCTGGGAGATGAGCTCTCTGTATCAGTAATTCCACTTTTAGAGTAACTATACTTGAATGGATCAAGAAAGCTGTGTGGGGACTTTCCCATAAACCAGCTGCTCAGTCACATCCCAGGGCCAGACACTTGGGCCTCTGGGATACACGCAGGGGCTCCCAAGAGTAGAGACAGACAGTAGGCCTCCACTCTGACAGCCACACTGCCACCAAGCATCAGAAGAAGCTGGTGCCACAGATGGCGTCAAACTGTGGATGCCATGAGGCTACAAGGAATCCCAAGAGTAAGGAGAGTGACCAAGCAGCTGAACAACCTGGAGCCTGAAGTCCCCGGTCTCTGAAGGCCCCGTCTGGTCCTCGGACCTAGGGTACGTCTCCAAATTCCCACAAACTTCAATTCGTGGGCTTTGTCTGTAAAATGGGGTCCTGTCCTATCAAGTCTTGTGCACTGGCAGGGTCGGGGATGTAGGTGTGGAAAAGCATCTTCAAAGCTATCAAGACACACGTAAATGACGCCACCCACTTCGGAACGGTCCGTACATAAGTGGTTATCGGTTAGTCACTACAGGTGATCGGCTTCCCCAAATGGAACTCTGTTTAAGCCAGAAAAAAAATTTTTTTCACCCTGGAAAATTCCAAATGAAAAAAAAAAAAAGAAGATGCACGCAGGGGTCCCCAACTTTTTTTTTTGTCTCATCAGTTTCTGATCTTTGAATGCTGGGGAGGGGACTGAAGAGGCCATGTTGGATGGACAGGGACGAAGTATGTCGGTGGTGACAGAGAAGCTGCCAAGTGTGTTCCCTCCCCATTGGCAATCCCCACGGGCCACGGTGGAGCCCGCAGCTTGGCGGTGGCACGGGCTGGGGGACAGACCCGGTATAGGTTGGGGACCCCTGAGGGATGCGGATGTACAGTGAATATTGACATATGTATTTGCGTATGTGTCCCTCTTGCTACTCACACTGGAGAAGCTTTATATCTATTAGAAGTTCCAGAGTCAGGAGAATCACCACCAATATTACACAGGCTACCAGGAAACTGTTGAGACTTGCACTGAGCAAAAGTACCTGCCACACGGCCGCTCTCTTCCCACAGCACGGCTTCAGCCAGTTAGACCTGTGGGGACAAAAGCAAGGAGAAGAGAGGCTGAGGGGCTGAGGGCAGGTCCTGGCCACAGCCTTGCCTCACACCAACAGCCTGGCTCCCCCGGGCTTGGGCTTCGTGATGCTGGGGAGGGAAGGTTGGGCCTTGCTAAAGCAAGCTAAGCACTCCACCACTGAGCTACATCAGCAGCTGGGCTTCCTGAGAGAAGAGTCTTAGCCAAGAGGCCACCGGGTAGAATCGTAAATAGTAAAACAGCCTCATCAAGGGACACGGCTGGGTTTACAGGTTGACTTATGGACCTTAAAAGACCTCTCTGGGATTCAGGCTTCTCGGCTTGCAAAGGCCTGTGAAGCTCACACCCATAGGTGAGTCAGACTCGCCTAGGAGGTATGGGCCATATGACAAGCTGCTGTCACTACATTCCTGTGTGTCAGAGCCCAGAGTGCTGGCATTTGGGGAAATCTCTGTTTACATTCATTAACTGTGCTAAAGCCCTCGCTGGCTAGAATTAGATTTTTTTTTTTTTCAGCTAGGAAAAAAACAAAAAAGAACTGGATTGGATCTCTACTTATCAGAGCAGATTATCTGGATACTGGTGCTACAGAACGCTATCAGCTGTTATTTGACCCAAAAAAAAAAAAAAATGCTATAAGTGGGTAAGTATGGAAAACCTGAGCTGAAGTTAAGTGGCCATGTATGTGTGGGATGCCTTAAACCCTTACCACAGTGCTATGCCTCACTGTGCTCCACACGGATGGCATCCGTGTTTACCAAACTGGTTAGGCCAGGTTCGTCCCATCCTGTGCAACTCACACTCTGTGTACGGGTGTCTTTTGGGAGACATTTCTAGGGCGATGAGCCTCTCAACCCCCAGGACAGACTCTTCTGAAGAGGTTGGGAGTGGGCAGGAGGCCACAGGAGTTCAGAGCAGCTGAGCCCCTTAGGGTATTAGATCCCCCACCGGTGCCGGAGGAGCACAAGCAGGGGGGTGGGGAGGGTGCTTTGGGAACACCAAGTCTGGAGTTCTGTACTCAGACCTCACTGATTTCTTGTTTATGGCCCTTTTCTGCCTGTACGTCTGTTTTTAGTTAGAATTATCCATCTAAAGGGGCCCAGACAAGCCAGGGAAGTCTTTACTTTGGGGTGTACCCCAATGCCCTGAGATCAGCTGCAAGGCACCAGGTCACTTTGGGACCCCACCTCCCCATTTGGAAAGTAAAGAATAGTATTTTTAACTTGTAGAGTTGTTGAAAGCTAAATGAAAGAATGTCTCTAACCTGAAATTTCACCGCAGTGTGGCTGCAAAGCATCATGGTGATGGTGATGGTGATGGTGATGGTGATGGTGATGATGATGGTGATGATGATGTTGGTGGTGGTGATGATGATGATGTTGGTGATGGTGATGGTGGTGATGATGATGATGGCTCCGATGCTTGGTCATCACCCCATCCTTCCCATCTAGAGGGAGTCAATCTGCTGTACCCTGCTGTAAGGAGGACCAGTGTCGTCCTCCTGTAGACTCGGGTGTCAATGGGCTGGGAAAACAGCTTTGCTTTCTAGCTATCTATGAAAGAATGACATGGGTGCCTTCAGGTGGCGACTTCTCATATTGGTTCAGAAAAAGCACAAACGCCAGAGGTGATAGCCCTGAAGAAACCTGGCAGAAAGTCAGGCTTGCTAACGCCTTTCTGGATATTTTCTAACACCCGTGAGGATGATTGGCAGCCAGATGTGGTCATCTCCCGACTTGGGAAGCAGACACCAGGAAGAGAAGCGTGAAGACCTCAACAGGTGATGGAGGAAGCTAAGCAGGTCATTTCGGATGGGGGAAGAAAGAGTGACATGAGTTCCTAGAAAGGCCAACAGTGGGGGGTGAGAGAGGAGGAGACAGGCTGGGTCAGACAAGAACACGTCTCTTCAAGAGACAAATGGAAAACAGAGATATAAAGTCTGGTGGGAGCTATGTCACAAAGGCCAACGAGGAGATGCTTGTGGCCCTGAAAATGCGCTCATCAACCACAGTTTCTGTTTTCTTGCAGGCTCCCACAGGTCAACCCAAACGTAAGCCACATAAAGCTAAGTAGAATTGCTAGATACATTCAACTTTCAGATAAACAATGAATGACTTCCTAACACGAGTATGTCCCAGGTACTGCATAGAAAAGCTTCTTCTTTTCTATGTATTTTTGTATCTATGTATCTATCCACCCACCCATCCACCCACCCACCCATCCATCCATCCATCCATCCATCCATTCATCCATCTATATTTCAAACTTTACAGGGCAATATGTATTTTATCTGCTATCTGCTAGGTCTGGCAAACTCAGAGCTGAGGGTCTCAAGGAGCCTGGTGAGGGTGGCTGTGACTCAGTCAGAGAAATGCTTGGAGGGAGAGGCCATATTAATATTTGAAAAAGCAACGCTCTTGGAAGCCTAAGGTTGACTTTTCAGTTGCACTGGGACAGGAAAAGCAAAAGACCTCTAGCACCTAGAAGTACTTTCTGAGGGATACACAGTAGTCCTTTCTGTGGCCGCATGGCCCTGAGACGCTGCAAAGAGCCAGGGAAACCCAGAGGAAAACCCAGGAGACCACTTGCACCCCTTAGAGGCAGAGGAAGATGGACAGTGAAGCTTCTACCTTGTGGCAAGTGGACAGCTTGTCCCCATCACCTGGAGGCCCCGGAAGTGTAACACTGCTGCACTGGGGTCACCAGCCCAGACTGCTTTCATGTACCTAACCCTCTTCCTCTTGACTGCTAAGAACTCTGTCACCCTGCCCGCCCCTCCTGTCTCACCGGCTTCCCACACGCCATTCCTGTCTCCCCTTCTGTTTGGTCCTTTTTGCTTCTTTCGAGTCTCTCAGTTTGTGTCCAGCCTTCGACCTGGCTCTGAGAGTTTGTGCCATCGCTTTCCCACCCCGGATTCTTCCAGTGGCATGCGCTCTTTCCCAGACCACTGAGGCGCTCCGGCTCCAGCCTCAGCCCCACAATATCTACTCTTAGCGACCACTCACCCGGGTGCCATTGCACTGTCATTAGAAACGAGAGCCAAGCACCTTTGGAAGCTACATGTGAAAGGAGCAGCCAGGAAACTGCTGGCCCTGGGTGATGTGCAGCGGGGAACAGGAGGCCTCACCTTCATGGTCTGAGGAAGCAGTTGGACACTGGTCCCCCTCCTACCTTGAACATCGGATGAGTATGGGCCTTACTGAGGACCTGCTGCTCCTTCTGCCCCAGAAGACAGCCCCAAGCAGAGGGAAAGAAACAATGTATGTACTCCATCGGGTTGTAGCTTTGACTGAGTGAAGTTCAGACAGGCCACAGTACACCAACTGTGAAAATACTGACGTTGCCTTTGAGAGAGGTGCAGGCAAGGAGTCACCTGCAGTCTGACATTTCCCCTGCACCAGGGAGAGGCTCAGGCAGCTGGAAGGACAGAGAAAGGAGGCAGGGGCAGATCAAGTGACACTGTGCCCCCTGCCTGGGCAAGGTGGGCCCTGAGTCCCAAGTCAGCAAAACCGGTTACATGGTAGTGGGAACGGGAGTCAAAGAGTTATAGTTGCTGTAAGGCAATGGCGCACTTAGGGAAAACCCAGAGCCTGTGCGGGGCTCAGGATGGTGAAGTTCAGCAGACATTTAAAAAAACTAGGTGTTCAGGTGTGCAGCCCATCCCCGAACCTAAGAGATCGCCACCCCGTGCTCCTAAGCTGTGCTTTCTTGGAAAGGGTTATCCCAGCTAGGCTTATTGACTGTTTACAGCCCCTCATCAGGGGTGGGAAGGACATTGGCGCCCTCACCTGAGTACTCAGGACTCATACATGTATATGTATGTACACATATTCATATATATGTATATGTATGTATGTATATATATATGTATTCATATAATGTTTTTGAGGGACAATATATACTAGGGGAGGGGGATTCTATGTATTTGGCTATGGGGAAAGCCCCCATTCCTGCTGGGTAAACACCTTCTGGTATAACCTTTTGGGGGAGAAGCACCCACACCCCTGTAGATAACTCCTGTGCTCTGTACCTACGTCCAGTTAATCTGTTTCCTACAGTGAAGTCTGCTAGGACAGCGCTTCCTTCTGTAGTTAGGACCTTAGGAGAGGTTGACTTTCCTGGGAAGGACTTTTAGCAATGTCAGGGGAGATCTCAAGGAGGAAGCGATGTCCAAGAGAGTTAAAGGCAGTGCCCATAGGTATCCAGGAGAAACACACAGACCTGCCTGGTTAGTAGCAACATTCTCTGCAGGCCCAAAGGACACTAGGACATGAGCCAAGAGCCGACTTAGGGAGGACAGGGTTCTCCTGCATGGTGGGCATAGCTCACTCATCACCTAGGACCTGGGGCAGATGCTGTGGGGCGACCACTCCCCGTGACATAACCAGCGCATCTCCCACCAAACCACAAAACCATTGCAAAGCCAAGTCTACCTATCCCAGTCTACCCCTGCAGCAGTTCAGCTGTGCCCACCCAGAGCTTGGTTGCTCTTAGTCTGAGAGGAAGTTCATGGAGGTCCCATTGCTGCACAAGGAGATGGCGTTTGTATCACAGTTGAAGTGAGCCTCTCCCGGTGACCCCACAACACAGCAGCGACTTAAGAGACTAAGGAAGATATCCGATATCGATGTTGGTAGATGTGTCCAGGCAGAGAGGCCTGGATGTGGGGGTTGGGATCAGCACCCAGGCCAGAGATTGTTGTAAAGTCCCAAGGTTCAAGCCAGGTCCCTTATGAAGCCACCACTTCTGGGTTGGGCCCATGAGGTGATTCCAAGGCACGGACCACCACAGT
Source organism: Rattus rattus (assembly GCF_011064425.1). NCBI lineage: Eukaryota > Metazoa > Chordata > Mammalia > Rodentia > Muridae > Rattus > Rattus rattus. The sequence goes on along the minus strand of NC_046161.1, from coordinate 49,453,226 downwards.
CCTGCCTCTTCACATGGGCACTCGTGGAGTTAAGGAAGCTAAATCCTCCCCAACACTCACTGAATTTGGGTCTGCATTTCAGTGAGAACCCAGCTTGTGAGCTGTAATCGCAGGTGACAACTATCATGGAGGATGAACTGAGGGTGTATGTGGGGGTGTGGGGGGGTGTGTGACATGACAGACGGAAAGTTTGGGAGAAGGACAGTGAAGGTAAGCAGGGTCCCATTCAGCTCCACATGAAGCCCAGGAGGCTTGCCTGTGGCTACTTTTTGGACAAGAGAGACAGTGACAGGGTTGTAAAACTCTAAAGGGACTTCTGGTCGGGGCTCCCCAGTGGGAATGGAATCCAGCGGTTGGGCTGAACTTGCAGGTTCCTGGCTGGCCCTAGGTTAAGAATCCCAAGCAGCAGGATTCTCTGTGAAGTGCAAGTGACTCCGACATTCCAAGGAGAGGTGTTCTCCAAGAAGACAGTATTTCCCGTTTCTGTAACCCGGTTCGCGGGGTTAATTAAAGAACTGACTGGGCCGAAGCCCACGGATTGGGAAGTACTGCTTTCTGGCAGCGTCAGCCCATGAAAGTCCCGGAGCGGTGCTATTCCTGGAGTGGCCACCAGAGGGCAGGCGTGCCCTATTTCCCAGCACGTGCTACAAAAACCAGGGGCAGCTCTGGGGAGGGCTTGGGCTGCCCAAATGCCAACAGATGGGCCTGCCGGCAGGTGGTGTTCCAGTGAAGTTCCGGCACCCTTCCTGTGGCCTCGGAGGAGTGCGGGGGTGGAAAGCAGGTGAGTGACTGTGCGGCTTCTGCTTTACATTTTTAGTTGTTTTGGTTAACAATTTAAGAGAATAAGCTCTAGAATATGAAAATGAAGTTTGGCAAATCTTCAAGGACGCTTTTATGGGAGCTCAGGCCATGGGAGTGACCTGGAAGGCAGGCAGGCAAGATCAGGGGAGGTAGCGTTCCTAAGTTTGACAATGAAACAGCCCCATCTTAAAGGTGAAGTAGTCTACGTGGCATGGACCAGTTGCTTTGCTCGTCCAGGGCCAAGCCTCTTCACCCTACAATCCACTGTGCGCTCGGGTTGTAGAAGGGAGCATTTGGGAAGCGGGACAGAGGAAACAATTCTCCCGGAATGAGCACTGAGCACGTGGAGATGGTGGGGACACTTTAGTTACCCTAAAAGGTGTTTCACAGGCAATGGAGACAGTTTCCCTAGGGTGTGCAGGCCAGAAGACCCTGTTAGTTACACATTTAGATTGCTATCCATTAAGTTCCCAAAGAAAAGATCTGAGGGGAGGTCAGAATGTGTCTAGAAGCCAGTTGGTAGGGAAGTTTGGAGCACTAGGTTTTTACCCCATCTCTGGCCTTCAGGAGGTTTCTAACCCAGTGGCTTAGAAGCTTTCTTGGATCAGAGCTCTCCAAGAATTGACAAAAACAATAGTCATATGCCCCAAATAGGCATAAAACCACAACCCTGTGTGTAAGGTTTCCAGAGATGCAGAGACTCCCTGCTCCTCAAGGAGGGTCATCAAGGGAGACCCCTTCCCTGCCTCCCTTCTTAAACCTCATCAGGGTCATTGTGCCTGTTAGTTGCTTTGTTAACCCAACACAAGCTGGGGTCATCTGGGAGGGACATCTTCTTGACCAATGAATGGCAGCCCACCGTGGGCAGGGCTACCCCTGGACAGGTGGTTCTGGGTTGTGTTTGTATAACCGAGCGGAGCCTTTAATCCCAGCACTTGGGAGGCAGAGGCAGGTGGGTCTCTGTTAGATCAAGGCGAGCCTGCTCTACAGAACTAGTTCTAGGACAGCCAGGGCTACACTGACAAACCTTGTCTCCAAAAACAAAACAAAAAACAAAACAAAACAAAACGCAGGCTGAGCGCTAAGGAGAACAAGCCAGCAGGCAGCACCTCTCCGAGGCTCCGTTACAGTTCCTGGATCTGCGTCCTTTCCTGTTTCAGCTAGTCTTGATTATGGACTCCAACCTGTAAGGTGTGTTAAGCCTTCTCCTCCCCAAGTTGCTTTTGGTCATGGTGATCATAACAGCAATGGAAAACAAACTGGGACAATCCCTGAATGTCTCCTGAGAGACAATACAGCTCTCTTTCCACCCTCAGAGCAATCCAGTGGCTTCTGTGCAACATCACAGTGAGAGGGATGGACAATCTGGCCATAGTTAAAGGTTGCTGAACACAGAGCCAACTAACTACTAACTAACTAACTAACTAACTAGCTAACTAACAATAAGTTGATGGTGTTGGGAGGATGGCTAACTGGGTAGAGTGCCTGCCATCAAGCATGAGGAGGAGCTCTGTTTAGTCCCTAGCACCCACGTAAAAAGTCAGGCAGGCAGAGACAGGCAGCTGCCTGAGGCCTGCTGACCTGCCTTTAATCCCAGCATTAGGGAGGCAGAGGCAGGTGGGCCTCTGTGAGTTTGAGGCCAGCCTGCTCTCCATGGCAAGTTCCAGGACAGCCAGAGCTAGATATGAGAACCTGTCTTGAAAATGAACAAACAAACAAGGGGCAGGAGAAGCCCTGTGTGGCTTGGTGGGAATTAGCATCTCTTAGTCCCAGCCACACGTTGACTAAACCACGAATCCAGTCTTTTGTGCCTTGCTTTGTTAATCTTAAAAATTGAATCCCTGCCTTTGCAGAGGTGCTGGGAGGATCTGAAAATTTAAAACTAGCATACAAAAAGCTAGCATGTATCGGGACAACGATAGTTTCTATACATGCCTCAGCAGGTGACAGAATACATAGTGTTCCATATCTGGACACTGCAGAGTGTTGGGCACACGAGAGGAAGGGACCCTTCCTCTCCACAGGGCCTGGGACCTTGTGAAAGAACTTGGACTTGCAGTGGGCTGCCAGCCCTAGAGGTGATGCAGGAGAGGGAGCTAGGCTCAGCTAACATGACTGTTCCAAAGAGATACAATCCTGTCCTGTGAGAACTGTCAATCCAATGCCCACAGGGACACCCTTTAACTGCATATCTGAGAGGGTCAGTGGGGTGAGTCAGGACATCAGGGACAACAGCTTAATCTCCTTAACCTGATTCCGAGAGGCAGCCCCTGACAGCACACACAGTCCCGGATCACGTGCGCATGCTTCAGAAAGCCAACCCTTGGGCTGGATGGGAAAGGCTCCTCTCCCCCAGCCCTTTGAGGGAGTGAATAGATTTCCATGTCTAGGTGGGCAGCTTCAGTTCTGCAGTCAGTGCTGAAGGTTTGCACCACTGCCCTGGGAGACGGCTGGAGGCGGCGTGCGGCTGGGACCGTCAGAGGTTAACATGTGTTTTCCCCGAATCTCCCATCTCTTGAGGCTGCAGAAATATCAACTCAGAGAGAGGCCTCACGGTGTGGTGGCAAGAACATGGAGTGGGGAGGCAGGAGATGCCCTCTGCTTGGCAAACTGCTAAACCCCTCTGATGTCTGCCCCCACTTAGGGGACTAAGGACATTGCCCACACGCGTCTGAACAGCTAACAGGCAGGAAGAATGTGCTCAAAGTGGTCCCGAGTCTTGGCAAGGGCTTCTGGTTGACCGAAGGGAGAGGGTGTTGTTAGATTGTAGTTCTGAGTAGCTACTGAACTGGCCACAAAGACTTGCTAGGCTTTGCAACTAGGGCTACTAGATGAGATCAGCTCCCTGACACAGTGGGAAGAAGCTGTAAATTCTGGAGCCTGGATGCTCCCACAGGTGACCGGGGCTGTCCTGTTGGACACCACAAACCTGCTGCTCCCTTTGCTTCCTGCACCCAGCCTGAGGGTGTGAACCTTCCTCCCTCTAGGCTGAGCTCAGGTGCCGTCCCACCCTTGACCACCAGAGGCACTCTGCCGCCATCTAGTGGTCCCCTAGGGCTGTACACCATGTATGCTGTGAGTACGTAGGGACTATTTTCATATAAGAGTTGATAGCTTAGTCAATTAAAAGCGAGGGGCTCTGGGACTAGGAAAATGGCATTGCTTGTGATTAATTTTGTATCTAAATTTTGTAACTAAAGCTCTATTTGATAGTTGGAGCCTAGAGAATCCTTGTGAAAGCTGAGGTGCTCAGGGCAAACCGTGAAGGGGGGAGGCGCCTGGTGTGCCAGAGGAAGGGTAGTATTTTACTGTCCGCAAATCTCACTGGCATCAAGGAAGTGGGATAGTGAGCCTCAGCCTCTCTCTTTCCTTCCTTCCCTCTCGCCTGTATTCCCACCCTTCCGTAAATCACGTGCTACCGAGAAGTGCAGGGGTCACAGCTGCCTGGCCATGGCTAGGGTGGACATGCCCATTAACCCTGAACATGTCCAGATTCTTGCTACGGAAAGGTGGCCTGCTCTGAGGCAAAGCTGACTTCTTTCTTTCAGGCTGGCTTTGTGGGGAGCAGTGGGGCACCAGTGATGCTTGGAGGTTGTACTGGCTGGATTTGTGTGTCAGCTTGACACAAGCTGGGTTATCACAGAGAAAGGAGCCTCCCTTGCGGAAATGCCTCCATGAGATCCAGCTGTAAGGCATTTTCTCAATTAGTGATCAAGGGGGAGGACCCAGCCCATTGTGGGTGGTGCCGTCCCTGGGCTGGTAGTCCTGGGTTCTATGAGAAAGCAAGCTGAGCAAGCCAGGGGAAGCAAGCCAGTAAGTAACATCCCTCCATGGCCTCTGCATCAGCTCCTGCTTCCTGGCCTGCTTGAGGTCCAGTCCTGACTTCCTTTGGTGATGGACAGCCATGTGGAAGTGTAAGCTGAATAAACCCTTTCGTCCCCCTTGCTTCTTGGTCATGATGTTTGTGCAGGAATAGAGACCCTGACTAAGACAGGTACACAGACCTGTGGCCATGAGGAGCCTGGTGCTGTTCCCACTCCTGTTCCTTTGTTCTTCCTCAACTCCGTGTAGCTTATAACCACCCTCCGGAGGAACTGGCTTCCCCGTGCTATCCTATCCCTTCACCCTCTCACCCGGCCATTCAGGCCGGTCCTTTATCTTGTCCCCATGACTTCTATCCAACACTCAGTCGATCTGGTCCTTGCTAGAGGAGCTTCCTGGCCCAGGGCTGGGGTTAGATGTGGGTTAGTGGAGCTCAGAGGTTGTCCACGGCTGTGAATTTATTGTTTTCCCAATCAATGACAACATGGATGGAGGTGGCTGTGGACGTGTGGGGGTGGAGGGACAGGAGATTTCTGGAGAGTGACTGACTCCTCAGGGTGTTCTGCAGAGACTATTTTTAGGCTGCGGCTTAATAGGCCCCTACTCCTCCCTTCCGTTTGCCCCCGGCTAGCGCTTGCTGTCATATCTTAAATGATTTCAGTCCTTATTTAGAGGTGTTTGCCATCTTGGGTCTGTGCTTTTTCTAACGTGACATCTCAAAAAATACCCCTGGGCCCCATCACGTTGTCTTCCACGGACTCTGGAATTCTGGCAAAAATATGATGCTGGTCTCATCTCCCTTTAACCCTGTGTGAGACCCATGCTTCTTCCAAGCTTCTCCTGTATGTGAGTCCAATTATAAATGAAAGTTAGCTCTCCCTTCTAATGTATCCATGTCCTTTGTCTGTGTCCGTGTCCGTGTGTGTGTGTGTGTGTGTGTGTGTGTGTGTGTGTGTGTGCAGGCATGTGTGCACACGTGTGTGAGAGTGTGTACATGCACCTGCCCTGTTCTTTCTTTCTAATATGTGGGTTCTGGGGATCAAGTGCAGATTGTCAGGCTCTGCAGTAAGCGCCATTACCAGCCAAGCCCCCAACCGGCTCTCTTTAGGCCATGGTGTACAGTGTATGAATGTCCCACATCTGCACAGCAGCGTAGCATTCAAAGGATAGGTCCAACCAGCCTAGGATTGGCAGTCCCACATCCTTTGCCTTGTGACTCAATTCTAGCTCATTAGACATTAGGTAAGAACTGTTGGAAGCTTCTAGGAAGGATGAATGCTGTTCCCAAGCCCATTATGGGTAGCCTTTCTCACTTGCTAGGTATAACTGAGAAGGCATGACTAGCACAGGCTGCCCATGTGCCAACTGTGAAGACACTTTTGGCATTCGGATGAAGCCAGTACTGTTGACAGCAGTGATGGGGGAATCTGGCCCTCGCGGACACTGGTGAGCTCTCTGGACCAGCCTCAGAGCTGCCTTAGCACTGGATTCCGTATTACAGAGGCCAGCAAGTTTGAATAGATTTTCTGTCATCATTAGACCACAGTAACTAGCTGCTGGTAGACAGTCCATGGAGGAAGAACGTGGAGTGGATGGTGAGGACAGTGAAATGTGCAGGACTTGGTATCAGAGGGGTAAGGTTTGAGGGAAGAAACCAAGTCTCAGGATTTTGCTGTCCCAGGGTTTTGCAGTTGGGGCTGACACCTCTGCTCTCCTTCTCCCCACCCCCAGACTGTCTGCTCACCTCTGTGGATTCACACGGAGGTTTGTGTCATCACTGATCATCACTGATGAAGGAAGGAGACTTGTAGTTGAGAGGTGAGCAGACACGGGGAGGGAAAAGAAGACGGTAAGCTGCCCTGGTGTGCCGGGCAGTTCCTTGGTTCGAGTTGCGGACCTGGATGCAGAGGTAAATCTGAGAAGCAGACAGAACTGGAACAGAAGGTGTAGGAGATGCACAGCCAGCAATGATCCAGAGTTGGGAGTCAAGGGAGAAGGGAATGCTCCATCCTCACCTAATGGAACACACCGTGTGAGTTCCAGCTTCCCTGTGCCCCTGGGATGGCCTTCCTGCCCGGGACACCTTTCGCAGTAGCAGGACATTTGTGGGCACCGGAGTGAGAGCGAGAGCAAGTCAGGGCATGGGAGAACAAGGTCAGCAACTGCATGGTGACTGAGTGACTGACAGACGTCAGCATTGGTTCTTGTTGAGGTGGAAACGGGGCTTAGGGCCACTGGAAGTGAGCTTAGGACGTGTCTTATTTTGGTAGTTGAAGGATCAAGTCCAAGCAACTTCTATGCCCCACTGGTTTGGGCCATTTCTACTTTGAGGAAAGAGTTCCTTGGGGCGGGGGATGCTGTATTTGAGACCGCCATAATGGGTAGGTTGTGGCTCTTCTGTCTGGATTTGAACACCATCACCAAAAAGGCTATAAAAGAGAATTATCCGGGTAGAGATGAGAACATTTCTCCTTTCAAATATGCAGCTAACTCAGGACAAGAAGACTAGATCATGGGGTTGGGGATTTAGCTCAGTGGTAGAGTGCTTGCCTAGGAAGTGCAAGGCCCTGGGTTGATCCCCAGCTCCAAAAAAAAAAAAAAAAAAAAAAGAAGACTAGATCATTCCATTGACATTAGTCAAAGGGGTTGAGGATCCCTACGAAGACCCAGAAAGACCTTGGGAGTTTGAAAGGGAGATTTGGGATAGACACGTGGCTTTGATCACTGCTTGTTGAAAACTTACAGAGATGGACAAAATTACCCAGTGTATAGAAAAAGGGTAGTGATAGTGGCCGTGTGTGTGTGCGTGTGTGTGTGCGTGTGTGTGTGTGTGTGTGTGTGTGTGTGTGTGTGTAAACTCCAATTATTAAGGAACAAGCAGATGTTCCTTAGAAGACTTAGAAGATCTTTTTGATGGCAGCCATGGAGATACCGTGTCAAGACAGAGGCAATGACCGAAGACTTGCAGTGGTGAGGGGACGTGGATGTCTAAGTTAGTTAGTTAATTAATTGCGGGGTCGAGAGGAAACTTTTGACGAAGTGCAAGAGAAGAAGGTTTACTGTGGCTCAGGAGTCAAATGGGAATGTGTAGAATGTCATGGTGAAGAAGCCATGGTGGTGGGAGGGTGGGGCAGAGAGGAACTGGGTGCTCCCTGGCTTCTCCCTTCCTCCTTCGTATTCAGTTTAGGACTCTGGCCCCGGGGGCAGTGCCACTTACATTCAGGGTGGATATTTCCTCTTCAGTTAAACTTCTCCTAACATCCTCATAGACACTCCCAGAGATGGGTCTCCTAAGTGATTTTATACCAAAGCGAATCAAGATCAGGCACCAGGCCCTTGAAAACAGTGGCGTGGCGCTGCAGAGGCTGCAGAGGCTGGAGAAGACTGAGGAGCGCAGCAGGCATGACTGACCTGCCGCTTCAGAAGGGAAGAGGGCTGGGGGCCGGGGACAGCTGAGGACGGGAGCCAGGGATGTAGAGTGGGGTTAGGACAGAGAAGGGTGGAACACTGCTGACATGGGAGGCTGTAGCTGATGGTTAGAAGTGATGGCATCTGATGAGTCCAGGCCTGGAAGGAAGAGTCTGGGGACGCAGTGCGTCCTACTTTGATGGGATTGCAAGAGAGAAGGTCATTGCTGAGGGCAGGAAAGGACTGAAAAGGAACAGCCAGAGAGGACTGACAGCCAGAGAGGACTGACAGCCAGAGAGGACTGACAGACAGCCGGAGAGGACTGACAAATCAAGATGAGGCTCGGTGGAGTCTGAGGCAGTGCTGGTCTGCCGTTTTCCTCTTTAAGCCCTAGGCTGCCTGCAGTAGAGGTGAATCCTTAGGCAATGGAGAGCTCTCCAGTTTAGATCATGGCAGGCAAGTGTCTTAGGACAAAGGCCAGGTGACGGTTGATCCTGACTGTCTCCTTGATTGGACTTAGAGATGGCTAGGATGTCCTATAGTAGAGAACACCTCTGGCTGTGTCCATGAGGGTGATTCCAGGTATTTCTCAGTATTTGTTATGTTAATGAGAACTTGAACCACGCACTTCTCAGCCAAGGTGAGCCTGCGGCTCAGTCTGAATTTGGAGGGTAGGCCATCTTACCTCACAGGATCCCACACTTACAAACTCTCAGACCGCACCACACCTCTCACCCTTAGGATGGCTACAGCTCAAAAACGGTGAATAGCGATCGTTGGTGCAGATACGGGGCCATGGAACATGCAAGCATTGCTGCTGGGAGTATAAAATGGCACGGCCGCTGTGAAAAATGGTAATTCTGCATTCGATGTTCTGAGGACCTGGACGGCGTGGTCCAAGAAGTTCACTTATGGCTATACACCTCAGAGACACAAAGGCAGGATCTATGACCCAATGTGTCAATAGAATAATGGAATGCTTTTCTGGTTAAAAGGAAGGAAGTTTGTGGGTCATGCTATACTGTGCATGAACTCTGAGGATAGTGCTCTTACCTTGTGACCTTGAGGAAAATTCCTCACAGTGCTTTAGAATTCTTAGCACATTCACTGTCTATGGTCTGCTCCAGCCCCTCCAATCTCAGAGTCTGGGGAACTAAACATCCACTGTTACCACACTCGGGGACCTGACTGCAGGGCAGATAAGTCACTGGGCAGCTACACATTAAGGTCCCTAAGGTCCCTTGGTTTCCTACAGAAAAGATCTATCCTGAGCTGTAGTGCTTCTCTCACTGACAAAGAGTAACCCTGACCTAGGTAAACCGAACTTCACACTGAGATCGTGTTGCTTCAGACAGGGCCAGGTTGAAAACCGTGAGAAATAAACTAAGAACCAAGAACAGCCTGGCTCCGCTGTAGCACACTTTTTCTTGGTCTGTTTCACCTGGGCTTCTGGTACAAGCCTGGCTCTCCCTTGCTCTAGAATACAGTCTGGCTGCCACAGAGGTCCCAGCGAGGGCTCTCGACAAACCCTTCCTCTAGGTTTTCTATCATTAGCATGGGGAACACACGTGGAGAGGCAAACCCAGTCAAAGACCTCTCTGCCTTGTGCAGAGAGACCAGGCAGAGACTCATCCAATGGTTGAGCCAGGTCTCTGGCAACCTGGGGAGTGGGATTAGGGCGGGAATGAGGCACGCCCTGTGGTGTGGTACACCTGCATGGAGACACACCCACAGAGCGGCAAAATCACTGTGCGGTAACAGCAGCAAGTGCGGGGTCTGAACTAGAGATCTTAAAGGTTTTCCTGTCTCTTTCCATGCTATGTAACTGTGAACTGGGCTTGATGAAGATCAGCCCGAGGCAGAAGGGCCAGCGCATGTTTCTATTAACGGAGGTTGCACTACTGCATTTGACCACCAGAGGGCAATCGCACAGCGACTCTCCGGGTGCTCAGAGAAAGACCTGCTCCTGACTGGTGGACTGGAGTTCACTGAGCTGAACTTCAGGGAGGGCAGCGGCAGAGAAAATGGGCTTAGCTTTGTGGTCCTTTTGAGCACTGATGGGCACTGCTGCATAAGTCATATATGCACATAGCTGGACCTGGTTCTGGGCCCTTCAGGACTTAGCTCAGTCTTTTTTTTTTTTTTTTCTTTTTTCCTTTTTTTTTTTTCGAAGCTGGGGACCGAACCCAGGGCCTTGTGCTTGCTAGGCAAGCGCTCTACCACTGAGATAAATCCCCAACCCCCTTAGCTCAGTCTTTAAGCCACACGGGACTAGGGAAAAGCAGGCCTGCGGCCTAATCTTGATCGCTCAGTCAATACTCAGTCAATTCCTCAGAAATGTCCGGCCTGCCTGCCTGCCTGCCTGCTTGCCTTCTTGTGTGGCTTGCGTGATGTATGCATGTGAGTGTGAGGGTGTGTGTGCCTGTGTGTACTTGTGGAGGCCAGAGCAGGATAGCAGGCATGTTCTGTGGATTGCTGCCTTACTAAGACAGGCTGTCTCACTGGATCAGAAGATCACCATTTTGGCCAAGCTCTCTGGTCAGTAGGCTCTCCCTGGATAGGATCTTCTTTTCTCTACGCCTGGGATTGCAGGCACATACAGCTATGTAGGACCTAGTGCTGGAGATTGAAGCCCATGTCCTCATGCAGAACATGCATTTTTACTGACTAAGGAATCTCTCCGATCCCTTCAGAGAGTTTTTTCCTATTGATTTGCCTCTCATTTTCTCCTGGGGTCCTGCTAGATGTGTTCACAATACTTGGAAAATTTTTTATTTTCAGAGAAAGCCACCGGGGTGTCATTTCTACAGAAGCAGGTGTACCTTTTCCCAGTTGTTTGATAATTTATCTTAGGAAGGGGGTGCCCCCTTCAGGAAGCAGACACAGGGAATCCAAGCTCTGCAAATTTAGCTTAGCTATGGCTTTTCCTTTGCTTCTAAAATACATGGCAAACCTTCCGTTTTGCATTTAAAGCAGCCAGTGTGTTCTAAAATGGTTACAGGCACCTGGGAGCGTTGCCCAGAACGGGCTCTTAGGTGCTGGCAGGTGTTAACAATTCTGTGTCTAAAAGCCACAGGGCAGAACTGGGGAAGCTTAGGTGAGAGTTAGCAGTCTAAGCTACTGTGTGATCCATGGATGTGCGTCTGCCCTTCTGTGGCCTTCCACATCCTAACCCCCTACCTCTGAAAACCAGAACAGAGAACCCTCAGCTTCCTTGCCTCTATCTAGGTGGCACCATGACTTTGGAGAGTGTATTTGTAAGAGAGACCAGGTTAGTGAGAAGTCAAATGGGAAACAAACCCACCGATCTGACTGATTGACAAGCATAAAGGAGGAGTTAAAAGTAAGAACATCCCTGAGTCTCTCACTGGACAGGGAGAGAGGCAGTGTCTGCAAAGCGCCTAGGGGACTCTGCCCACTTCCTGGGCACTCAGTATCATTGCGTACAGAGCAAAGTGCAGTCCAGGTTCATCCCCTACCGGCTCTGTGACCTTGGCACATTCCTAACCCCTGTGAGGTAAACAGTGTGAGTTGGAAAGACTATTAAGAATCACTTCAGTCCGAAGACAAATCATATGACCTAAGTTCTAAGCAAACATCACAAAAGACCTAAGAGGTTGTCCAGCAGCAGTGGGCATTTTCTGTACCCAAAGTCTTTCTCCGAGGAAGTCATGTCTGAGTTGAAGAAGCTTGAGTGACCTAATGTCCCCTGCTGGCCTCTTCTGCTCAGCATCTCTTACCTCTGCTGCTGCCTCTTGGAGGTACCCATGGAAACACAGGGAGTTACGCAAGAGGCTCTCGGCCATGCCAGAACCTACCCTTCTCTTTGGTACTCTTCGTCCAAATTCGACAGGAGCTGTGAGCCCCCAGTGGAGAGGTCTACGGCAGCCAGGGGCAGGTCCCGGTAGGCAAAGTTCACCAGCTGCACCGGAGCAATGTTCTTGGTTTCTTCGTCTACTTGTTGCGAGATAATCTCAACTTCAGAAATCCCTCCTTCAATGGCAGGTCTGGGCGGAAAGGAGAAGTGGCAGGGAGGAGTTAGCCTCTGAGAACCTCTTCCCTCTGACGGTGGAAGGGTAGGGAGGCCCAGGAAGCTGTGTTATGGTGTAGGTCAAGGGAAACACAAGACTGCTGCTCCTCCCCAGTCAGGAACTGGCTTAAAGGCCTGGTCAGTCCCCTTCTCCTCACCGGTTAGGGCAAATGGACAAACCTGAACATGTGAGTTTTGTGGGGAGAAGTCCTCCATGAAGGGAGGTAAGGACCCTCTGCTAACCAGAAGATAGCACAGCGTCTGCAACACTGCTCTTCCCACGGCAGCGATGAACTAAGAATGGCTGTGTGTGGTTCTCTGCAACGGTCCCATATCAGTGTCACAGTAATAAGGGGTGCTGTTGTTCCCAACCGGATACATACTCCAGGTGGCCAAGAGCCTCTGTGGAGGCTTGGAGGCCTTGGGGTGATGAGGAGGAGCATCAAGGACAGCTAAGGTGCTGCTCCTTTCCCATCCCAACAGCTCCCACCATATCTCCATTCTCAAGATTAGGGAGTAGGAAATTGGGGGTCACCTGAGCAAACAGGAGTCTGGGTCAGTCTGTCTTAGGCAGGCTTATCCTGAGCACTGAAACCAACCCACAGCTTCACCAGCACAAAGTGTGCCTCAGCCAAGGGCAGGGTCACCTCCCAACCCATTCGTTTTTGTCAATTTGTGGAGACATTTTTAATATCACTGGTATCTGAGTAGGGATGGAGACATAAACATCATTTAAGATGGTTAAAGGCTGTGTACCACGCTACCAAACACCTCCTAATGGGAAATATTGGCTTGGCCATCTCTTCCTAGGACAGGATCGTTAGTCCCTCCTACACATTCTCGGCCCTGTCTCATCCTGCAGAATCTGACAGGCTGAGCCTTGTGTCTTTGGCCACACTATGTGTGAAAGGGAGAGTAGAAGCCTAACCTCTGGGGGATGCAGAGGGTTGGCATGGGGATGAGAGGCCACTGACCATACCAATACCGAGGCAGCCAGCCTGTTGCAGACTCTTGGGCTTTGGTACCACGTTCTGTGGTCCTTTCCCAGGCCTCAGTCCCTCTAATTGAGATAGGCTCTCTAAGGGCTGTTTCTTCCCACTCTGTGGTCTGCTATGGATCTAAGAAGCATGGGACTTCTGACGGCGAGTCCCACTTCAGCACTGTGGGAACACTCTACATTCCAAGTGTTTCTAACCCTCTAAAAACCAACAAGTGGCAGTCTCGGTTGCTGGAGTCCATAGGGCTGAGCCCTTTGCTTGGATTGTTCAAGGGCGACAGACAGGCAGGCTACCTGAACCACCCACGTTCACCAGGGAGTTCCCGGTACCCAGCTTTGCTTTCATAGGCTCCCCTAGGCCTTTGGTTCTCCCTCCCTGCCAAGCGTAGATAATACTGCTCGTCACAGTGTGACATTTACGGGATGACTCAAGAGCTTCAGACAGAACAGTCATCGGATGAGCGGTTTCTGTGCCTCTCAACCATTGATATAAAGGAGTGGGTGTTTCTGGGGGGGAATCCCGGTTACCCCAGATGTTTCCTAAATGTACATGCTGCGTTGGGTTTGTTCTCTTAGGAACTTTTCGAGGAAACAGGACTTTTTTTCCCCTCAAATTGAACAAACAGAACCTTCTAATCAGAGAGATGCTCTAAGAAGGCCGGAGCTGCGTTTCTGAGGCTAACAGGGAAGACTAAAGAGTGTGGGGCAGGTTACCTCTGCCTTCCTCACATCTCCTCGCTCTAGTCTGCTTTTCACAGTGGCTCAGCTCCATCTCCAGCTACTTGGTCATCTCAGCAGAGGCTAAGGCTTCCTTTGGTGGCAATGAAACTCTTAGAGCTCCCAGACTCATTACTGAGTGCACACTTTGGTCTTGTATGTGAAGAACGCTACAGGGGAGCGTGCATCAGTGGCTCCATGCAGCCTTCCTTGAAGGAGTAAACACCACCCTTGTTAGCCAGTTTGTCACATGGTATTGCAGCTTCTTCCATCAAAAGGAAGTGTGCATGTGCCTGCGTGTGTGTGTGTGTGTGTGTGTGTGTGTGTGAGAGAGAGAGAGAGACAGAGAGAGACAGAGAGAGAGAGACAGAGAGAGAGAGAGAGACAGAGAGAGACAGAGACAGAGAGAGAGAGAGATAGACAGAGAGAGAGAGAGAGAGATAGACAGAGAGAGACAGAGACAGAGAGAGACAGAGACAGAGACAGAGAAAGAGACAGATCTTTTTCCAGCCCTTGCGTCCCTGTTCAGCCACGTCTTGCTTTGGTCAACGGGATGACAGTAGATATGATACCAGCAGAAGCGTGACAAAGCATTTGTACTTTTTGTCTGACTCTTATTCCACCAATATCAAAAGTAGAGCGTGACCAGCCTAACTGACTGGATGGATAGAGACCCACTGACTAGAGTCTATTCTCCCTAGATCGGCTGGCTCTATAACAAAGCCCCATAGTGAAGGCTGATCCCGGGCAGGATCAGCAGATCCATCCAGATGATTGCCCAGCCATGTGAGCTTGTGTGGTGCTGTGTTGAGGAGGGTTGTCACAGAGCACTGCAGCAGCATAGAGGACACGGCCATGAGCCATCATGCTTCTAAGGACTGAGGAGCCACACACAGCCTCAGAGGCTGGGATAGCGCAGCGTAACAGAAGGAGGAGGGTTGTTTTTATTTTACCTCAGTGTTATTTACCAGTGAGTTGCCAGACAGGAAGTAAACTGCTGCCTGACTACTTACCTCACTGACACTTGGCAAGATCGGGTCAGCTCGGGTTATAGGGTCTGAAAGCAACTCCTGTTTAAGAGGCCTTTTTCTGGTCGTAAAGCCTGCTTTTAGAGACTTTTTGGTGATTTCTACACTTCCTCATAATTCCCACTTTATGACCCCCCCCCTTTCACTTCCTAGTTTTATTCTGAGGTTTGCCCCAGGTGCCTGAAGTAGCAGACCTTTGTCTTGTGAGACTCATGGCAACGTTCCAGCTCTGGCGAGCAGGGGTGATGGTACTTACTGTGGACTGGCCATGACGAAAGATAACCAAGGTCACGGCTTTTCCTGATGTCTAGTGGGGCTCAGCTGTCCTTAAGTCGGATCTTAGCATTTCCAAGTGGGGCTTTTACAAGATTCATGAAAACAGAGTCCTGAAATGATAAATGGGGATTTATTACCTTCAGATGCCAAACCGAATTCCTCCTAATCTCATCTAAAAATGGAGCGCTTAGCACCGTCTCCATATAGCGCTGTTCTCGATGACGCGGCTGAACGGAGGTTTCCAGAATGCCATGGAGTAGTAGTGAAGGGGTCATGCTTCTTCCTCCAGCCTCCAGCCTTCCTCATGCACCCATGTTATTCCCACTCAGCTGTGGCCCCCAGATCTCAGCATGAGTTGTAATTCTGTCTCTTTTCTCATCTCAGTTGAGTCTTCAATGAGAGAGCCGGCAGACAGCAGCTTAGGGGAACTGGCCCCATGGCCAGTCTACTGAGGGTCATAACCGCTCTCCCACTTACCCAGACTGCTGTGTCTCCCCATCTACAAACAAGAGTGACATCAGAACTTCCTGATGGAGACACAGGAGATGCTCGGAACAGAAGTAAATTATGTAAGTGCTGGCTTTTATAATCGTGACCAGAAACTTTTATAAGTTAAGGTGGTACAGTCTGTTGAACCTGATCACATTCCAAAAATTATTTGGAGACCTAAATTTAAACCCTTTCTCCCCAAAATCGGCTTAGATGAACAGTGTAAGCTTTTCTTCTATCCCATGTGACGGGGCAGTTCTCAGAGGACACAGGCTGACAGAGACCCTGCTTCTGGATGTTTTCAGAGAAGCTACTATGGAGGTTACTACAAGCTTCATCCTTTGGCAAGTTGCACTGTGCTACAAACTGCTGTTCCTACGAGAATTCCTCACAGGATAAAAACCTCATTCTCCTGACCTGCAACTCTGCTCAGAGAGGAGGCTCAGCTAGAGAGACAAAGGGAGACATCAGGTACATCACACAGAAGGGAAATGACTCTCAGGATGGGAAACACCAGGAACTGATGATCAGCGAGGAGCTCACACTCATGATGGGGAAGGAGCCCTGGGAAAGGCTGGCCTTAGCGTGATCGGAAAGGCGATGAGAGCTCTCTAGAACCATGCAGAGCTCAGGACAGCAGTCATTCAACACCAGGGGTTAGGGGGAGCAAAGGGTTCAGAGCCAGGTTGGACTAGGGGAGTTTGGAAGATGTCTTGTGGACATACCTCT